>NC_056740.1:327078211-327405139 GCF_019279795.1 Protopterus annectens | reverse complement strand
TGAAAATCTGGGTTTAAACTGGATTCAGAGAAAACATCATCCAAAATGTCTAAAACTGGAGGGATTGCCAGGGGTCTATGCTGTGCAAGAAGAAACTCACGGAGTCTTTTCTTGGAGTCAGAGTAATCTTGGCCTTCCCAATGGAAGTGTTCCCTCATGGTGTGTAAAGTTTCCCCAAAAGAGTAGTCTTCAGGCAGAGGGAATGGACTCTTCAGCATCTGAGTCTTCATAAGGAGGGAAGGAGTAATCCTGGTCGTCAGAGATGCCTGAGGAAATGGATGCTTGGTCAGAGGAAGGATGATCTTCCTCCAGTCTAGGCCTTTTGTCAGGAGGGGGTTGGGATCCCCTGATAAGGGTAATTAAATCCTCGGCCATCTTAAGCATCTGTTTTTTAGGCATATGGGCCTGTGGGGGTGGGGGTGGGGGGTGGGGGGGGTGGCCCCGGTTTTCTAACTTTCAAGGTGGCTTTGAGCTTAGCATGAGGCTTGGCAGAGGCAGCTGTCGGTTTGAAAACACCCTCTGACACCGAAGGCCTATCCAAAATTTCCGGATCCCCTTCAGGGCTGGCGTCCGAGGAGTGAGGTGGAACCAGATCCTGAGGCCCAACTGTTTCAGTTTGGGATGCCGTCAGAAATTCTGAATCAGCTGTAGTCAGGGGCTGCGAAGGCGCCTCGCTGAAAACCGGAGAACCGGCGTCAGGCCTTGCAGAGGCCTCGGTATCTGGTCTTGGCTGCCGGTCCTTATCTTTGCGTTTTTTAATCATTGCTGATGTCGGTTGCTCCAACGGCATGCTATAGTTAAATTTTCTGCCAAAATAATGCTGGGCGAATTCTGCCAGACGCTTAATTGTACGTTTGTTGAACCTAGCACAAAACCGACAACCAGAGACGTCGTGGTCTGGGCCTAGGCAAGGAATACAATAAGAATGAAAATCCTTATGAGGTATTTGCTTCCCACAAGAAATACAATTATTAACTTTGTCTGACATCGGTCTGAGGCAAGAAAAGTTTCCCCAATGGGGTACTTGGCTTTAGAGAAGACTTCGGGCTGAAACTAGATTCGAAAATTTCAGGAGCTGGCCGACCAGCACTTGCAAACTGCTTCTGCTTCGGGCACTGCGTGGCAAGAAAGACTGAAGAAAATGGCGTCGGCTGTCTCTTTTATACCCCTGTCGCACTGACGTCAGGGAAGAGGCGACGACAACTGACGCCGGACCAAGTCTTTGGGATTCGGCCGACTGCGGGACCGCCTGACGACAGGATAACCCAAGTGTGATGACTGCAGCAGTATAGCACGATGAACATCCTTCAACGAAGGTACGCCCATTCATGCACGTCTCCACACAGAAGACGCTCTAGCTGAGAATCGAACCGGACAGCATTTTACTGTGAGGCGACAAAGCTACCACAGCACCACCACCGCGGACACTAGTAACAAACCTAATTAATCTAAGCTATCTATCTTTTACTAAATCTGAAAACTAACTGTACAACTATTTCTTATCTAAAGAGGACACGAACGCTATACAGAAAAAGTAGAAAAGGATATGTAGGGCTTGGTTAGCCAGCACATAATGGAATCTTCAAAGACCCAACCAAAATCTTCTGTGGCAAGCAAGATCTGATATGTTGAGGTGGAGCGGGGAGGAGTATGAACTCCAGAGTAAAATCTTCCTAATTAGTGCAGAGGGCAGATCCCATTGTATCTGGCACCACACAGCTGAAATGGACGAAAACAGACAACACTGGATCCAAGAGTTATCCTCTCCTGGTTTAGTCTGGTGAGGGAGGTATCTGAGTGTTGTACAATGGAGTTCACTATAACAAGTGCCCTAGGTAACGTGCTAGAATTTATTACGGTCTTTGCTCTTGGGGCTCCACTGGGTATAGGAATGTGTGTGGTGTTTGGTGATGCTTTTGACAAGTGCTTTAAAGACTGCTGAAGAAAGGAGTTGTTTATTGGCTTAGGAGATCTTTGAGATTTGGGAAGTTTGCTTTTTAGTGCCTCAGCATAGGTTAGGTCTATGTGTGGTGAATGTAGTGTGTCTGCCTGCATCTGTGGTGGTCTGTGTTTTTGACAACTCTCTGTATGTGATATTTTTGCCTCCAATGAAATTGTGTATATGCATCTCTTGGACAGCGGGTTTGCCTTTTTAAGGATTAAATGGTAGTCTGTGAACATGAGAAAATTGCTACATTGTTTCAGGTTGCCCATAACTGCCAAGCTGGCTATAAAGACATTTTGGAAACTGCATAACCATGTTGTCCTGACCTGTAATGGGGGTGGGCTACTATAGTTATTGGACTGGGTTACAGAGACGTCTCATTGGATGGTCTCAAGGGGTTTGGCACAGCACTGTGTTAGAATGTGCTAAGATTCAACAGTAGTCCTGTTTAATGTGAAAACTAGCTGCTCTAAACTTTTGTCTACACAATGGTTATTTTTTAGCTCCACTAAGTTACAGATTTCAGTTCCAAGGGAAGTTTTACAGATAAAATTTACTTTCTGGGCATGTGTGTCTGTACAGGGCACTGCTAACGTCGTGATTCAACACCAGCAAGAAAAACTGGTTACGAATGTAATGCTACAACAAACTTGAAATTGCCTCGTCAAGGTAGTTTAACTTATTAGGGACCTTTACTTGTTTATTTTGCCTTTAAATTGTTCTAAAGCAAAAATAACAAGAGGTTTGTGTTTGAGGAGTTTTAAAAATTCTCTGACCCTCAGACTGAAGGTAGTCTGGAGCTTCCCAATGAAGAACTCCCTCATTTTGAGTATCACTCTCAAGAGGTAAAATCCTCAAGTGGTAAAGGTGAGACAAGATTTCCATTACACACTGAGCTGGCATATGAACCAACAGAAACTTGGTCAACATATGCTAATTCATCCTAGTCAGAGTACCAGGAGTCCATGGAATCTTTAGGGGAAATGTTCCTTTACGTCGAGGTTCTAGCAGGACTCCGCTGCTTGAATCTCACAACTTGAATGAGATCCTCAGCCAATCTGAGTAAATCCTACTGACAGGCTTGGTTAGGTTCACAGACAGAAGACCTAGGCTGTGGCAAACTACATAAAGACATTTTAATCTTGGCTTTTGAGTTGGGTCTGGGTGTGGCATCTGATGTATGGGGGCCAGACCGCCATGGCCTATGCTCAAGCGACAACTCTCAAACATGGAAAATTCCACCCCACCCCACCCCCCTTACAAGACTTAGTACAAGTGTTAGAAGCCAGGGCACTCAAAGCAGCCCCAGATCAAACAAACGACTCAAGACCTTTGATCTGTGCAGACATGGAGTGGGCTTGCTGGCATACAAGACTCCAAAAGGGTCTTGGTCAAGACCTCCGCCACAAACTTGGTCACCAAAGGGGACTGCAAAGGTGTTTCCTCTCCATCAATAATCACAAGTCTGAGTGGAATGGCTGATGTCTGCTACCTTAACACTTTGACACTTCTCCCTTTATCTATGAAAAAGGCTGGGGTCTGCAGAACCAACAGATGCCATACCACATGAATGCCTCTAATGCCCCTTTCTTTGTCTAGGACCCCCCACTAATGACTCAAGTCCTACATTTAAGTGAGACTGTTAAAATGAGCACAGTGGGACAATCTGGTATATCGTGCGTCAGGCCCAAGCAAAAAGTGTATGGAAGTTTAAGTGTGAAATTTGATTTCCACGCTCTAGACATGTACTTTTCTTAGAAAGCACCTTATTTAGCAATACAAAAAAAAATAAATGGTTCTCCAATGGGGTACTTAGCTTTGGAAGTTCTCTGGCATGGATTGACTGACACTCTACAAACTGGATGCTTCTGGCTGCATCGGCAAGAACAAGCTGGAGACATAACACTGGCCAACGACCCTTATACTTAAGGTACCATAACTTCAGGGAGAGGGTGTCCACCAGGCCTGGAGGAGGAGTGGAGATGAAGTCTTTGGTCATCAGGCTGATCAAGGGCCATCACATTAAGAATATTCCAGGTTATTACAACAGTGAAGCACAAACATCTCAAATTATTTAGTAGCTCCAAAATTCCTCTTCAAGTATATCTAAAGCATTACAAACTGAACAGTATCAGATCAACTAAAAGGAACCCAAGAATTTAGGCTGCCCTTTGAAGCCAAACATAATTATAAACCCTCCATAGAAAGTTAAAAAAAAAAAAAAAAAAAAAAAAAAACAGCAATACACTGTACGGAACTTATTCATGATGACATTTCCTATTCTGACCCAACAGACATTGCCAATATCCTTGCAAACAAATTTAGTGCTAATTTCACTTCTAAGACGACCATTCAAAGACCTGCAATATCTGAAGACTTTACTCCCCCCACCAAAAAACTTACCTCTAAAGATCATTTACTGAAAATGTTAACCAATGCCTCACACACTTACTCCATGGGACCTGAAACTTGCACTTGCAGAGCCACTCAAACTACTTAACTTATGTTAAGTTACTGTTTTTGTCCAGGATGAGTGGAGTACTGCAGTGGTGATGTTCCTCCCCAAGGGTGGCCATACAACTAACCCATGTAACTACAGACTTAGCCTTACAAGCCTCATCTGCAAAGCCATGTGACATATTACAACTTGCCTCAAACTCTAACAACCTTGTTAGACTTGACACCAAGCAGTTTGGCTTTGTGAAGGACAGATTCTGTCTAATCTGGTGAACTTCTTTGAAAATGTTATGGAAGATTTAGATGGTGGCAATGCAAGTGATGTATACAAAGCCATAAATACTATGCCCCATGATGGCATTATACAAAAGCTAGAGGTTTTAAAAATCAATGCATCTATGCTAAGATGGATGGCAAACTGGCTGAAACCACTTAATTTTGTGATGAGGCACCTGCAACTTGCTAAGTAGAAAAGTGACCAGCGGTGTCCCACACAGCTTTGTGTTGAGACCTCTCCTTTTTAGTATTTTCTTCTCAGATTTCCAAGCAAAGAACCAAGACCTCTGGCAAACAAAGTTAGCAGACTGCAGATAGGGGGTTGTCGTTAAGTCACCCAAACCCTTCAGAATGAACTCTCCCCTAGTTAACTCCTGGTGAACTCAAAATGGGCACAAATTAGAAGTTATGTACCTACCATAACGTTCCATGTTAGTTGTCTTCTCTCGCCTTCTTTCTTGCTGGATGGGTTCGAGATCCTCGGCTCCACTGCACTTGCTAAGCTCGAGAGCTAATTTTACCAGCTCGAGGCAACCCTATATCCCATGATGCAAGGTGGAGATTCCTCAGATCTCATTTGGTAGCTAAAGAAATAGCAGTATTTTCTTCCAACGTAGGAGGAAGAAAAAAAATACTAAATAATATCATAACCTTCTAGAAAGGATCCACATAATCTAGTGACACTAGGAGTTGAACAGCTAGAAAAAGGTAATAACCTCTTAATAGAAGATGTATAATCTTCTCGGTCTGACCAGGCTAGGGGAAGGAGGATCGCCTTAAGAAAGAAGGCGAGAGAAGACAACTAACATGGAACGTTATGGTAGGTACATAACTTCTAAATGTTAAGTTGTCAATCTTGCCTTCATTCTTGCTGGATGGGACCGCGTCCCTAGCACCTCTATCCTGGGTGGCTCAATGGAACAGACTCTTGAGAACGGTGGAACCAAAATGTGCTCTGTCTCTGGAGACCAAATCTAATTTGTAATGTGAGACAAAGGTAAGAGGAGAGGCCCATGTGGCTGCTGCACAAATAGTGTCTATTGGAAGTCAAGCTTGAAAAGCTGTAGATGTAGCTAGAGCTCTGGTAGAATGGGCTTTTGGGTTAGAAACCAACTCTTTGCCTCTGAGCTGATAAATTTAAGTGATCACGGAAGACAGCCACCTAGATAAAGTTACCTTAGAAACTGGAAGGCCTTTCCTGTTCTCTGCATAGGATAGAAAAAGTTGATCAGATTTCCTAAAAAAATTTGTCTTATCCAGATAATATCTCAGCTGACGGTGAACATCGAGATAATGTAACTTTTGTTCAGCTCTATCAGAATTCGGGAAAAATACTGGAAGATCAATGGACTGATTTAGGTTAGTCTGAGATGCCACCTTTGGAAAGAAAGACGGATTAGTTCTTAGGGATACCCTATCTTTGTGGAATATTAGATAGGGAGGGCGAACACAGAGAGCATGAAGCTCAGATACTCTCCTGGCAGATGTAATGGCAACTAGAAAAAGTGTCTTCCAAGAAAGCAATTTCAAGGAACAGGCAGCTGCAGGTTCGAATGGGGGAAGAATCAAGGATGTTAAAGCTAAATTTAGATCCCACTGTGGTGGGGGGTCTCCAATAGGAGGTTTCAATAAAAAGATACCTCGAAGGAATGCCTTGCAAAGTTTATGTGACAATGTTGTGGTCCAAAAAGCCTATATGAAAATTTGAAATAGCTGCCAGTTGAACTTTCACTGTGGAAGAAGAGGATCCTGAATTAAAAATGTCAGCTAGGAAGTCCAACACCGAATGAATTGGAGCAGTATAGGGGTCTATGTTCCTAGCTTCTGCCCAGAAAGAGAAATGTCGCCATTTACTAGTGTAGATCTTTCTGGTAGAAGATTTTAGGGAAGCTACTATGATATCCCGTACAGGATTAGAAATCATAGGAAGCCTGGCTAAGGATGGAAGTGGAGCAACCAAGCAGTGAGGTTGAGAGAAGGTATGGATTGGTGCAGTTGACCCGACTGGTGGGTCAGAAGATCTGGAACCAGGTCCAGATGCCATGGCTGTACCAAGAGGTAATGATGTAGGAACGGAAACCAAATCTGTCGAGGCCAATAAGGGGCAATGAGAATCAACTTGGCTCTCAAGGCGGTTGCTTTCTGAATTAGCTGAGGTATCAGCGGAAAAAGGAGGAAAAGCATAAAGAAGTCCCGGGCCAATCTTGGGTTACAGCGTCTCTGGGGATGGCCTGGAAGGGGGAAGAGAGAGAAGAAGTCTGGGCATTTGCTGTTTTGAGGTGTAGCGAAAAGGTCGCAGCAGGGAAGGCCCCACTTCTGAAAAATCTCTTCCGTCACTGACTGTTTGAGAGACCACTCGTGAGGCATGAGAATAGCTCTGCTCAATCTGTCCGCTATGATGTTGGATTTCCCGGGGATGTGCGTTGCTATCAGAAACCGGTGAGAGGAGATTGCCCATTGCCAAAGTCTGAGAGCCTCTCGACACAGTGGACAGGACTTGGTTCCGCCCTGTTTATGTACCACACTACGGACATTTTGTCCGTTTGGACTGCAATAGTTCCCAGGGGAAGAGAGTCGTTGAGGGCTTGCAACATTAAAAGCACTGCTCTCATCTCCAGAACATTTATGTGCAGATGGTACTCGAAAGGTTGCCAAGTGCCATGGACCATTCTGCCCTGATAATGCCCCCCCCCACCCGATCAGGGAGGCGTCCGATGTAACCGTGGCAACCGGGGCAAGAGGAACAAATTGTCTGCCTTGATGGATTTGAGGGGACGATATCCACCAAGTCAGATGTCTTTTGCAAGTTGGAGTTGCTATGATCTCGTGACGCATGGGAAGTTGTTGAAAGGACCATTGGGTGAATAGCATCCATTGTAGCAGCCGCATGTAAAAGCGGGCGAGGGGAAGAAGTGTTATGGCGGCCGCCATAAGACCCAGTACTTGCAGAGCAAATCTGGCCTGAATTTTGTTGCTGAATAGAATCACTTGGACGTGTCTTTGAATGTCCAAGATCCTTTGGTCTGTCAACCTTGCAGAAAGTTGTACGGTGTACAAATTTGCACCTATAAAAGTAATATATTGACAAGGTGACAAGGCAGATTTTTCGAAATTTATAGAAATTCCTAGCCCTCTGCAAGTGTGAATGGTGTAATTTCTGGCTTGGAGAAGCTGATGCCTGGTGGCGGCAGTGAGGAGCCAGTCGTCTAGATATGGAAAAGTACAGTTTTGTACCTACCATAAATGTAGATGTCCGATAGGAATGCATCTGCAGTCCTTACAAATGGGCTGTCCTGTCGCCAGGCAGCCCTTTGGTCGGCCGGATTCCAAAGTCTGGGTCTGGCTTCGGCTGGTGTCGCACTTCACCCGACGTCATTGCTGCAGTTACTCGGGTATAAAGGCATCAGCCGACGCCATTTTCCTCAGTGTTTCTTGCCCCAGATGCCAGGTGCCCTCTAGGAAGGCTAAATTTGGATAAAATGCCAATGATTCCAAATATTAGAGAGCAAACAAAACATAAGTATGTATGTACATATATACAAACAAATACACCATAATAGATTCCCCCAGCTAGCTATAAGAGGGGCAAATACCCTAGGAGTACCACAGAGGGGAAGGAGGGTGGGTAATCCTGACTGCAGATGCATTCCTATCGGACATCTACATTTATGGTAGGTACAAAACTGTACTATGTCCTTCAAGGATGCATCTGCAGTCCTTACAAATGGGTAGAATACCATAGCCAAACTGGGGGAGAAGGAAAGATAGAATTATGGTGCAGTTAAGATCCCCTGCAAAACAGCAGTGGCAAAACCTGCTCGGGATCTAGAGTATAAAGGTAAATTATAATGCTTGGCAAATGTATGCACGGAGCTCCAAGTAGCAGCCTCTAAAATGTCTTTGGTAGCCACTCCTCGTAGAAAAGCTGTGGTAGTGGCTGTAGCTCTTGTAGAGTGAGGCCTGATGTTTTCTGGAGTTTTCTTTCCATGGTAGGAGTAACAAAATCTAATGCAATTTCCTATCCACTTAGATATTGTCTGTTTTGAAATTGCTTTCCCTTCCATTCCTGTTGCATATGCTACCAGTAGCTGGTCAGTTTTTCTATTGCTCTTGGTCCTGTCCAGGTAGTAGCGTAATTGTCTGTGTACATCCAAGGTATGTAACAGTCTTTCTCCCCTGTTCTGTGGATTGGGGAAGAATGTAGGTAGGTGGATAGCCTGATTTAAAGATACTCTGGAGACCACCTTAGGCATAAAAGTAGGATTTGTTCTCATGGACACTATCTTGATGGAAGATCAGAAAGGGTTGTACTGCCATTAATGCCTGTAGCTCCAAAACCCTTCTTGCTGAAGTGATTGCCAGCAGGAAAGCAGTTTTCCATGATAAGTATTGCAATTCTGCTGTTGCTGCTGGTTCGAAAAGAGGAAGAGTCAATTTTTCTAGCACAAAGTTCAAGTCCCATGCAGGTAATGGTGGCTTCCTAGGAGGTTTTACATTTTTAATTCCTCTCAGAAACTGTCAGAGCAGAGGATGTGAGAAGACTGGAGGATCCAAGTCGTATTCTGCTGAAATAGCTGATGCATGAATCTTAATGGAAGATTAGGACAGACCCTTGTGGAATAGCTCTGCCAAGTATTCCAGGATGTTGGCTATGTTTACCAGTGACACATCTTCCCCTTTAGCAGTACTCCAAATGAGATATTTTTTCCATTTTGCTGAATAGGTTTTCCTTGTTGAAGGTCTGCGAGCTTCCAAGATAATGTCCTTAACCCTTTGGGATAAATTTGGGTTATTTTGTCTTATGCAATGTTCCAGGCAGTCAGCTGCAGAGTTTTCAGGTTTGGATGCAGGGTGTTGTAGTTGTTCTGAGTTAACAGCAAGGGAACTAGGGGTAAGGGCCATATCTGTTCCCGAGACATGCTCCTCAGTAATGGGTACCAATGTTGCCTTGGCCAATCTGGAGCTATCAGAATGATCCTTGGACGGTCCTCTTTGATCTTCAATAGCACCTTGTGCATCAAAGGAAGTGGTGGGAATGCATATGCTGTCAGATTTTTCCAACTGAAGGATAGGGAGTCCACCTTCCATGCCAGTGGGTGGTACGTCCTGGTGCAGAATTTCTTTAATTGGTGATTGTGTGGGGATGCAATAAGTCTATGTCTGGGGGACCCCATTTTCTTGTTATGGTTTTGAAGATGTCCGGATGTAGCATCCATTCGTCGGCATCCGTGGTAGTCCTGCTTAATATGTCTGCTAGAGTGTTTTCTTTTCCTGGTACAAAGATTGCTTGTAACTGAATGTTGTAACTCAGGGCCACATTCCAGAGGTCCAGGGCCATCCGGCATAGAGGGTACGAATGTGTGCCTCCCTGCTTGTTGATGTACCACATAACTGTGGTGTTGTCTGTCCTTATCAATTGGCCTTGTCGAAGAAATGGTTTGAAAGTCTGAATTGCCAGTTTTACTGCCAGCATTTCCTTTAGGTTTATGTGTAGGTGTAGTTGTTCTTGGGTCCATAAACCTTGTATGCATTTGTCCATCATGTGGGCCCCCCAACCGAGGTCTGAGGCGTCCGTTGTGATGGTTTGGCTTGGTTGAGTGCTGTGGAAGGGCAATCCTTCGTTTGATTGACAGGCCTGAGCCCACCATTGGAATTCTTGCTTCAGGCATGGAATTATTGGAATTTGAGTTTCTAGGCTGTGCTTGTGCTGAGACCATAAATTTCTTAGGTACCACTGTAGCTTTCTCATATGCAGTCTGGCATGTGGGACCAATATTATGCAGGATGCCATGAAGCCCAATGCTTGTAGGACTTTTCTTGCTGTTAGATGGTTTTGCTTTGTTAATGCCAAGAAGTAGAGAGGGAGTTGCTCCTGTTTTTCTACTGTTAGGAATGCCATTTGTTTGGATGTGTCCAGCTCCGCACCCAAAAAGGTTATCTTTTGGGATGGTATCAGCCTTGACTTTTTTATATTGACTGTATATCCCAGGGCTTGTAGAAGGTAAATGACTCTTTTCAAGTCTTCTGCTAGCTTGCTTTTGTTGTCCGCTTGTATCAGGCAGTCGTCCAGGTAAGGGTAGATTTGGATTCCCTGAAGCCTGCAATGAGCGATTACTGATGCCAGGCATTTCGTGAACACTCTGGGCGCAGTAGATAAGCCAAAGGGCAATGCTGAGAATTGATAATGCTCTGATCCTGCAAGAAATCTGAGGTATCTTCTGCAATTTGGTCGTATGGGGACGTGCAGGTATGCCTCCTTGAGATCTAGAGTTACCAGCCAAGACTCCTTGCCCAGCATGGGAAGAAGCTGCTGTAAGGTCAGCATTTTGAATTTTGGAACAATGAGGAATGTGTTTAAAGCGGACAGATCGAGAATAGGTCTCCATTTGCTTTCTTTCCTTGGTACTAGGAAGAGTCTGGAGTAAAAGCCCTTTCCTTGCTCCATATATGGTACCTTTTCCACAGCTCTCATCTTTAATAATTGGTTTATTTGTTTTAGAGCTTCTGCCTTTTGATTTGGAGGTAGGTTTGGCATTCCTCTCTTTCCTGGTAGAGTATGGAAATGAAACCTGTAACCTTGGTCTATTGTCTGCAAAATCCACTTGTCTCTTGTGATATAATGCCAGTTCTTTGAAAATAAAGCTCGCTTCCCGTCTAAGGGTGCTTCTATTTGTTCCCTGGTAGGCGGTGCCAGAACCAAGTCACTGTGATTGTCCTGTAGTAGTGGTGGTGGCTGTGTCTGTGCCTCGCTGGTTGTTACCCTGCCACTGGCGTCCCCTGTAGGCACCCCTGGATTGGCTTCTGCCTCTTGAACGCCTATTCCTGCCTCTCTGTGCTTTGGAGGAGTCTGGAAAGGACCAATTCTTGGAGGGCCAATTCCTGCTAAACCTTGGAGGTTGGACCTGTAAGAAATCTTTCACTGTTTGGACAGATTTTGCCTTCTCTTCCATCTTCTTCAGCACCTGTTGTGCAGGAGAGCCAAACAAATTGATCTTGTCCATGGGAGCATCTAATAGTTTTGATTTGACATGGTCCGGTAAGGCCTGCTCTTTTAACCATGCATGCCTTCTGATAACTGTGCCAGTCATGGCTGATCTAAAGGAAGCCTCCAGTGCATCATAGCCGCATTTTAAAGAATGGTTACTAACTTGCTGAATGTTATGTACCATTTCCTGAACATATTTCTTGTCTAAAGGTTCATCAGAGGACAGTTTTTTGGTTAACTGGTCTAGCATAAATACTTGATACTGGATCATATGAAATTGACAGTTCAAGGCCCTAGCTGACAGAGTAGCAGAAGTGTAAACTTTTTTTACCCCATCTCTCTAAGGACCTGGATTCCCTTTCAGAGGGGAGGGGATTTTTGGCAGAGGTAGTTGCTACAGCCTTAGGCCCCTGGGAGATAGTCTCGGGATCTGCAAAAGGAGCCTTGTATAAATGGTGATGTGTGTCCGGGACCCTGTAGAACCTATCGGGCTTAGCAGGGGCCGGAGGTAATGAATCAGGAGCAGTACAAGCATCATTAAATGCATCATCTACAACAGAAAGAACTGGAGGAATAGCTAAAGGCCTATGTTGTGGTAAATGCAAAAAGGTTCTAAGCCTTTTTCTGGAGTCTGAAAAATCTTGGCCCTGCCACTGAAAATGTTCCCTCATAGCATGCAAGGTTTCCCCAAAGGAAAATTCCTCAGGCGGAGAGGCAGAAGGGATGGACTCTTCAGCATCAGACTCTTCATAAGGAGAAAAAGGAGCCTCTGGAGGGTCTGTATTATCTGAATCATCAGAGGAATCATCTGTGGAGACTGGCTCAGGGGGCTCTGCTCTTGGCCTCTTTTCTGGAGGTGGGTGAGAGGCCCTGTCTGGGTGAGGTTGGGATCCCCGGATTAAAGAAATGAGATCCTCTGCTAGACTAAGCATTTGGGAACTGGAGCTAGGCCTGTGAGAGGGGGTCTTAACAGGCACAGATTTAGTAGCTTTAGCTGCTTTAGCCCTGGCAAAGGCCTTAATGGACATGGCTGCAGGAGGCCTAGCAGCTCCACGTGCAGGGGTTGAAATATCCAAGGGAATAGTGTCCGATAATTCCTGAGAAACCACAACTGCAGGTTGGATTTCAGAAGCCGATTCCACCAGGTTGGAAGAGGCCTCGGTAGAAGGTAAGTTTTCGGCTGAAGGAAGAACCGCTTGCTCGGTTTCAGCCGAAACAGAGACACTCGCGATTTTTTGGATATTTGTGAAGTCGGAGGATCCGACGGCATAATATAAGCAAAATCAGAGCCGAAAAACTGCTCAGCAAATTCCGACCGACGTCTAAGCGTCCGTCGGTTAAAAGAAGCACAGGCTAGACAAGCTGCTACGTCGTGGGCTGGGCCTAAACAAGGTAAGCAGTAAGAGTGGAAATCTTTATGAGGTATTTGTTTCCCACAAGTTAAACAGTTATTCACTTTTTCTGACATCGGCTGAGGCAAGAAAGAGTCCCCAACAGGGTACTTAGCTTTTTAGAAGTCTTCGGTAGTAGTAGTCTCTGGTTCTGACCGACCGGCACTTGCGAACAGCTTCTGCTTCGGGTGCCACGCGGCAAGAAAGACGGAGGAAAATGGCGTCGGCTGATGCCTTTATACCTGAGTAACTGCAGCAATGACGTCGGGTGAAGTGCGACACCAGCCGAAGCCAGACCCAGACTTTGGAATCCGGCCAACCGAAGGGCTGCCTGACGACAGGACAACCCATTTGTAAGGACTGCAGATGCATCCTTGAAGGACATCACCTGGAATCTCTGACGTCTCAGGTGAGCCGTAACCACTGCCATGCATTTGGTGAACACTCTGGGGGCTGTAGTGAGTCCAAAGGGCAGGGCTCTGAATTGGAAGTGACTGGTCCCCACCCGAAAGCGAAGAAATCTTCTGGAGCGTCTGTGAATTTTTATGTGATAGTACGCATCCTGAAGATCTATCAAGCACATCCAAGTGTCCTTGCCCAGAAAGGGCAGAATGGACTGAAGCGTGACCATCCGGAATCTTGATTTCTTTACAAACTTGTTGAGTTTGCTCACATATAATATTGGTCTCCAGTCCCCTGTCTTTTTTGGAACTAAAAAGAACCTTGAGTAGATTCCGGATCCTATTTGGTCCGCTGGGACTGGCTGGATGGCTCTTTTTACTAGCAGTTTTGATATTTCTAGTACTGCTAGTTCCCTTAGACCGAGTGGAACGTCTGGAAGGGTTCCCTTTTGTTGAATTGGGGTTTGAATAAAGGGAATTTTGTAACCCTCGGATATAATTGACTGTACCCATTTGTCTTGAGAAAGGGAAAGCCAGGCTATTGGGTACAGTGATAATTTTCCCCCGACTGCCTCCGAAGGCAGACAATCGGGCAACATCTCAGGGATGCTGGAAGGGTTTGTCAGAAAGAGGCCCTCTGCTACCCTGATTCTGCGGACCCCCTCTGCCCCTAGGGCGGCGTCTATTATTGTTACCCCCTCTGCCTCTGGGGGTAAACTGACCGTGCGTCAGGCGTGACTCCTTGAGATTTGCGGAACCACATTTTCCCTCCCTTCTGTCCTTTAGGATAAGGTCTAGAAGGGGTGGAGAAAGACTCCTACGGCAGAAAGAGTCCTGCCATCTTGTTCGCATCTAGTCAAAGTGTCTTTCACTTGAGGACCGAACAAGGTCGAGCCATCAAAAGGGGAGTTTGTGAAAGACGCCTTGAAGGGGTCTGCAAAATTACAAAGCCGCATCCAGGACTGACGCCTTAAAGCCACTCCTGTGCCTGCGCCCTACGCTCCATCGGCTGCATAAGAAATGAGCCGCATGGAGGAGTTAGCAATGGAGTTAAGGATTCCTAGCTGTGAGCTAATCTTATCCCGAGACCCAGCAGCTGACGGATCCTGTAAAACTTCTCCCAACTCTTTAAGAACATCTCTTTGAAGGCGGGTGAAGTGGCATAAGTAGTTCAGCGATCTCATGGCAAAAGTCGCTGAAGAAAAATCCGCTACCATACCTGTCCATAGTCCTAGAATCCTTATTAGGAGGATGAACAGGTACTGAAGGATCAGCTAATTCCTTCTTGGTGGCAGCAGCCACCACCATGGCATCAACTGGGACACCTTTTGTTAAGTATTGTCTATCTTGTGGGGCTGTAATAAATTTTGAAGGTCTCCTGGGGGTAGGTTCCACGAATCCGAGCCATCCACGCCTTCGAGCCACTACTTCCATGAGAGGGTCGAAAGGCGGAGACACCCAGGAGGTGGAGGGTCGAGATCCGAACGCCTCCAGGTATACTGACTCGTCCTCGGAGGGATGAAGGGAGGGCCAGTTCCCCCTCTGTTTAAGGATTTCAAGGATGTCTGAAAATGAGACATCCTCAGAGGAGGACCTTGGGGACCCCTCCGACTCATCCAAGTCAGTATCTGATGTAGTAGACTCAGGGGAGTCTAAATGTTTCCTCTTACATGTCCTCTTACGGGGGGGTTCTCCTGACAGATCAGGAGAAGCCTCGGAAGATGAAGATATTCCCAATGGGGAAACCTGAGGCGTTGGATCTCTGGGTCCGGGAGCAAGAGAGTGGGAAGAGACGTCAGCAGGCACTGTAGTGGGAGGAGCTGATGGAACTGTCCGTTGACTAAGCCCAGGGGCTAGTACACTCCTCATCACCTCGAAGGCTCCCCATCAGAGAGACCAAAAGGTTCCGCTCAAGAGATAGGAACCCCAGGCCTCACCGAGAGGGAAGGCTCGAGGCAGATGTCGGGCCGAGCTCACCAACGCCGAAGCTCGAGAGGGAGAACGGGTCGGACAAGGGTCCGATGCCACTCGCCTCGGAGCAGACGAGAGACTAGACGCCCGGATCCCTCCAATGAAGGTCTCAAGGAGGAAATCGGAGCCGAGGACGACAGAGCCGAAAGGGGTGGTATCGGCTCCGGTCACAACGGTACCGGTTCCGAGGAGCTCCGGCTCCGAGCTCTGTAAGAGAGTCGAAGGAGGAATGTTCGGTGGATGCGATATAGCTACCGTCTGTTGAGATTGGCTATGGAGTATTTGGGCCAATGCCTGAGACTTTAATAGTCTACTCACCACTCTCTCAAGGTCGTGATCAGATAGCCTGGATGACCGAGAAGATCGGCTCCGATGGCTCCGCTCAGAGAGCAAGGGTGATCTCGGAGCCGAATGAATAGATTCCACAGAAGGGGATCGAGATCTCTTTTAAGAGATCAATGGAGCCATCGGAGCCGAAGATACGTCGGCTCCAACCGGAGCCGACACTGAGTGTCTAGACTTGACAGTATCGGCGCCGGATGGAGCCGATACTGATACTGGTATGGAAAGATCGGCTCCAACCGGAGCCGATCTCGAACCTGGTGATGAAGAACCTGAAGCCGACGGCTTGGAAGCCTGATCCGAAGGCTTAACAGGTTTCGAGGGCTTCCCCGGCGCCGACTTAGTCGGGGAGCTCTCGGGTTTTAATAAGCCCCTTAAAATTAGCTTATTTTTTCGTTCCTGCAGGACTCTTGGGCTGAAAGCATGACAGATAGCACAAGAGTCCTGCAGGTGCGAAGGTCCCAGACAATAAACACAAGAAGTGTGACAGTCTGTCAGAGACATCTTCCGACAGCACGAGTCACACTTCTTGAAGCCTGAGACCTTAGTGTCCTTCGACATAACTGTGTCGATGCTCACACACAAAACACACTCAGTCCAACAATTTAATTAAATTAAACTAACAGGGATAACAGACAGTCACACACAAAAAATTCCCTGACAGGAAAAAATTTAGGGAGGGGATGGCCTAAGGCCTAACTAGGGGTAAGGGAATATTTACTTAAACAAGGGAACACTGACAGGAATAGGGTTAACGTGAGTCGGTAATTAACAAAAATTAGAAGTTATGTACTCACCATAACGTTCCATCTGAGTAGGTGACTTCATTCGGATGCAACCTGTGGGTATCGGATCCGACCTCGGATCCGAGCCGGCAATTCAAAAGCTTAGGCTCCGAGCTCCTAGCTCCTCCCTCTTACCCATAACCCCTTGCCAAGCCCTGACTGACCTCAGATTGAGTTTGCCTCAAAATACTGACAACAGTACACTAAAACAGCATAAATACTCGCTCTATAAAGGTCAGGGGGATGGAGGGGGGGATGGTTGCATCCGAATGAAGTCACCTACTCAGATGGAACGTTATGGTGAGTACATAACTTCTAAATCTGAAGTAGGCAGACTTCATTCGTCTGCAACCTGTGGGACAGAGTCCCTAGCTACCTGAATCTTGGGCCATCATGGAAGGATGTTCCGAGCACCGCTGAGCCAAAGGATGCTCTTCCTCTAGAAACAACATCCACCTTGTAATGAGAAATAAAAGTATGAGGCGAGGCCCAAGTAGCTGCTGCGCAGATATCATCCAATGAAACACGGGACTTAAAGGCTGACGAGAAACTGCCCTAGTAGAATGAGCCGTAACCCTCTGAGGAGCAGGTCTGCCTGAAGTGTCATATGCCTGCAGAATACAATTAGCAATCCATTTAGATAGAGTGACTTTAGATACTGCTTTACCCAGAGCAAATTTAGCAAAGGAGACGAACAGCTGATCTGATTTCCTGTGGCCAGCTGTTCTGTTAATATAAAACGTAATTGTCTATGAACATCCAAGGAATGCAATTTGTATTCTCCTTTGTTTGAGTACTTGGGAAAAACACCGGCAAATTGATTGACTGGTTAATATTGGATTCAGAAGAGACCTTGGAAGAAAAGATGGATTGGTCCTGAGGCACACCCTATCAGGGTAGAAAGAAAGATAAGGGTTTGAGACACAGAGCCTGAAGCTCAGACACCCTTCTGGCTGAAGTGATAGCTACCAGAAAGGCAGTCTTCCAGGAAAGGTATTTTAAATCAGAAGAAGCTGCAGGCTCAAGGGAGGAGCAGTAAGGGCCTGCAGGACTAAAGACAAGTCCCAAGGTACAACCTCCTTGACTGGAGGCCTCAACAAAAACTCCTTTGAGAAATGCTTTGCATAATTTAGCCGTCATAAGGAGCTGTGTCATGACCAATGTGATAATGCGAGATAGCTGCCAATTGTACCTTAATCGTGGAAGAACTAGCCCCTTGATGAAAGAGGTCTGTTAGAAAATCCAGCACCGCTGACATAGGAGCTGAGAAAGGATCCAAAGTTCTCTGTCCTGCCCATATAGAGAATCTCTTCCATTTACTCCGATAAACCTGTCTGGTGGAAGGTTTATGAGCAGCCACTAGAATGGCCTTGACCGGTGAAGAGATACCGGAGTCCTAATTAAGGTTGGAACTGGAGCAGCCAAGCTGTCAACTTCAGGGTCCGCAGATTGGGAACTGACATTCCCAGAGGGTGAGAGATGAGATCCGAAATTGGATCCAGAATCCATGGTGGATTGATTTTGTGAGACCATACAAAGGGGAACCAAGGTTGTCGAGGCCAGAATGGGGCAATGAGAATCATTCTGCTCCCCAAACTGTTGGCTTTCTGCAGAAGCCTCTGCATCAGAGGAAGTGGAGGGTAGGCATAAAGGAGACCAGGAGGCCAAGCATGCACCAGAGCATCCCTCGGGAACTCCCCTGGTGGGGGAAGCAGAGCGAAGAAATTGTCGCATTTGGCGTTTGAGAGGCAAAAAGATCGCAACAGGGTTGCCCCCAAACGGCAAAAATCTTCTTCGCTACTTGAGGATTGAGGGACCACTCGTGTGGAGAAAGGATAGTGCGACTGAGCTTGTCCACAAGGATGTTGGACTTTCCCGGAATGTGCGTTGCTACCAGAAAGCGTTTGGTGGAAATTGCCCATTCCCAGACTCTCATGGCCTCTCGACAAAGGGGGTAAGACCTGGTTCCTCCCTGCTTGTTGATATACCAGACTACCGACATGTTGTCTGTCTGAATCGCAATAGTCCCTGAAGGAAGAAAGTGGTGAAGTGCCTGCAACGCTAGGAGCACCGCCCTCATTTCCAGGACATTTATATGCAATGACGTCTCTGTGGGATTCCACGTGCCTTGGACAATCTTTCCCGCAGAATGCCCCCCCCACCCGAGGCAAGAAGCGTCCGTGGTCACTGTGGCTCGGGGAAATGCAGCGCAAAAAGGTCTCCCTGCCAGGGGCTCCGGAGAAAGAAGCCACCAAAGAAGGGAGTCCCTGCACGCTCTACTGACCGCAATCGGAGCGTTTAGAGACGAACAAAGAGGAGACCACTGAACTTGAAGGGTCCATTGAAGAACCCGCATGCGTAAACGGGCATGAATGAGAAGCGGGATAGCTGCCGCCATAGAACCTAGGGCCCTCAGGACCGAAGCTGCAGTTGGAGATGGTTGCAGGATCGCTGTCACATGACACTTCAGGCTGGCGATACGGTCTGGGGTGAGGAAGGCTCGCATTGATCTGGTGTCTAGTCTTCCTCCTATGAAATCTATAATTTGAGTGGGATTCAGAAAAGATTTCTCCCAGTTGATCGTGATGCCCAGCCTTGGTGCTAGTTGAAGAAAGTAATCCCTGGCTGAGCACAGAAGATGCCTTGATGATTCCGTCAGGAGCCAGTCGTCCAGGTACGGAAAGACCTGTAATCCCTGGAGCCTCAGGTGGGCCGCTACCACCGCTAGCACCTTGGTAAACACCCTGGGGGCTGAGGTGAGACCAAAGGGAGGACCCTGAACTGATAATGACTGACTCCCAGCCGAAGCGAAGAAACCTCCTGGATCGTCTGTCCATCCGAATGTGGTAGTACGCATCCTTGAGGTCTATGGAACACATCCAGTCGTTCTCCCTCAAGAGGGGAGTATAGATTGCAGGGTGACCATCCGGAACTTTGCTTGGTTACTGACAGGTTCAACTGGGAAAGGTCTAAGATTGGTCTTAAGTCCCCCGTCTTCTTTGGCACCAAAAAGAACCTGGAGTAAAACCCTAATCCGGTTTGATCTGGGGGGATGCGCTGGATGGCTCTTTTTCCTAGCAGCTGCTCGATTTCGATAGCTGCCGCCCTTTGGTCGGGTGGAACATCTGGGAGGCTGCGAGATTTGGGAATCTTGAATAGGGTATTGAATATCCTCTGGATATAACTCGAAGCACCCAACTGTCTGTTGTTATGGACTCCCAAGAAGTCAGGTGCATCGAAAACCGCCCCCCGACTGCCTCCAGAGACGGACAGCCGGGCAACCCTTCAGGGCTGCTGCGTGGGTCTCTCAGAGAAGGGTTCTCTGGACCCAAAGTTGCCAGGAGCCCCCTGCCTCTGGCGGCGACCTCCCGTCCTCCTCTGCCACGGAAGGACTGGTTATCCGAGCAGGTTGGGACTGCTGCGACTTCGGAACCACATCTTCTTCTGTCCCTTTTGGTTCTTAGAGAAGGACCTCTGGGGAGCTGAGAAGCGGACTCCGACGGCAGACAGCGTCTTCCGTCCTTTCGCTCTGGACTAATGTCTCATGAACAGTTTTGCCAAACAAGGCAGAACCATCGAAGGGGCATTAGCGAAGGTCGCCTTGAAGGGCTCTGCAAAATCACAATGGCGGAGCCAGGCCTGTCGCCTCATGACTAGGCCTGCTCCGCTGGCTCTAGCGGCTCCCTCAGTAGCATGAGACAGCAGCCGCATAGATGTATTGGATACTGATCTGAGAGTGGCCATCCGGTGGAGTAAACCTGTTTATCCTCACTCGAGATGGACTCGGGGAGATGCAGCGTATTCTTTAATCAGATCCCGCTGCATCCTAATGACATGTGCCATGTAGTTCAGCTCTCAAGGAGAAGGTCGCTGAACTAAAAACTCGCTTCCCAATGCGATCCATCGAGCGGGACTCCTTGCCCGAGGATGGACGGAGGGACTCTCCTGGGCCAATTCCTCTTCGTGGCTGCAGCCATCATCATGGCATCTACTGGGGACCCTTACTCCAGTGGAGTGCGGTCTGATGGAGGAGAAAGAATGCGGTCCGGGCTTAGGATAGGCTCAATGGTGTCCGGATCCTTCCACGCCCTGATGGATATAAGATCCACCAGGGGTCAGCAGGAGGACACCCCAGAGGTAGAAGGGCCCCCCCCGAATGCCCTCAAGAACACAGACTCGTCCGAAGAAGCCCTGGGGGCAGACCACCCCTGATCCTTAACATCTCCATGATGTCTCCAAATGAGGCGTCCTCAGGGGTGACCTAGGGAGCCTTCCCTTCATCCAAGTCCGTGTCTTCAGTGACGGACTCAGGGGAGTCCATGTGCCTCCTCTTGCACTTGCGCTTCCGAGGTACTTCATCGGGGGGGCTGTCTGAGGAGTACTCTTCAGCAGATGGATGTTCCAAGGGAACCACTTGGGACATCGAGGCGGGCTGTCCCTGGGACCGGCTGGTGGGGGCCTGGCCCAACTGCAATGGAGTGCTGGATGGAACCGTGGCAGGGACCGGGGGTCCGGATGTCCTCGACAGTGCCTTTTCCATAACGTTGAAAGCCGAGGGGGAGCCAGCTTCTCTAAGCCCCGAGAGCCGACCCCCACTCGGATCCGACGTACGGATCGGAGTCGGAGCCGAAACCGTCGGATCCGAGAGACCAGTGTGCTCCGACCTGGATGGAGCCGAAGACACACCAGCTCCCTCGGATCAGAGGCTCGGCCCTCGGCTCCGAGAGGTCGGGTCCGAAGTACCTGAAGCACTCAAGGGATGGGACGGATCCGAGGTGCGCCGACCTATCGGATCCGACCCACCCCCGGATCCAAATCTGCACGGCGCCGATAGCTCCGAACCCGTGGTATGGGTCGGAGAAGGAGCTAAGGGGGCGAAAAAAGGGGTCGAAGCCCCTCCCGGATGGGGGGGGGCTAGGAGCACTCCCATTTGCATTTGGGCCTGGATGAATTTCCTCATCATCCGGTCCATATCAGCTTCGCTCATAGAAAAGGTTAATCTAGAGGAGGCCACCGAAGCGGACCTAGAGAGCCGCCTCGGTGACCTCCTGGAAGGGCTAGCCTCCTCCTCCTCGGGTCCAGGAGAGACCCGAGGGGAGTGGAGCCGAGGAGGAGGAAAGCTAGAAGGCACAGGGGAGGCCCGCTTAGACGGAGGAGCCGAACTGGAAGTTTTGGCTCTCCTCTTGTGGTGCTTCTTGTGCCTCTCCTTCTGTCTTTCCTTAGAAGAATCCTTCCCCTCCGGCAACTTTGAGGGAGGTTGAGTCCCAGCCGGAGGGGGAGAACTCACAGCAACAGGTTGCTGAGTGGAAGGGCAGAGGCGGCGGTATCTGGGGTAAAAGACCCGCCAGCACCAACTTCGACCTCCGTTCCCTCAAAGCCCGGGGGTTGAACCCTGCACAAATGGTACAACCAGATGACAGGTGTTCAACCCCCAAGCATGACCGAGTGTGGCCATCTGCTGGGGATAGCTTATGGCCACACTGCATTTGAAAACACAGCCTTATGGGCTTCCGACATAGTAACCCTAAGGCCTAACACACAACACACACAAACACTACACAAAACCCGATAAAATTAAACAAAAAGAGAGAGGAAAGCCTAAACACACACTAAACTATCTGAAACAAGAAAGAAATTAAAGAATTTGAAAACTTTTTTAGTCAAAAACTATCTCTTATCTTTCACCAACGCCAGGAGCTCTGGAATTCCGTAGCTACTTGAAAAGCGGCAAACGAAATCTGAGGTCAGTCAGGGCTTGGCAAGGGGTTATGGGTAAGAGGGAGGAGCTAGGAGCTCGGAGCCTAAGCTTTTGAATTGCCGGCTCGGATCCGAGGTCGGATCCGATACCCACAGGTTGCAGACGAATGAAGTCTGCCTACTTCAGATATAATATTTATATGTAAAAAGTTAAAGGGGGTAGACAAAAGTCTCTGAAAAGTTCACTTACCTAGAGCTGGTAAAAGAAGGCACCTCGTTAGCGAAGCGGCAAACGAGATCTGAGGAATCTCCACCTTGCATCATGGGATATAGGGTTGCCTCGAGCTGGTAAAATTAGCTCTCGAGCTTAGCAAGTGCCGAATCGGAGCCGAGGATCGGCTCCGAACCCATCCAGCAAGAATGAAGGCGAGATTGACAACTTAACATCTAATGTTAAACGTAGTATCACAACCACTCCCCATCATCACACTGAACAAACACCACTAACCCATGAAAATGCAGCCAGGGACCTAGATAGTTGGTTTAATAACTCACTCTCTTTTTGCCATCATGGGACAGGCACAATGGATGGCAAGAAGTCTTTTTACTTAGTCCAGTTAAGTGCCAAAGGAATATCAAAGCCTAAAAGCCGGAAGAGAGGTTACAGCTCCCTTAAATTCAATATTCATTAGGTAAAATTACTGAGTACACCACCACCCCCTTGGGGTGTATCTCAATAAGTATAGCAATAAGTTGTTTCTCACCAAAAAGTCACAGACCTACAGTCCCTGAGCTACCAAGAGAAGCCAGAAGTTCTACCATTTTATTCTGTCTTACAGGCTTTTGAGAAGAAGACTTCTGTCACAATTTATCCACTATTAGAGAGTCAGACTGACCAAGATCTTCCGGTTTCTCTACAAGTCCAACATCTCCACCAATTCTAGAACTAGGGATCTAAATCTTCGCCAACAGATAAAACATGATGGAAGGAAAGGTTCATAACCCCAAGTTGCACAAACATCTGGAATAAACTTCCCCCTCCCTCGATGTTAAGTGGTGCAAATTGCCAACATCCTTTAAAAAAAGATAGATAACTGAATGGCTATCCACAAATCTACTCTGGGATTGACTGCTACAACAGTCCTGGAAAAAGGAAGTCTGGCCTGAGGAAGGGACTAGCAAGGCATTAACTGCTTTAAGACTCTGACTTTGGAATATCTATAAAATCTTATTTGGTGGCAGAAAAGATTTTTTGCTTCTGTGTACCCAGAAAGGCGGTCAGGAAGGTGAAATGCCTTGATGGTTTACAGAGATGCTTTTGAAGATTCAAGGAAAGTCTTGCATCTTGAAAGCAGCAGGGCATGGGTGTCCACCGGACAGCCTTCTACCTCAGGTAAGGAAAAAGCCTGAATGCAGCAGTCATCCAGGGAAGTATAAATGTAAACACCCCTTGTCCTGCATAAAGCAATGAAAGGAGGAAGAAACTAGGTGCAGGCGACAAGCTAAAGGGCTAAGATATGAACTGCTAGTGTGAGCCCTCAACTCAAAATCTTAGGAAAGTACAGTTGTGTACACTTACCATAAATGTCCATGTTCGAGTGTATTTCACTGTTGCAGTCATTACATTTGGGTAATCTGCTGGCAGGTTGCCCTCAGTCGGCCTGATTAACAAAGTCTTGGGTCCTGCGTCAGTTGCTGTCCCTTCCCCCATGACATCAGGTAGTCAGGGGTATAAAACACGCAGCCGACACCATTACATCAGTTTTTCCTGCCCCAGATGTCAGGTGCACCCCAAGTGGGGAGCAAAGTATATATAAATCATTTAAAACACAAAAATATACCCCCAAACAAAAGCAAATACACCAAAAAGGCTTTTAAGTGTAGTAAAAGAAAGTAGAGGCATAGTAAGAGAAAAAAAAAACAGGGGGCTGGAGGGAGGTTAACCAGGACTGCAACAGTGAATACACTCTAACATCTACATTTATGGTTAAGTGTACACAACTGTACTATATTCATCATGTTTCACTGTTGCAGCCATTACATTTGGGTAGATTCCCAAAGCTATGGTTGGGAGGATGGATTTATACAGCATTAGGACTGGCTTATAGCTCATGCAAAACAGCAGTGGCAAAGCCAGCTCTGGATTTAGAGAAAATTGGTAAATGATAATGCTTGGTGAAAGTATGAACTGAACTCCAGGTAGCAGCTTCTAGAATATCCCTGGTAGGAACACCTCTGAGAAAGGCTGTCAAAGTAGATATAGCCCTGGTGGAATGGGATCTGATCCCCTGGGGGATAGGTTTTCCACGGTGCTTATAGCAGAAATGAATACAATAGCTTAGCCATTTGGAAATGGTTTGCTTTGAAATAGCCTTTCCCTCTGCCCCTGCGGCAAATGCTACCAGCAGTTCAGATTTTCTTCGAGATTTAGTCCTGTCCAAGTAAAATCTAAGTTGTCTGTGTACATCCAATGAATGCAGAATCTGCTCCCCCTTGTTCTGTGGATTGGGAAAGAAAGTTGGCAAATGAATGGACTGATTAAGAGCCACACTGGATACCACCTTGGGCATGAAGGATGGGTTGGTCCTGAATGACGCACTGTCCCCATAAAAGATTATGACGGTGGAGCCTTTCATCAGGACCTGTAATTCAGAAACCCTTCTAGCCGAAGTGATTGCTAAAAGGAAGGCTGTTTTCCAGGAAAGACATTTTAAGTCTGCAGTAGCAGCTGGCTCGAAAGGAGGGAGAGCAAGTTTCTCCAATACAAAGTTAAGGCCCCAGGCAAGGATTGGAGCTCTCCTGGGTGGCCTCAAGTTTTTGGCCCCTCTGAGATACTGCTTTAGCAGAGGATGAGAGAAGAGAGGGGGGGTTCTGTGTTGTAATGAGCTGAAATGGCGGAGGCATGGATTTTTATGGAAGAAAAAGACAGGCCCTTGTGAAGTATCTCAGATAAGTATTGCAGAATCTGAGGTAAATTGGGCACTGCAGTGCTTATCCCTTGAGATGGGTTCCAGGCACAGAATTTTTTCCATTTGTCAGCATATGATTTTCTAGTACTAGGTCTTCTCGCCTCCAAAATGACATCCATCACAGGTTTACTGAGGGATGCTAAGGGGGAATGTAAGTGATTAGCCAAGCTGCAAGATTCAATGTTTGGAGCGGAGGGTGCAGACTTTGGTTGTTCTGCTGAGAGAGTAAGGAAGGTGTCTGAGGCAGGTGCCATGGGGAAATTGTGACAGACTGCGTAGGAGTGGGTACCAGTGTTGGCGAGGCCAGTCTGGAGCAATCAAAATAATTTTTGGTTTGTCCTGTTTGACTTTTAGTAGAACTCTGGAGAGCAGAGGCAGAGGGGGAAAGGCATAGAGTGATAGGTTTTCCCAGCTGAAGGACAGAGCATCCACTTTCCAGACTTTTTTGTAAGGAGTTCTTGTGCAAAATTTGTCCAACTGGTAGTTCTGGGGTGAAGCAAAAAGATCTATGTCTGGGCTCCCCCATTTACGTGTCAACATGTTGAAAATCTGTGGTTCTAGTTTCCATTCGTGTAGATCCATGAGATTTCTGCTTAGTTCGTCTGCCAAAATATTCAGCTTTCCTGGCAGGAATTGAGCTTGTAGTTGTACTTGATAGCTCAAGGCCGTGTTCCACAATGCTATGGCTAGTCTGCAAAAGGGGTAGGAATGTGTACCCCCCTGCTTGGTTATGTACCACATAACTGTGGTGTTATCCATCTTTACTATTAGTTACCCTGGATGAAGGTAGTTCTTGAAGGCTGTCAGTGCATTCTGTACAGCTAGCATTTCTTTTTGATGGATATGAAGGTGCATTTGATTTGGACTCCATTGGCCCTGAATGCACTTCCCTGCCAGATGAGCCCCCACCCCATGCATAGCCTGATACATCTGTAGTTAGGGTTTGGGCAGCAGGGGGTGGTGTGAATGGCAGTCCCTTGTTTTGGTGGCAGGCCTCTACCCACCATAGGAACTCTAGTTGCAGGCAAGGAATGATAGGAATTAGAAGTTATGTACTCACCATAACGTTCCATCTGAGTAGGTGTATTCATTTGTCTGCAACCTGTGGGTTATGGATCCGATATCGGATCCGAACCGGCATAGTTTTCCAGCTATGGATCCAAGCTCTCAGCTCCTCCCCTCACCCATAATGCCCTGCTCTACCCTCATGACCTCAGATCGAGTTTGCCAAAGCAACAATACCCTCAAAAGGGTAACAAGGAATATGCAGGAAACTGAAAGGCCAGGGGGATAGGAGGGCGGGATGGTTGCAGACAAATGAATACACCTACTCAGATGGAACGTTATGGTGAGTACATAACTTCTAAATCTGAAGTAGGATATTCATTTGTCTGCAACCTGTGGGACAGAGTCCCCAGCTACCTGAATCTTGGGCAGCCATCATGGAAGGATATTCCGGAGCACTGAGGAGCCAAAGGATGCTCTACCCCTAGATGCAAGATCCAACTTATAGTGAGAAATAAATGTATGAGATGAAGCCCACGTGGCTGCTGCACAAATATCATCTAGAGGAATCCTAGCCTTGAAGGCTGCCGAGGTAGATACTGACCGGGTTGAATGGGCATGAACACCCCGGTGCGGGCCTTCCTGACGCTTGATAAGCCAATAAAATGCACTGTGAAATCCAGCGGACAGAGAAACTTTAGAAATTGGCTTGCCCAAATTGAATTTTGCAAAGGAAATAAACAGCTGGTCGGATTGCCTATGACCAGCTGTCCTGTTGAGATAAAATCTAAGTTGCCTGTGAACATCTAGTGAGTGTAGCTTATATTCACCTTTGTTTTCATACTTAGGGAAGAAAACAGGGAGGTTAATGGATTGATTGATGTTTGCTTCAGAAGCGATTTTAGGAAGGAAGGACGGGTTGGTCCTGAGGGAGACACGGTCCGGATGAAATACCAAGTAAGGAGGTTTAGCTGATAAGGCTTGAAGTTCAGAAACTCTCTTGGCTGATGTAATGGCTACCAAAAGGCTGTCTTGTAGGACAAGAATTTGAGATCCACTGTAGCCTGGCTCGAAGGGGAGCGGTCAAGGCCTGTAGAACCAAAGAAAGGTCCCAAGGAGGAACTGCTTGCTTTATAGGGGCCTGAGAAGGAAAGTACCCTTAAGAAATGTTTTGCACAATTTGGCTGACATAAGAGGATTAGACTCTTGACCAATGTGATAGTGAGAAATTGCCGCCAGTTGAACTTTGACTGTGGAACTGCTGGCACCATCATTAAAGAGAGGTTAGAAAATCAAGCACTACAGGGAGAGGAACCGTGAAGGATCTAGGCCTTGCCGCTCCGCCCACACAGAGAAACGTTTCCATTTGCTTGTAAACCTTTCTAGTGGATGGTTTATGAGCCGCCACCAAAATAGCTTTTACCGGTGAAGAAATACCGAGTCCTTATCAAGAGTGGAACTGGAGCAGCCAAGCGGTCAGCTTCAGGTTGTCCAGGTTCGGAGGAGGAATGCAGGATGGATGGGATATCAGATCCAGAATGGGATCTAGAATCCAAGGAGGATTCACCGAGTGAGACCTTAGGAAGGGGAACCAGATCTGTCGAGGCCAGAATGGAGCAATGAGAATCATTCTGCAACCCACCCGAGAGGCTTTCTGAAGAACTTGCAGCATCAGAGGCAAGGGTGGATAGGCATACAGAAGACCGGGTGGCCAAGCATGCACCAGAGCGTCTCTTGGGGTACCTCCGGGAGGAGGTATTAGAGCGAAAAAACTGTCGCACTTGGTGTTTGAGGGAGAAGCAAAAAGATCGCATGAAGGGGTTCCCCACCGTGCGAATATGCGTTCCGCTACTTGACAATTGAGAGACCTCTCGTAAGGGGTCAGAATGGTGCGACTGAGCTTGTCCGCTAGGATGTTGGACCGACGCGGAATGTGCGTTGCTATGAGAAAGCGATTGGTGGAGATTGCCCATTCCCAAACTCTCATGGCCTCTCGACAAAGAGGGTAAGACCTTGTAGCCCGTTGCTTGTTGATGTACCAGACAACAGACATATTGTCCGATTGAATCGCAATTGTTCCCAAGGGAAGAAAGTCCTGAAGTGCTAGCAACGCTAAGAGCACTGCTCTCATCTCTAGAACATTGATATGCAGTAAGGTCTCTGAATCGCTCCACGTGCCTTGGACTGTCCGCCCAAAGTGCCCCCACCCGAGGCGGAGGCGCGTGGTCACCGTGGCGAGAGGGGAGAAGCACAAAATGGGCGACCCTGTGGAGATCCGGGAGTGGAGCCACCACAAGAGGGACCGCTTGCAAGCCTTGCTGATCGCTATGGGATGATGCATGGGAGAGCAAGGTATGACCACTGTACTAAGAGCGTCCACTGTAGAATGCATATTGAGCCTGGCAAGAGGAAGAAGTGCTATCGACGAAGCCATGGACCCTAGAGCCCTCAGGACCAACTCCGCTGGAACAGAACATGAATGGAGAATGGCCGGCACCTGGAGCTGCAGATTTAGAACTCTGTCCGCAGTGAGGAAGGCTCGTAAACTCCTTGTGTCTAGTCTGGCCCCTATGAAATCTAAGAGCTGAGTGGGTGCCAGGTTGGACTTGTTTGTATTTATTGTGATGCCCAGAAATGGAGCAAGATGGAGAAAGGGGTCTCGCGCCGAGAGAAGTAGATGCCTTGTTGGGGCGGTAAGGAGCCAGTCGTCCAGGTAGGGAAAGACCTGCACCCCCTGAAGCCTCAGGTGGGCCGCTACCACTGCTAGTACTTTGGTAAACACCCTGGGGGCTGTGGTGAGACCAAAGGGAAGGACCCGGAACTGGTAGTGACTGGCTCCCAGCCGGAAGCGGAGAAACCTCCTGGAGCGTCTGTCCATTAGGATGTGGTAGTACGCGTCCTTGAGATCTATCGAGCACATCCAGTGGCCTTCTCCCAGAAGGGGGAGAATAGATTGTAGAGTGACCATTCGGAATTTTTCTTTGGGGACTGCCAGATTCAAGAGAGAGAGGTCTAGGATTGGTCTTAGTTCCCCCGTCTTTTTTTGGCACTAAAAAGAACCTGGAGTAGAACCCTGATCCGATCTGGTCTGGGGAACGGGCTGGATGGCTCTTTTCTCTAGCAGATGGCCAATTTCTGCCAAAGCGGCCTCCCTTTGACCGGGTGGTACGTCTGGGAGGGACTTCATCTTTGGAAGGTGAAGGAAAGGAATGCGATATCCCTGGATATGATTTGGAGAACCCAGCGGTCCGATGTTATGGACTCCCATGCCGCTAGGTGCCCTGGAACGCCCCGACTGCCTCCAGAGTAGAGCAGTCGGGCAACCCTCAGGGTTGCTGCGGGCCGCTCAGAGAAAGGTTCCCTGGACCCGAAGTTTCTGGGAGCCCCTCTGCCTCTAGGGCGGCGTCCTCCCTATCCTCCTCTGCCACGGAAGGACTGGTTGTCCGGAGCAGGCTGGGACTGCTGCGACTTCGGAACCACATCTTCTTCTGACCCTTTTGGTTCCTAGAATAGGGCCTCTGGGGTGCAGAGAAGCGGATTCGACGGCAGACAGCGTCTTCCGTCCTTCTCGCTCTGGGACAACGTCTCGCGATCGGTCTTGCCAAACAGAGCAGATCCATCAAAGGGCGTCGCAAACGACGCCTTGAAGGGCTCAGAAAATGCAGTGGCGGAGCCAGGCCTGACGTCTAGTGACCAGTCCTGTCCCGCAGCTCTAGCGGCGCCTCCGTAGCATGGGAGAGTAGCCGCATAGAAGTATTTGTGACTGACCTAAGAGTGGCCATTTTGGTGGAGTGCAGAGCTCTGTCCTCCTCCGAAATGGACTGGGGATGCAGCGTACTCCTTAATAAGGTCTCGCTGCATCCGAATAACATGTGCCAAATAGTTCAGCGCCTTACCGAGAAGGTCGCCGAACTGAACATCCGCTTCCCCAAGCGGTCCATCATCCGAGACTCCTTGCTCGGTGGGTGGACTGAGGACTCTCCTGAGCCAGTTCCCTCTTTGTGGCCGCCGCCATCAACATGGCATCTACAGGAGGCCCCTTACTCCAATGGGTCCTGTCGGAGGGCGGCTAAGGATCCTGTCAGGTCTTTTGGGAATTGGCTCCATGGTGTCCGGTTCCTTCCACGCCCTGGTGGTAATAAGGTCCACCAGGGGTCGGCAGGGGACACCCAAGAGGTAGACGGGCCCGTTTGAATGCCTCCAAGAACACGGACTCGTCCGAGGAAGACTTGGGGCAGACCACCCCCTAATACGGAGCATTTCCATGATGTCTCCGAAGGAGACATCCTCGGGTGACCGTGGGGAGCCTTCCCTTCCTCCAAGTCCGTGTCTTCAGTGAGTGACTCGGGGAGTCAATGTGCCTCCTTTTGCACGTATGCTTGCGAGGGCCTCCTCTGGGGGCTGTAAGAGGAGTCCTCGAACAGCAATTTGCTCCATGGGAGCAACTTGGGGCACAGAAACGGGCTGTCCCAGGGGCCGGATGGTGGAAGCCTGGCCCAGTGCAGAGGAGCGGGGACGGAGCCGGCAAGTGCCGGGGTCCGGAGACCCTCAACAGAGCCCTCTCCACTACATCAAAAGCCGAAGGGAGCCGACCTCGATCAAAGGATCCGACAATCGGCTCCCTCGGATCCGAAGAGTGGATCGGAGCCGGCGCCAAGCACTCGGATCCGGGACAGTGCGCTCCGACACAGACGGCGCCGAAGGAGCACTGATCCCCGGATCCGGCTCGGATCCAGGCTCCGAGATCGGATCCGACGCACTCGAGGGCATGGTCGGATCCGGTACCAAGTACTATCGGCTCCGACCTCCCCGCCCGAAGCTGCTCGGCTCCAGTTGCTCCGAACCCGGATAGCGGGTCGGAGAAGGAGCAATAGGCTTAAAAGGTGTTGAGCTCCCCCCAGCTGGGAGGGGAGGAGGCAAGAGCACTCCCATCTGCATCTGGGCCTGCCTGAACCTCCTCATCATCCGGTCCAGATCAGCATCCGAAAGGCTATGGGTAGATCTCGACGAGGCTACCGAGGTAGGCCTGGAATGCCTCCTCGATAGCCTCGACGGAGATCGGGTCTCCTCCTCCTCAGGACCCGGTGAGAAGCACACAGCGGACCGGAGCCGAGAAGCAGGAGACCGTACCGACAAGCAAGCCCGGAGAAGCCGCTTGGCTGGCGGGCCGAAACAGAGGTCTCGGCCCGCCGCTTGGTGCTTCTCCCTCCGGTCCTTTTTAGATGCATCCCTCTCCTGTCCTGAAGCGGGAGTTTGAGTCCCAGGAGCAGGAGGGGGTGCCACAGGGGGAACAACTGCAGCCGCAGGAGTCCCCGAAGGAGCGGAGGTCGGAGCCGAGTCCGGCGGTAAAAGACCCGCCAAGACCAGCTTGGACCTCCGCTCCCTCAGTGCCCTGGGGTTGAACCCTGCACAAATGGAACAACCAGATGTGAGGTGTTCAACCCCAAGACACTAAACACACCGAGTGTGGCCATCAGCCGGTGAGAGCTTATGGCCACACTCGGAGCATTTTGAAAATATGGACTTAGGCTGTTCAGCCATAGTCTATAAACTTAACCTAAAGTTACAGAAAAGTAACTTAAACAATAAAAGAAGCACACGGCCTCACACACACTCTACGCACAGCGAGGGAGGGAATAAAAATTACTACTGAAAATTAAATTAAACTAAAAACAGTCAATAATAACAGGAAACCTACAACTTTCACACAAAAATTGTTAAAGAAAGAAAAAATTCTCTATTTTTCAACAAGAAAATAGTCTACTTAGCTGAGAGCTATGTATCCACATCTAGTTACCAGCGCGGCAAACAAGATCTGAGGTCATGAGGGTAGAGCAGGGCATTATGGGTGAGGGGAGGAGCTGAGAGCTTGGATCCATAGCTGGAAAACTATGCCGGTTCGGATCCGATATCGGATCCATAACCCACAGGTTGCAGACAAATGAATATCCTACTTCAGATTCATTGTTTCCAGGCTGTTACAATGTTGACACATTATACTTTTTAAGTACCACTGAAGTTTCCTCATGTGCAGTCTTGCATATAGAATTAGACGAATGCAGGAGGCCATGAACCCAAAGGGTTGCAGTATTTGTCTTGCAGATAGCAGGGTTTTTGTGGCCACTTGTTTGAAGTAAGTCACAAAATTAAGTTGTTTTTCTGGCGTAAGAAAAGCCACCTGGGCAGCTGTATTCAAGCTTGCACTCAGGAATGTAATTTTTTGAGGGGGTACCAGTTGTGATTTCTTTTCGTTTATGGTGTACCCTAGACAAGTTAGAAACTTTTTTAGAAACCCCAGATTTTTTAGAAGAATGCCCATGTTTTCTGCCTGAATTAGGCAATCGTCCAGGTATGGCTATATCTGAATATTTATTTGCCTGCAAAATGCAATTACTGGAGCCAGGCATTTTGTAAATACCCTGGGCGCAGTAGATAAGCCAAAGGGCAGTGCATAGAACTGATAATGCAAGTAGCCTGCTTTGAAGCGGAGATATCTTCTGCAAGATTCTCTGATTGGGATATGCAGGTAAGCCTCTTAAATCTAGAGTTGCCAACCAGGCATCTTTGCCTAGCACAGGAAGTAGCTGAAGAGTCAGCATCTTGAATTTTGGAATGTCCGGAAATGTGTTCAGAGTAGACCGGTCCAGAATTGGACGCCATGGTGAGTCTTTTCTGGGTACCAGGAAAAGTCTGGAATAGAAATCTTGTCCCTTTTCCTCTTCTGGTACTAGTTGAATTGTCCCCATGTTTAGGGGGGAAAGGACTTGTTTCTTAGCCTCTGCCCACTGATTTGGGGGCAGGTCTGGCCATCCGTTTGGAGTTGGCAACGTGTGGAAATGAAATCTGTATCCCTGGGACACTATATTTAAAACCCATTTGTCCTGGTTTATTAGTTGCCAATTTGTTGCATGAAGAGCCAGTTTTCCCCCCAAAAGGGCGGTTAAGAGGTAAGTACTTGGTAATTTTAAAGGGAAGTAATTGAGACTGTTTACTATAGGGAGGTGTCTTGTTATTTCCAGATTTGGAAGCGGAGGCACCCCATTGCTTAGTTCTGAAAGTCCCTTGGGACTGAAACCTGGTACTTTTGGAATGTCTGGGTTTGGCTTGAGTGGCTCTTTAAGGAACTGGAAAGGACAAGTTCTTAGTAGGCCAGTGCCTACTAAATCTTGGAGGTTGTACTTGGAAGAAATCTTTCACAGTTTGCATAGATTTAAGCTTTATCTTCCATCTTTTTTAGAACTTCTTCAGCCTTATTGCCAAACAGATGGTCCCGCTGCAAAGGAGCATCCAACAATTTTGCTTTAACATGATCAGGCAGAGATTGCTCCTTAAGCCAAGCATACCTTCTAAACACAGACCCAGTAACAGCAGCCCTGCAAGAGGCCTCCAAAGAATCAAAACCACATTGCAAAGTAGGTTTTCCAACTTGTTCAGCTGAATGCAATAAATCCTGTAAATCCTTGATTTCCACACAGTCAGAAATCAACATCATTTTCCGTTTAAGCAATCCCATGATATGCTGTTGATATTTTAGCATATGGAATTGACAGTTTAAAGCCTTGATTGCCAAGGTTGCAGAAGTATAAAAGTACAGTTTTGTACCTACCATAAATTTAGATGTTCGAGGATCTCCATTGCTGCAGTCCTTACATATGGGTAGTCCGCTGTCCACAATCGGCCCGAATACCAAAGGGCTAGAACCGGTGTCGGTCATCGGCGCCCGAGACTGACGTCAGTACGTGCCAGTACAAATGCGCATGACCGACGCCATATACTCAGTCTTTCTTGCCTCAGACGCCAGAATGCAAAAAACACCACCCAAAACCCAACCTAAAAAGGGGGAAGGAGGGAGGGAAAATTGGACTGCAGCAATGGAGATCCTCGAACATCTACATTTATGGTAGGTACAAAACTGTACTATGTTCTTCGTCTCCCATTGCTGCAGTCCTTACATATGGGTAGAATCCCAGAGCAACGGAAAAAAGGGAGGCTGGCCAACTAAATAGCATTAGGAGCTGCTAACATGCCCTGTAAGATTGCAGTGGCAAACCCAGCCCTAGACCTAGAATAAAGAGGTAAATGGTAATGCTTTGTAAAGGTATGTACAGAACTCCAAGTAGCTGCCTCTAGAACGTCTTTAGTAGCTACCCCTCTCAAAAAAGCAGTAGAGGTGGCCGTAGCCCTAGTAGAATGAGGCCTGATGCCAACTGGAACATCCTTTCCATGATGAGAGTAACAAAAAGCAATACAATGGCCAATCCACTTGGAAATAGTTTGTTTCGAGACAGCTTTCCCTTGTGAAGTCAAAGCAAAAGAAACAAATAATTGTTGAGATCTTCTGAACTCTTTGGTTCTGCTCAAATAATACCTTAACTGCCTATGTACATCCAAAGAATGCAAAACTTTTTCCCTTTATTTTGGGGGTTAGCATAAAAAGTAGGCAAATGTATAGATTGGTTCAATGCCACATTAGAAATCACTTTAGGCATAAAAGTAGGATTAGTAAGGAAACTCTGTCATTGTGAAAAATCAGAAAAGGTTCCACTGCCATGAGGGCCTGTAATTCAGATACCCTTCTAGCAGAAGTAACAGCCAACAAAAAAGCAGTCTTCCAAGACAACAACTTCAATTCAACTGTAGCTGCAGGTTCAAAAGGAGGCAGAGTCAGCTTTTCCAAAACAAAATTAAGATCCCAGGCAGGAGTAGGAGCTCTTGTGGGGTCTTATATTCTTTGCCCCTCTAAGAAACTGTTTAACCAATGGATGTGAAAACAAAGGAGGGTCACAATCATAGTGAGCAGAAATAGCTGCAGCATGCACTTTTACAGAAGAGAAGGACAAACCCTTGTCCAATAATACAGTCAAATATTGCAAAGTACAACTCAAATTAGGCAATTTGACATCAAAGCCTTTAGCTGAACTCCAAAGAAAAAATCTCTTCCATTTATCAGCATAAACCTTTCGAGTACTAGGTCGCCTGGCTTCCAAAATAACATCCAAAACTTGTTGAGGGAGCTGAAGGCCCTCCTTCTTTAAAACAGAATGCGCCAGGCTGTCAGGTGTAGGGATTGCACCCTGACATTGAGAAAATGATTGTTTTCCTGAGACAATAAGTGAGGAATCTGTGGTAATGGCCAAGGTGTCCCATGAATTAAGCTCCTCAACAGAGGGTACCAATGCTGACGAGGCCAATCCGTGCTATAAGGATCATGCAAGGTTTGTCCCTCCTGACTTTCAACAGTACCTTTGGAAGAAGAGGCAAGGGAGGAAAAGCATACACGTGAAGGTTGCTCCAACTGAAGGATAGTGCATCTATTTGCCAGGCTGTTGGATGAAACAGCCTTGTGCAAAACAGTGGCAGTTGGAAATTCAGAGGAGAAGCGAACAGATCTATGTCTGGAGTTCCCCAAGCCATGGTCAACTGAAGAAATACCTGAGGGTCCAACTTCCATTCGTGAGGATCCACAATCTGTCTGCTCAGAACATCTGCTAAAGAATTTTGTGCTCCTGGCAGAAACTGTGCTCAAGAGTGATGTGCAGATTTAAAGCAGTTTCCCATAACAGCATTGCTTGTCTGCAAAGAGGGTAAGAATGAGTTCCCCTGCTTGTTGATGTACCACATGACAGTTGTGTTGTCTGTTCGAATCAACACCAGTCCTGGTTGAAGTAGGCCCTTGAATGCTTCCAAAGCAAATTGAACTGCCAGCATCTCTTTCATGTTGATATGAAAGTGAAGCAGCTCTGGGGGCCAAAGGTCTTGAATCCATTTTCCTGTGAAATGAGCTCCCCAGGCTGACTCCGAGGCGTCTGTCGTTAATATCTGACTTGCCTCTGGTTGGGTCACAGAGTCCCTTGTTTAGGTGACATTCCTGAGCCCACCACACAAATTCTTTCTGAATGCAAGGCAGAATCTGAATGACAGTGTCCAAATCATGGCTGTGCTGAGTCCAAATGCTTTTGAGATACCATTGCAGCTTCCTCATATGCAGTTTGGCATTGGGAAGTACTAGAATGCAAGATGCCATGAACCCCAAGGCTTGAAGGACTGTCCTTGCAGTCAGCCTGGACATTACTGATAACTGTTGGAAGTATAGGTGAAGATTTCTTTGTTTGTCCGAGGTAAGAAATGCCATCTGAGCAGCTGTGTTCAGTCTTACACCCAGAAAACACATCTCTTGTGAGGGTACTAGACTGGACTTTATTTCGTTCACAGAATACCCTAGGCATCTTAAAACTGTCATTACATACTGCAGATGTTGAAGAAGTTCGTGCTTGCCTTGAGCCAGAATCAAACAGTCGTCCAGATAAGGATAAATTTGAATTCCTTTTAGTCTGAGAAAAGCTATTACTGGAGCCAGGACTTTTGTGAATACCCTGGCGCAGTAGACAAGCCAAAGGGCAATGCAGAGAACTGATAATGCAAATTCCCATTCTCAAATCTCAGGAATTTCCTGCAACTGGGCCTGATAGGAATGTGAAGATAGGCTTCTTTGAGATCCAGAGTCACCATCCAGTGATCTTTGCCCAACACAGGTAACAGCTGTTGCAGTGTTAACATCTTGAATTTTGGAATTTCCAGAAAGGTGTTTAGAATGGACAAATCCAGAATTGGTCTCCAAGTATTTCCTTTCTTTGGCACTAAGAAAAGACGGGAATAAAACCCTGTGCCCCTTTCTGCAGAAGGTACTTCCTGTATTGCTCCCAACTGAAGCAGAGAAGAAATTTGTGCCTGTGCTTCCAGTCTTTGCTGATGAGGCACATCCGGCATACCTTTGAAAGGAGGGAATGTGTGAAAATAAAATTTGTAGCCTCGATTTATTATGTCCAATACCCATTTGTCTTTGGTAACCAAATGCCAATTCCTTTTGAAAAGTCCCAGTTTTCCTCCTAGAGGAGCTGCCAGCAAGGCAGAGTCCGGCAGCTGAAGACACAGGTCATTGGGTCTGTTTCCGAAAGGACTGACCCCTGCCCTCCCCAGCAGAAAGGGTAGAAGAACTCAAAGTCCTAGAAGTAACAGGGCCCTGAGAGGAAGGCCCTACCTCTACCTCGCCTCGACCTGCCCCTAGATTGATAATCCGAAGAGGGGAAAGACCATCCCTTAGCAGGCCAATTTCTACTGAACTTAGGGGGCTGAACCTGTAAAAAGTCCTTAACCGTCTGCATAGACTTAGCTTTTTCCTCCATTTTTTTTAAAACTAACTCTACTGGAGGGCCAAAAAGAACATCAGATTGCAGAGGAGCATCCATAATTCGAGCCTTAACATGCTCTGACTAAGTCTGATCTTTAAGCCAGGCATGCCTGCGAACAACTGAACTAGTAGCAGCCATCCTGGAAGAAGCCTGTAAAGCATCAAAACCACACTGCAAAGAATGCTTACCAACTTGGTCTGAAGCATGCACTAAATCCTGAAGCTCCTTACATTCAATACCTTCAGCTAAAGCATCTACTTTACATTTCAATTGGCCCAGCAAATAATTTTGATACCTGAGCATATGAAACTGACAATTTAAAGCTCTCATAGCCAAAGTAGAAGAGGTATACAGTTTTTTACCCCACCTATCCAGGGCCCTAGCATCCTTGTCCAGAGGAACTGGATTCTTAACCACAGAAGCCCTAACACCTTTGGGGCCTTGAGTAATAGTTTCTGGATCAGCCCTAGGACTCTTATATAAGTACTTGTGAGCTTCCGAACCCTGTAGTATCTATCTGGTTTAACCGGGCAGGAGGCAGAGAATCTGGGTTAAGGGCAGCCTCAGAAAATACATCCTGAACAACATCCAGTACAGGAGGAATAGCCAAGGGCCTATGCTGAGGCAAAACAAGAATTCTCTTAGCCTTTTACGAGAATCAGAATAATCCTGGCCTTCCCATTTGAAATGTTCCCTCATGGAATGCAAAGTCTCAGAGAAAGAAAAATCTTCTGGTGGGGCGCGAGAGGGAGTAGTGTCCTCAGCCTCCGAATCAGAATAGGGAGGAAATCCTGAAGTTCTTCCACAGAAGAATCTGACTCATTGGAAGACTGAACCAAACCCTCCAACTCTGTCTGTACCCTGGGCCTCTTCTCAGGGGGGGGCATAGAACCCCTAATTAAAGTTATCAAATCTTCAGCCATCTTTAACATGTGCTTCCTAGGAGCTGGACCCTGGGGACTAGCACCAGCAGGGGCAGACTTAGACTTAGAATGGCTTTTGCTTTGAGAAGGAGGAGGCCTAACTACCCTATGAGGGGAGGGAACCACCGACATCTGAGAAGCACCCTCAGCCTGGCCTAACACAGGAGAAGCCACTTCCTGTAGTAACAAAGGCTCCCCTTGAGACTCAGGTAAACTTTCAGAAGGAGCCGCTGAAGTATTCGGTGGTTCTACAGAACCGGCGTCCGGAGTGGACGGCTCATCCTGTTTGGACCGCAAAGCCTTCTCTTTGCGTTTCTTAGAAGAACCAGGCGTCAGAGAATCCGCCGGCATGTTGTAATTACAACGTTTACCAAACACAAGCTTAGCACAGTCCAACCGACGTTTAATAGTACGCTTGTTAAAAGTAGCACAAAAGCGACACCCAACCACGTCGTGCTCAGGCCCTAAACAAGGAATACAGAGTGAATGGTAATCCCTATGAGGAATCTGTTTCCCACAAGAAATACAGTTATTAACTTTTTCTGACATCCGTCAATACTGAGGCAAGAAAAAGTCAAAAGTGTCCCCAACGGGGTACTTAGCCCAACTTGGTCTCCGGTCTGAAACACAAAAACCGACAATTCCAGAACGCCGAACGGCACTTGCAAAAGGCTGCTTCTGCTTAGGACCACGCGGCAAGAAAGACTGAGTATATGGCGTCGGTCATGCGCATTTGTACTGGCACGTACTGACGTCAGTCTCGGGCGCCGATGACCGACGCCGGTTCTAGCCCTTTGGTATTCGGGCCGATTGTGGACAGTGGACTACCCATATGTAAGGACTGCAGCAATGGGAGACTAAGAACATCCTTTTTACGCCATCTATCCAGCGCCCTGGAGTCTCTATCAGAAGGGGTAGGATTTTTAGCAGTAGAAGCCTTCATGCCTTTGGGCCCCTGAGAAATGGTTTCAGGGTCCACAACAGGATTTTTGAAAAGGAATTTGTGGGACTCAGGAACCCTGTAATATCGGTCTGGCTTACAAGGGGCTGGAGGCAGGGAATCAGGGGCCATACTGGATTCTGAAAAGACATCAACAATGTCTAGCACAGGAGGTATAGCCAAAGGCCTATGCTGAAAAAGGAGGAGGAAATCCCTGAGCCTCCTTTTGGATTCAGAAAAATCCTGGCTTTCCCAGTGGAAATGTTCCCTTAAGGTATGTAAAGTTTCTCTAAAAGAAAAATCCTCAGGGGGAGAAGCAGAAGGAATGGAATCCTCTGCATCACAGTCCTCGCAGAAGGAATGGAATCCTCTGCATCACAGTCCTCATAAGTAGGTATGGACAAATCCTGTTCATTAGAAGAGTCAGAAGAAACAGAGTCCTGTTGAGAAGATTCAGTCAGGTTCAGCCCTAGGCCTCTTAGAAGGGGGGGGGGGGGTTGACTACCCCTGATTAGAGTAATTAAATCTTCAACCATTTTGATCATTTGTTTTTTAGGCATAGGAGCCTGAACATGTGGCCTTGGCGTCAGTTTTTTAGACATAGACAGAGATTTTGACCTTAACATTGAAGGTGGTATCGGTTTAATATACAAATCTGTAGGCCTGAATACACCCTCAGAACCCAGTGCCTGCACAGAGGCTCCGGACATATCCAAGGTAGAGACATCCACGGGTTCCATAGGTGAAGCATCTCGCAGCATACCGGACTCCGAATGGGTCTCAGTAGAGGCCTGCGAATCAGAAGTAGCGGGTATCAGGGGTTGCGAAAGCACCTCACTGAGTAACGGTGAACTGACGATTGGCTTAGGAAAAGAGTCGTCAGCAGTTTTGGACCTCAACGGCCTGTCTCTTTTTCTTTGCGTTTTTTGGGTATTCCGGTAGTCGGATGGCTAACCGACATTTCTGGATAATTAAACAGAGAACCGAAATATGCAGAAGCAAAAATGTACCAACTGATAGTGCGCTGGTTAAATAAGCACAAAACCGACAGCAAGGTACTTTGTGGTCAGGGATTAAGCAAGGAATACAGTACAAATGAAAATCCTTATGAGGTATTTGCTTCCCACAAGTAATACAATTATTAACTTTTACTGACATCGGTAAGGAGCAAGAAAAAGTTTCCACAACGGGGTACTTGGCTTTTAGTAGACTTCGGTTCTAAAACTCGAAAACAAAAATTTCAGGAGTCGGCTGACCGGCACTTGCAAACTGCTTCTGCTTCGGGCACCGCGCAGCAAGAAAGACTGATGTAATGGCATCGGCTGCATGTTTTATACCCCTGACGACCTGACATCAAGGAAGAAGGGACAGCAACCGACACAGGACCCAAGACTTTGTTAATCAGGCCGACTGAGGGCACCCTGCCAGCAGATTACCCAAATGTAATGACTGCAACAGTGAAACACGAAGAACATCTGCCCATCACTCTTTACTTCACGGGAGTGTACATAGGCAACCTTCAGATCAAACTTCAACAAAAGGCCTCCTGGAAGAACCCAAGTTAAGAAGTTCTGTAATAACATTCTGAATTAGGAACAGACAAAACATTACTTAATCTCAAAAAGATATAGGATCGGTCTCCAACAACCTCTGTTTCTTGCAACTAAAAGCCCTAAATAGAGCCATGTTACTTTTCCATTTTCTCAACACCTTCAACTATGGCTTTCTGAGCAGTGAGGTCTTCTATCTGTAGGGCATCAGATGCTACTGCTCTCTGGGGACAAGTGGAATGCCCTTGAATGTGGTCTTTTTTGAAACTGTAAATTGTAGCCTTTTTATAATTTGTCTGCAACACCCACGGTTTTGAGTATGGACACCCCACTGGTCCACAAAGGCAGGCCTGTTGCTTCCTCTGCCTTGGATCAAAGGGGGAGAAGGAAGGAGTTGATGCGAGTAGTTTGGCAGAGGAGGAGGAGGAAGGTACTGTTTTCAGACATAGATTTTCATTCTGGTTCATTATGGAAGCTCTGCTCTTGCTTTTTTCAGAAGTGAATAGCCTAATTTTGCTGTGGTCATTTCCAACATATATAAGTACTGGAGAATGAAAAAAAAGTGCTTGACAGATTGTGAAGTTTTCCACCTTCTGTTTTAGCTTATTTTTTGCAGAGGTCTAGACAATACCGTCTTATCCAGAATATCTGGCAGGGGAGGAGTCCTCAACTAAAGCATGCCACCTAACCAAGGACCTTGTAGCAGCTGCCCTTCAAAATGCATTAAGACCACCGTAACACTTCATGAGTCCATGGCTACTTGCAAACTGAGAACACAGAGGTCAAACATCTCATATCCAAGCCTTATACTCCAACTACTCCACCTTCTGTCTCAGCTAATCATGGAAGGACTCCTGGAACTTTAATACGAGAGACTACCAGTTGAGTGCCCCAATGCGCAGGGAAACTTTAGTGCAACTCTTTCTTTCCAAACTGCATACACTCCACTCCCTGGGACTTTTCTCCCCCCACCTAACTCATACTTTCAAAGAGCCAGAGATTTTGCATCATGGGATGGGGATGATATTTAGTACTCTAAACTTTTACCTGCTCAGCAGTTTGAACTGTGGCATTAACTCCTGTAGTTAATGAGGCTGCACCTCAGCTTAGCAGACTTGCCGTATCTTTTGAAGTTCTGTCAGATGCGGTGTGTAAAGGCTAGACACTGCAGCCCTATATTCAATAATCTGTCAGGTCAGTGATGTACAATGAGGTAAAATGGCCTCTCTGACATGATTAGACACCTTTTAAAATTAGATGCGCTACTGAATACACCTTCTTGACTTTGCTCCATTCACAATGCTCAAAGTTTAGACTGCTGTCTACTACTGTCCCTGCAGCTTTAATGATGGTGTCAGAGCAAAGAAGACAATACTCCAGCAGATTATGTACTGAACCTCTCCTGACTGATGAAGACATAGTAAAAGGTCTGCAGCCAAGAGACTTGCTTAAGAGAAGTATGTTATCCAGGAGTCCCTAGAACAGGCCACCAGAAATTCAACTACGTAAGGCAGCACAATGGGGTACTTTTCTTGAAAGGCCTCTGCCACAATGTCTAGCACTCAGATAAAGACTTTGGGGGCAGGGGCAAAAACAGCAGTTTTTTTGTATAAAAAGTGATTCCTACAAAAAAGCAAACTGAAGGAACCTCCTATGTAGACCCCATGCTCTGACATGCCACGAAATATTATGTTCAGAAACACTATCTAGATGCCCCACAGCAACAAAGGAAGGACTTCATGAAATCTCAACATTCTGAACATTACGCACTAGATGCGCCTGAATTTAAGGCCCAAAATGGATGGAAGATATTCCATCCCCTTTTGAAACAGCAGGATGGAGAAACAGAACTCTCTGTCTTTATTCTAAAGGAGAAAAGGTCTTTACTGACTCCTGAAGAGAGCAGACCAAACTTACATTAACAATACTGCAGAAACTGCGTTATCTCTCAAATAAATGCTTTCTCGGGAAGGCTCCAAGTGCTCCAAGAGCTGTCTGCCTTGGGTCATATCAAGAAAGTACAATTGTGTACACTTACCATAAATGTAGATGTTAGAGTGTATTCACTGTTGCAGTCGTTACATTTGGGTTATTTGCCAGCAGGTAGCCCTCAGCTGGCCTGAATATCAAAGTCTTGGATCCCTACATCGGATGCAGTCTCTTCTTCCATGACATCAGGTTGTCAGGGGTATAAAACATGCAGCCAACACCATTACATCAGGTTTTTCTTGCCCCAGATGTCAGGTGTCCCCATAATGGGAAGCAATTATATGTTAGGTTACACCTCCAACAAAAAGTAAATATACCAGGAAGCTGAAATACACTAAACAAGAAGAAAGGTATAGCCAAGAGAAGTCAGAGGGCTGGAGGGAGGGTAACCAGGACTGCAACAGTGAATACATTCTAACATCTACATTTATGTTAAGTGTACACAACTGTACTACGTTCTTCGTGTTTCACTGCTGCAGTCATTACATTTGGGTAGATTCCCAAAGCTAAGGAGGGGAGGAGGCAATTAGAGAGCAGACTAAACTTACATTAACAATACTGCAGAGACTGCAGTGGAAAAAACAGCTCTTGATTTAGAAAAACTAGGCATGTGGTAATGCTTGGTGAAGGTATGTACAGAGCTCTAGGTAGCAGCTTCTAGGATGTCGCTGGTCGCAACACCTCTGAGAAAGGAGGTAGATGCAGCCCTGGTCGAATGTGATCTTATCCCCTGTGGTGTAGGTTTTCCATGGGGCTTATAGCAGAAATGAATGCAATAGGCTATCCACTTAGAAATGGTTTGCTCTGAAATGTTTTTCCCCTCTGCCCCTGCAGCAAAGCCAACTAGCAGCTGTTCAGATTTTCTAAGAGGCTTAGTCCTGTCCAAATAAAATCCAAGTTGTCTGTGCACATCCAAAGAGTGCAGTATTCATTCTTTGTTCTGTGGATTAGGGAAAAAAGTAGGCAAATGAATGGACTGATTAAGGGCCACACTAGACACCACCTTGGGCATAAATGAAGGATTGGTCCTGAGGGACACCCTGTCTGCATGGAAGATGATGAAGGGCTCCACAGCAATGAGGGCCTGTAATTCAGACACTCTTTTTGATGACGTGATGGCTAGAAGGAAGTCTGTTTTCCAAGAAAGGAATTTCAATTCTGCAGTTGCAGCTGACTCACAAGGCGGTAGAGTGAGCTTTTCCAATACAAAGTTAAGGTCCCAGGCTGGAGTAGGGGCTCTCCTGGGGTGGTCTTAAATTTTTGGCCCATCTGAGGAATTGTTTCAGCAGGGGGTGTGAGAAGTGTTGTAATGTGCCGAAATGGCTGCGGCATGAATTTTAATTGATGAGAAGGAAAGGCCCTTGTGGAGCAACTCTGTTAAGTATTGAAAAATATGCGGTAAGCTGGGCACTATTGTGCCCATCCCCTTTAGTCTGGCTCCAGGAACAGTATCTTTTCCACTTTTCAGCATAGGATTTTCTAGTACTAGGCCTCCTTGCCTCCAGAATGACATCTAGCACCTGCTTACTGAGGGAAGCTATTGCACAGCTCAAGGAATTAGCCAGGCTGCAAGGTTCAGGGTTTGAAACTGAGGGTGCAGAATCTAGCCCTCCTGCTGGGACAGCAGGGAAGGGATCTGAGGCAGGTGCCATGGTTCCAGCAGTGACATACTGTGCAAGAGGGGGGTACGAGTGCTGGCGTGGGCAGTCTGGTGCAATCAGTATTGTCCTTGGTTTGTCCTGTTTGATCTTTAACAGAACTTGAGAGGAGAGGCAGAGGGGGAAAAGGCATAAGCTGAGAGGCCTTACCAGGTGAAGGACAGGGCATCCATTTTCCAAGCTTGACTGTGGGAAGTCCTTGTGCAGAATTTGTCCAACTGTCAGTTTTGTGGGGAGGCAAAGAGGTCTACCTCTGGATTCTCTCATTTGTTTCTCAAAAGGTTGAATATCTTTGGTTCCAGCTTCCACTCATGTGGGTCCATGAGATTTCTGCTTAGGTAGTCTGCCAGTGAATTTAGCTTGCCTAGCAGGAATTGAGCTTGTAGGTGCACTTGGTAGCTCAAGGCTGTGTTCCACAGAGCCATGGCTAGTATGCAGAGAGGATACGAGTGGGTTACCGCCTGCTTGTTTATGTACCACAACAGTGGTGCTTGTCTGTCTTTACCAATAACTGTCCTGGAAAAATGTGGTCCTTGAAGGCTGTCAGGGAATTCTGTACAGCTAACATTTCTTTTTGACTGAGCTGCAGCTGCATCTGACATTGGTTCCATTTGCCCTGAATGCACTGCCCTGCCAGGTGAGCCCCCCATGCATAGTCTGATGAGTCTGTTGTTAGGGTTTGGGCAGCAGGGGGTAAAGTGAATTGGAGCCGCTTGTTGTGGTAGCAGGCCTCTGCCCACCAAAGGAAAGTACAGTTTTGTACCTACCATAAATGTAGATGTCCGAACAGGATAGCATCTGCAGTCCTAACAAATGGGTTGTCCTGTCGTCAGGCAGCCCTTCGGTCGGCCGGATTCCAAAGTCTGGGTCTGGCCTCGGCTGGTGTCGCACTTCACCCAACGTCATCTCTGCTGGTCTTCGGGTATAAAGGCATCAGCCGACGCCATTTTCCTCAGTGTTTCTTGCCCCAGATGCCAGTTGCCCTCTTGGAAAGCTAAATTTTGGGTAAATGCCAATGTTTCCAAAAAAAAATAGTAGGCAAAACACAAAAAATAAGCATGTATGTACATATATACAAACAAATACACCATAAGAGATCCCCCCCCAGCTAGCTATTAGGAGGGTAAATACCCTAGGAGTACCACAGAGGGGAAGGAGGGTGGGTAATCCTGACTGCAGATGCTATCCTGTTCGGACATCTACATTTATGGTAGGTACAAAACTGTACTATGTCCTTCAAGGATGCATCTGCAGTCCTAACAAATGGGTAGAATACCATAGCCAAACTAGGGGAGGAGGAAGAAGAATTATGGTGTAGTTAGGATCCCTTGCAAAACAGCAGTGGCGAACCCTGCTCGGGATCTAGAGTATAGAGGTAAGTTATAATGCTTGGCAAATGTATGCACGGAGGTCCAAGTAGCCGCCTCAATAATGTCCTTGGTAGCCACTCCTCGTAAGAAAGCTGTGGTAGTGGCTGTAGCCCTTGTAGAAAGAGGCCTTATGTTCTGTGGAATTTGCTTTCCATGGTAGGAGTAACAGAATCTTATGCAATTTCCTATCCACTTGGAGATTGTCTGTTTGGAAATTGCTTTTCCTTCCCTTCCTGTTGCATAAGCTACTAGAAGCTGGTCAGTTTTTCTATTGCCCTTGGTTCTGTCCAGGTAGTAGCGCAACTGTCTATGTACATCCAAGGTATGCAGCAGTCTTTCCTCTCTGTTCTGTGGATTGGGAAAGAAGGTAGGTAGGTGGATTGCCTGGTTTAGAGACACTCTGGATACCACCTTAGGCATAAATGTAGGATTAGTTCTCATGGACACTATCTTGATGGAAGATTAGGAAGGGTTGTACTGCCATTAAGGCCTGTAGTTCCGAAACCCTTCTTGCTGAAGTAATTGCCAGTAGGAAAGCAGTTTTCCAGGATAGGTGTTGAAGATCTGCTGTTGCTGCTGGTTCGAATGGAGGGAGTGTCAATTTTTCTAGCACAAAGTTCAAGTCCCATGCTGGTAACGGTGGTTTCCTAGGAGGTTTTACATTCTTGATTCCTCTGAGGAACTGCCTGAGTAGAGGATGTGAGAAGACAGGGGGATCGAAGCTGTATTCTGCAGAAATAGCTGATGCATGTATCTTGATGGAGGAATAGGACAGGCCTGTATGGAGAAGCTCTGCCAAATACTCCAGGATGTTGGCAATATCTATCTTTGACACATCTTTTCCTCTTTCAGTACTCCAAATGACGAACCTCTTCCATTTTCCTGCATAGCTCCTTCTTGTTGAAGGTCTGCGGGCCTCAAGGATAATGTCTTTAACCCTTTGTGATAAATCTTGGTTATTTGCTCTTATGAAATGTTCCAGGCAGTCAGTTGCAGAGTTTTCAGGTTTGGATGCATGATATTGTAGTTGCTCTGAGTTAACATCAAAGGACTCAGAGGTAGTGTCCACGTTCCCCCCCCCCCCCGGGACATGCTCCTACCAATGTTGTCTTGGCCAATTTGGAGCTATCAGAATTATCCTTGGACGTTCCTCTTTGATTTTCAGTAGTACCTTGTGCATCAAAGGAAGAGGTGGAAATGCATATGCTGTCAGGCCTTTCCAACTGAAGGATAGAGAGTCCACCTTCCAAGCAAGTGGGTGGTATGTCCTTGTGCAGAATTTCTTGAGCTGGTGATTGAGTGGGGATGCGAATAGGTCTATTTGTGGCATTCCCCATTTCTTTGTGATGGCCTTGAAGATGTCCGGGTGTAGCATCCTTCGTGAGCATCCGAGGTAGTTCTGCTTAACATGTCTGCTAGGATGTTTTCTTTTCCCGGTACAAATATTGCCTGTAACTGAATGTTGTAGCTCAGAGCCATATTCCATAGGTCCAGAGGCATTCGGCATAGGGGGTATGAATGAGTGCCTCCCTGTTTGTTGATGTACCACATGACTGTGGTCTTGTCTGTCCTTATCATTAATTGGCCTTCTTTGAGGAATGGTCTGAAATTCTGGATTGCTAGTTTTACTGCCAGCATTTTTTTTTGATTTATGTGCAGGTGCAGCTGATCTGGAGTCCATAATCCTTGAATGCATTTGTCCAGCATGTGGGCCCCCCAACCTAGGTCTGAGGCGTCCGTTGTGATGGTTTGGCTTGCTTGAATGTTGTGGAAGGGCAAACCTGGGTTTGACTTGCATGCTTGAGCCCACCATAGGAACTTTTGTTTCAGGCATGGGATTAGTGGTATTTCGGTTTCTAAGCTGTGCCTGTGTTGAGACCATAAATTCTTTAGGTACCACTGCAGCTTCCTCATATGTAGTCTGGCATGGGGGACCAGGATTATGCATGATGCCATGAAGCCCAAGGCCTGCAGTATTTTCCTTGCTGTTAGTTTGTTCTGCTTTGTTAATGCCAAGAAGTAAAGAGGGAGTTGTTCTTGTTTTTCTGCAGTTAGGAATGCCATCTGTTTGACTGTGTCCAATTCTGCACCCAAGAATGTTCTTGTCTGGGATGGGATTAGTCATGACTTTTTTAAATTGACTGTGTATCCCAGGGCTTGTAGTAAGCAAATGACTCTTTGTAAGTCTTGTGTCAGCTTGCTTTTGTTGTCCGCTTGTATCAGGCAGTTGTCCAGGTATGGATAAATTTGGATTCCCTGTAGCCTGCAATGAGCGATTACTGATGCCAGGCATTTTGTGAATACTCTGGGCGCAGTAGATAAGCCAAAGGGCAATGCTGAGAATTGATAATGCTCTGATCCTGCAAGAAATCTGAGGTATCTTCTGCAATTTGGTCGTATGGGGACGTGCAGGTATGCCTCCTTGAGATCTAGAGTTACCAGCCAACAATCCTTGCCCAGCATGGGAAGAAGTTGTTGTAGGGTCAGCATTTTGAATTTTGGAACAATGATGAATGTGTTTAAAGCGGACAGGTCGAGAATAGGTCTCCAACTTTTCTCTTTTCTTGGCACTAGGAAGAGTCTGGAGTAAAATCCTTTGCCCTGTTCTGTAGGTGGTACCCTTTCCACAGCTCTCATCTTTGTTAATTGAGCTATCTGTTTTAGAGCTTCTGTTTTTTGATTTGGTGGTAGGTTTGGCATTCCTCTTTTTACTGGTAAGGTGTGGAAATGAAACCTGTAGCCTTGGTCTATAGTTTGTAAAATCCACTTGTCTCTTGTGATATAGTGCCAATTTTTTGTAAATAAGGCTAACTTTCCGCCTAAGGGTGCTGCTATTTGTTCCCTGGTAGGCGGTGTCAGTGCCAAGTCACTGTGATTGCCCTGTTGCAGTGGCAGTGGTTGTGTCTGTGCCTCGTTGGTTATTGCCTTGCCACTGGCGTCCTCTGTAGGCACCTCCTCTGGGTTGATTTCTGCCTCTGGAACGTCTATTCCTACCTCTCTGAGATTTAGAGGAGTCTGGAAAGGACCAATTTTTGGAAGGCCAGTTCCTGCTAAAACTTGGAGGCTGAACCTGTAAGAAATCTTTAACTGTTTGTACAGATTTTGCCTTCTCTTCCATTTTCTTCATTACTTGCTGGGCAGGAGAACCAAATAGACTGGTTTTATCCATAGGAGCATCTAATAGCTTTGCTTTAACATGATCCGGCAAGACCTGTTCTTTCAACCATGCATACCTTCTTATAACTGTACCAGTCATGGCTGATCTAAATGAAGCCTCCAGTGCATCATAGCCACATTTTAAAGAATGGTTACTAACCTGCTGAATGTTATTCACCATTTCTAAAACATATTTCTTATCTAAGGACTCATCAGAGGACAGTTTCTTAGTTAACTGATCTAGCATAAACTCTTGGTATTGGATCATATGAAACTGACAGTTCAAAGCTCTAGCTGAGAGAGTAGCAGAGGTGTATACTTTCTTACCCCATCTCTCTAAGGACCTGGATTCCCTTTCAGAAGGGAGAGGGTTTTTTGCTGAGGTCGAAGCTACTGCCTTAGGGCCCTGGGAGATAGTCTCAGGATCTGCAAGGGGAGCCTTGTATAAGTGGTGATGGGTGTCCGGCACCCTGTAAAACCTATCGGGCTTGGCAGGGGCTGGAGGTAAGGTATCAGGAGCAGTGCAAAAGTACAGTTTTGTACCTACCATAAATGTAGATGTCCGAACTGGATAGCATCTGCAGTCATAACAACTGGGTTGTCCTGTCGTCAGGCAGCCCTTCAGTCGGCCGGATTCCAAAGTCCGGGTCCGGCTTCGGCTGATGTCGCACTTCACCCGACGTCATCTCTGTTGGTCCTCGGGTATAAAGGCATCAGCCGACGCCATTTTCCTCAGTGTTTCTTGCCCCAGATGCCAGTAGCCCTCCTGGAGGTTAAAATTTGGATAGATGCCAATGTTTCCAAAAAGATAGAGGTAAACACAAAAATAAGCATGTATGTACATATATACAAACAAATACACCATAAAGGACTCCCCCCCAGCAGCTATTAGGAGGGTAAAATACCTAGGAGTACCACAGAGGGGAAGGAGGGAGGGTAATCCTGACTGCAGATGCTATCCAGTTCGGACATCTACATTTATGGTAGGTACAAAACTGTACTATGTCCTTCATGGATGCATCTGCAGTCATAACAACTGGGTAGAATACCATAGCCAACTAGGGAGGAGGATAAAACTAGATTATGGTGTGTTTAGGATCCCTTGCAGTACAGCAGTGGCAAACCCTGCTCGGGATCTGGAATATAGAGGTAAGTTATAATGCTTGGCAAATGTATGCACGGAGGTCCAAGTAGCCGCCTCAATAATGTCTTTGGTTGCCACTCCTCGTAAGAAGGCTGTGGTAGTGGCTGTTGCCCTTGTAGAATGAGGTCTTATGTTCTGTGGAATTGGTTTTCCATGGAAGGAGTAACAGAATCGTATGCAATTTCCTATCCATTTGGAGATTGTCTGTTCGGAAATAGCTTTTCCTTCCCTTCCTGTTGCATAGGCTACAAAAAGTTGGTCAGTCTTTCTGCTATTTTTTGTTCTGTCCAAGTAGTAGCGTAGCTGTCTATGTACATCCAAGGTATGCAGTATTCTTTCCCCTCTGTTTTGTGGGTTGGGAAAGAAGGTAGGTAGGTGGATTGCCTGGTTTAAAGACACTCTGGATACCACCTTAGGCGTAAATGTAGGATTAGTCCTCATGGACACTATCTTGGTGGAAGATTAGGAAGGGTTGCACTGCCATTAAGGCCTGTAGCTCTGAAACCCTCCTTGCTGAAGTAATTGCCAGTAGGAAAGCAGTTTTCCATGACAGGTGTTGTAGGTCTGCTGTTGCTGCTGGTTCAAAGGGTGATAGTGTTAACTTTTCTAGCACAAAGTTTAAGTCCCAAGCTGGCAAAGGTGGTTTCCTTGGAGGTTTTACATTCTTGATTCCTCTGAGGAACTGCCTGAGCAAAGGGTGCGAAAAAACAGGTGGATCAAAGCTGTATTCTGCTGAAATAGCTGATGCATGTATCTTGATGGAGGAGTAGGACAAGCCTGAATGAAGAAGTTCAGCCAGATACTCTAGAATGTTAGGCATATCTATGTTTGACACATCTTTTCTTCTTTCAGTACTCCAAATGACAAACCTTTTCCATTTTCCAGCATAGTTCCTTCTTGTTGAAGGTCTGCGTGCTTCAAGAATAATGTCTTTAACTCTTTGAGAAAGTTCTGGGTTAGCTGTTGCTATGTGATGTTCCATGCAGTCAGTTGCAACGTTTTTAGGTTTGGATGTATGATGCTGTAGTTGTTCTGAGTTAGCATCAAAGGCATCAGGGGTATTGGCCACATATTGTTCTGAGACATGCTCCTCAGCAGTGGGTACCAGTGTTGTCTTGGCCAGTTTGGAGCTATCAGGATTATCCTTGGACGTTCTTCCTTGATTTTTAGTAATACTTTGTGAATCAAGGGAAGAGGTGGGAATGCATACGCTGTCAGGCCTTTCCAGCTGAAGGAGAGCGAATCCACTTTCCATGCCAGTGGGTGTAATGTCCTTGTGCAGAATTTTTTGAGCTGGTGATTGAGAGGTGACGCAAATAGGTCTATCTGAGGCATTCCCCATTTCTTTGAGATGGTCTTGAAAATGTCCGGGTGCAGTTTCCATTCGTGGGCATCCGATGTGGTTCTGCTTAATATGTCTGCTAGAATATTTTCTTTTCCCGGTACAAACATTGCCTGTAACTGGATGTTGTAGCTGAGTGCCAGGTTCCACAGCTCCAAAGTCATTCTGCATAGGGGTATGAATGAGTGCCTCCCTGCTTGTTGATGTACCACATGACTGTGGTGTTGTCTGTCCTTATCATCAACTGGCCCTCTTTGAGAAATGGTCTGAACCTTTGGATTGCCAGTTTTACTGCCAGCATTTCTTTTAGGTTGATGTGCAGGTGAAGTTGATCCTGTGTCCACAATCCTTGCACGCATTTGTCCAGCATGTGGGCCCCCATCCTAGGTCTGAAGCGTCTGTTGTGATGGTCTGGCTTGCTTGACATCTGCGAAAGGGTAGGCCTGGGTTTGTCTGGCATGCCTGAGCCCACCATAGGAACTCCTGTTTTAAGCATGGCATTAGTGGGATTTCTGTTTCTAGGCTGTGACTGTGTTGGGACCATAAATTCTTTAGGTACCACTGTAGTTTTCTCATATGTAGTCTGGCAAGTGGGACCAGGATTATGCATGATGCCATGAAGCCCAAGGCCTGCAGTACTTTTCTTGCTGTTAACTTGTTCAGCTTTGTTAGTGCCAAGAAGTAAAGAGGGAGTTCTTTTGTTTTTCTGCAGTTAGGAATGCCATTTGTTTTACTGTGTCCAATTCCGCGCCCAAGAATGTCCTTGTTTGGGATGGTATCAGCCTTGACTTTTGTAGATTGACTGTGTATCCCAGTGCTTGTAGCAAGTAGATGACCCTTTGTAAATCTGTTGTCAGCTTGCTTTTGTTGTCCCCTTGTAGCAGGCAGTCGTCCAGGTATGGGTAAATTTGTATTCCCTGTAGTCTGCAATGGGCAATTACTGATGCCAGGCATTTTGTGAATACTCTGGGCAGTAGATAAGCCAAAGGGCAATGCTGAGAATTGATAGTGCTCTGATCCTGCAAGAAATCTGAGGTATCTTCTGCAGATTGGTCGAATGGGGACGTGCAGGTATGCCTCCTTGAGATCTAGAGTTACCAGCCAACACTCCTTGCCCAGCATGGGAAGAAGTTGCTGTAGGGTCAGCATTTTGAATTTTGGGACAATGATGTATGTATTTAAGGCGGACAGGTCGAGAATTGGTCTCCAACTTTTTTCCTTTCTTGGAACTAGGAATAGTCTTGAGTAGAACCCCTTTCCTTGCTCTGCAGTTGGCACTTTTTCCACAGCTCTCATGTTTGCTAACTGCATTATCTGTTGTAGAGCCTCTGTTTTTTGATTTGGAGGTAGATTTGGCATTCCTCTTTTGATTGGTGAAGTGTGGAAGTGGAACCGGTATCCTTGATCTATGGTTTGTAAAATCCACTTGTCTTTTGTTATATAGTGCCAGTTTTTGAAAATAAGGTTAACTTTCCGCCTAGAGGAGCTGCTATTTGTTCCCTGGTAGGCGGATTTAGGATTAAGTCACTGTGGTTGTGTTGATGTGGTGGCAGTGGTTGTGTCTGTGCCTCTGTTGTTACCTTGCCACTGTCGTCCTCTGTAGGCACCTCCTCTGGATTGGTTTCTGCCTCTGGAACGTCTGTTTCTGCCCCTTTGAGATCTTGTGGAGTCAGGAAAGGACCAATTTTTGGCAGGCCAGTTCCTGCTAAACCTTCGGGGCTGAACCTGCAAGAAATCTTTAACCGTTTGAACGGATTTTGCCTTTTCTTCCATTTTCTTCATAACCTGCTGGGCAGGTGTACCAAACAAACTTGTCTTATCCATAGGAGCATCTAGTAACTTTGCTTTAACATGATCCGGTAAAGCTTGCTCCTTCAGCCATGCATGCCTTCTTATCACTGTGCCAGTCATGGCTGATCTAAATGAAGCCTCCAGTGCATCATAGCCACATTTTAAGGAATGGTTACTAACCTGTTGTATGTTATTTACCATTTCTAATACATATTTCTTATCAAGAGATTCATCAGTGGTTAGCTTTTTAGTTAACTGATCAAGCATAAACTCTTGGTATTGTATCATGTGAAACTGACAGTTTAAAGCTCTAGCTGAGAGAGTAGCTGAAGTGTAGACCTTTTGCCCCATCTGTCTAATGACCTTGCTTCCCTTTCAGAAGGAATAGGGTTTTTAGCTATGGTCGCGGCTACTGCCTTGGGACCCTGGGATATAGTTTCGGGGTCTGCAAGAGGGGCCTTGTAAAGGTGGTGATGAGTGTCTGGCACCCTGTAAAATCTGTCTGGTTTGGCAGGGGCTGGAGGTAAAGAATCTGGAGCGGAGCAGACATCATTGAAAGCATCATCCACCACAGAGAGAACAGGAGGTATAGCTAAGGGCCTGTTTTGTGGAAGGTGCAGAAAAGTCCTAAGTCTTTTTCTGGAGTCTGAAAAATCCTGTTGCTGCCATTGGAACTGCCTTCGCATGGCATGTAAGGTTTCCCCAAAGGAAAATTCTTCTGGTGGGGAAGCAGCTGGAATGGATTCTTCAGCATCAGAGTCTTCAAAATTAGAGAAAGGAGCCTCTGGCTGGTCAGTTATGTCTGATTCATCGGCTGAATCATCATATGACACTGGCTCAGGGGCTCTGCCCTAGGTCTCTTCTCTGGGGCTGAGAGGCCCTGTCTGGGTGAGATTGAGATCCTCTAATTAATGAAATTAAATCTTCTGCCAGAGTAAGCATTTGAGAACTAGAGGAGTGGTTGAAGGGGTTTAACAGGCACTGTTTTAGTAGTCTTGGCTGCTTTAGCCCTGGCGAAGGCCTTAATGGACATGGCTGCTGGAGGCCTAGCAGCACCACGTGCTGGGGTAGAGACATCCAAGGGAATGGTGTCTGATAAGTCAGTGGCAACCACCGTAGTGGGTATAATTTCTGAGGCCGATTCAAGAATGGTAGCAGGGGCCTCAGTTGTAGAGATAGATTCAGCTGTACTTTGATCAGTTTTCTCGGTTTCGGCGAAACCGAGACACTCGTTTGCTTAACCATGGTTTCAGCGAAACCGCGGACCACAGTGTCGGTCTTTATCTTTGCGTTTTTGGCAGATTGGGTAGTCGGAGGATCCGGCGGCATAATGTACACAAAATCAGAACCGAAAACTGTTCAGCAAACTCCGACCGACGCCTAAGCGTTCGGTTGAAAGAAGCACAGGCGAACAGGCTGCTACGCCGTGGGCTGGGCCTAAACAAGGCAGACAGTAAGAGTGGAAATCTTTATGAGGTATTTGTTTCCCACAGGTTAAACAATTATTAACTTTTTCTGACATTGGCTGAGGCAAGAAAGAGTCCCCAACGGGGTACTTAGCTTTAGAAGTCTTCGAAGTAGTATTCGGTAGAAGTAATCTCTGGATCCGACCAACCGGCACTTGCGAACAGCTTCTGCTTCGGGCGCCACGCGGCAAGAAAGACTGGGGAAAATGGCGTCGGCTGATGCCTTTATACCCGAGGACCAACAGAGATGATGTCGGGTGAAGTGCGACATCAGCCGAAGCCGGACCCGGACTTTGGAATCCGGCCGACTGAAGGGCTGCCTGACGACAGGACAACCCAGTTGTTATGACTGCAGATGCATCCATGAAGGACATCATCATTAAATGCATCATCCACAACAGGAAGAACTGGAGGTATAGCTAAGGGTCTATGTTGCGGTAAGTGTAGAAAGGTCCTAAGCCTTTTTCTTGAATCTGAGAAATCTTGTCCCTGCCATTGGAATTGCTCTCTCATGGCATGTAAGGTTTCCCCAAAGGAAAATTCCTCTGGTGGAGAGGCAGAAGGTATAGACTCTTCAGCATCGGAATCTTCATAAGTAGAAAAAGGGGCCTCTGGATGGTCTGTATTGTCTGAAACATCAGAAGAGTCATCTGAGGACACTGGCTCAGGGGGCTCTGCTCTAGGTCTCTTTTCTGGAGGTTGAGAGGCCCTGTCTGGGTGAGATTGGGATCCCCTAATTAAAGAGATGAGATCCTCTGCCAGAGTAAGCATTTGGGAACTGGAACTGGGCCTGTGAGAGGGGGGCTTAACAGGCACAGACTTAGCAGTTTTGGCTGCTTTAGCCCTGGCAAAGGCCTTTATAGACATGGCTGCAGGAGGCCTAGCAGCACCACGTGCTGGGGTAGAGACATCCAAAGGGATGGTGTCCGATAATTCTAGAGAAACCACATTAGTAGGCAAAACTTCAGAGGCCGATTCAACTAGGGTAGCAGGAGCCTCGGTAGTAGTCATGGATTCGGCTGAAGATTGACCCGTTTGCTCGGTTTCGGCCGAAACCGAGACACTCGGTTTGCTTAACCGTGGTTTCGGCCGAAACCGCGGACCGCGAGTGTCGGTCTTTTTCTTTGCGTTTTTTAACAATTTGAGAAGTCGGAGGATCCGACTGCATAATGTACGCAAAATCTGAGCCGAAAAACTGTTCAGCAAACTCCGACCGACGCCTAAGCGTTCGTCTGTTGAAGGAAGCACAGGCTAAACAGGCTGCTACGTCGTGGTCTGGGCCTAAACAAAGCAAGCAGTAAGAGTGGAAATCTTTAGGAGGTATTTGTTTCCCACAAGTTAAACAGTTATTCACTTTTTCTGACATCGGCTGAGGCAAGAAAGAGTCCCCAACAGGGTACTTAGCTTTTTAGAAGTCTTCGAAGTAGTATTCGGTAGTAGTAATCTCTGGATCTGACCGACCGGCACTTGCGAACAGCTTCTGCTTCGGGCGCCACGCGGCAAGAAAGACTGAGGAAAATGGCGTCGGCTGATGCCTTTATACCGAACCAGCAGAGATGACGTCGGGTGAAGTGCGACACCAGCCGAGGCCAGACCCAGACTTTGGAATCCGGCCGACCGAAGGGCTGCCCGACGACAGGACAACCCATTTGTTAGGACTGCAGATGCATCCTTGAAGGACATCTCTGTCTTTATACAAGGAATTATGGGAATCAATGATTCAAGGTCCTGAGAATGTTGACGCCATAGGCTTTTTAGATACCACTGTAGTTTCCTCATGTGCAGTCTTGCATATGGAATTAGTACAATGCAATTGGCCATGAACCCCTGGGCTTGCAGGATTTTCCTTGCAGATTAGCTGGGTCTTTGTGGCCAGTAGTTTGAAGTAGGCTGTCAAATAAACGTGTTTCTCTGGCGTGAGGTAAGCCATCTGAAAAGTTGTGTTCAAGCTTGCTCCCAGGAATACATTTGTTGGCAGGGTACTAGATCAGATTTCTTTTAGTTTATGGTGTACCCCAGTGAGATTAGAAGTTTCTTTACAAATGCCAGATGATTTAGTAGCATGTTCTGGCTTTCTGCCTGAATTAGACAATCATCCAGGTATGGGTAAATATTTGAATATTCCTTTGCCTGCAAAATGCAATGACTGGAACTAGGCACTTTTTGAATACCCTGGGAGCAGTGGATAAGCCAAAGGGAAGTGCAGAGAACTGATGGTGCATGGAGCCTGCTCTGAAGTGTAGGTTATTTCCTGAAAGATTCCCTTATTGGAATGTGCAGGTAAGCTTCCTTTAAGTCTAAGGTTGCCAACCAGGCATCTTTGCCTAGCATAGGAAGCAGCTGTTGAAGTGTTAGCATTATGAATTTTGGGATTACCAAAAAGGTGTTCAGAATAGAGAGGTCCAGGATAGGACGCCAGGAGCTGTCTTTTCTGGGTACCAGAAAAAGTCTTTAGTAAAAACCTTGTCCCCTTTCTTCTGCTGGGACTGGTTGAATAGCCCTGATAATTAGAAGAGAGAGAACCTGCTGTTGAGCCTCTGCCCACTGATTTGGGGGTAGGCCTGGCCAACTGTTTGGGGTTGGTAAGGTGTGAAAGTCGAATCTGTATCCTTGGGAAACAGAATTTAAAACCCATTTGTCCTGGGTAATAGTTCCCAGTTTTTTGCGTGCAGGGTGATCTTTCCCCCTAAGGGAGCAGGCGGTTGAGCAGGGCTTGTAAGGTTTAAGGTTAAGTCATTGTGGCATTTTTCCATAGGGGGGTGTCTTACTACTTCCAGCTTTGGAAGTGGGAGCCCCCCCACTGCTTAGGCCTATGAGTACCTTGAGACTGTAGCCTAGGTGGTCTGCTGTTCCTGGATTTGGACCGAGAAGGCCTGGAAGAGACAGGTAAGGACCAATTCATAGAAGGCCAATGCCTACTAAATCTGGGAGGCTGTACTTGCAGGAAATCTTTAACAGTTTGCATAGATTTAGCTTTTTCCACCATCTTTTTAAGAACTGCTGTTTTGCTGCCAAACAGGCGGTCTTGGTTTAAGGGAGCATCCAGTAATTTAGCTTTAACATGATCTGGCAAATTTTGCTCCTTAAGACAAGCATGCCTTCTAAGAACAGACCCAGTGACAGCAGCGCTGCAAGATGCTTCTAAAGAGTCAAAACCACATTGCAAAGTATGTTTACCAACTTGTTCAGCAGAATGCATTAAATCCTATAATTCTTTATTTTCAGCACAATCAGGAATCAACATAATTTTCTGTTTAAGTAGTCCCATAATATGCTGCTGATACTTTAACAGATGAAACTGGCAGTTTAAGGCCCTAATGACCAAAGTAGCAGAAGTGTATACCTTCTTACCCCCATCTGTCCAAGGCCCTGGAATCTCTATCAGAAGGGGTAGGGTTTTTGGCAGTAGTGGCCTTAATGCCTTTAGGTCCTTAGGAAATGGTCTCTGGATCCACAGTAGGATTCTTGAAGAGGAACTTGAGAGAGTCAGGTACTAATACCTGTCAGGTTTCCTGGGAGCTGGAGGCAAAGTGTCTAGGGCCAGGCTAGATTCCATGAAGGCATAATCTACAATGTCCAGGACAGGAGGGATAGCTAAAGGCCTGTGTTGAGGGAGAAGTAAGAATTCCCTAATCCTCTTTTTGGAGTCAGAGTAATCCTGGCTTTCCCAGCGGAAATGCTCCCTAAGAGTGTGCAAGGTTTCACCAAAAGAAATCTTCTGGAGGGGAAGCAGAGGGAATGGAGTACTCGGCATCAGAATCCTCATAGGTAGTTAAGGGCAAATCCTGGTAATCAGAAGAAAAAGAAAAGTACAGTTTTGTACCTACCATAAATGTAGATGTCCGAACTGGATAGCATCTGCAGTCATAACAACTGGGTTGTCCTGTCGTCAGGCAGCCCTTCAGTCGGCCGGATTCCAAAGTCGGGTCCGCTTCGCTGATGTCGCACTTCACCCGACGTCATCTCTGTTGGTCTTCGGGTATAAAAGCATCAGCCGACGCCATTTTCCTCAGTGTTTCTTGCCCCAGATGCCAGTAGCCCTGTTGAAGGCTAAAATTTGGATAGATGCCAATGTTTCCAAAAAGATAGAGGTAAACACAAAAATAAGCATGTATGTACATATATACAAACAAATACACCATAAAAGACTCCCCCCCACCAGCTAGCTATTAGGAGGGTAAACACCCTAGGAGTACCACAGAGGGGAAGGAGGGAGGGTAATCCCGACTGCAGATGCTATCCAGTTCGGACATCTACATTTATGGTAGGTACAAAACTGTACTATGTCCTTCATGGCTGCATCTGCAGTCATAACTGGGTAGAATACCATAGCCAACTAGGGGAGGAGGATAAAAGTAGATTATGGTGCGTTTAGGATCCCTTGCAGTACAGCAGTGGCAAACCCTGCTCAAGATCTGGAATATAGAGGCAAATTATAATGCTTGGCAAATGTATGCACGGAGGTCCAAGTAGCCGCCTCAATAATGTCTTTGGTTGCCACTCCTCGTAAGAAGGCTGTGGTAGTGGCTGTTGCCCTTGTAGAATGAGGTCTTATGTTCTGTGGAATTGGTTTTCCATGGAAGGAGTAACAGAATTGTATGCAATTTCCTATCCATTTGGAGATTGTCTGTTTGGAAATAGCTTTTCCTTCCCTTCCTGTTGCATAGGCTACAAAAAGTTGGTCAGTCTTTCTGCTATTATTTGTTCTGTCCAAGTAGTAGCGTAGCTGTCTATGTACATCCAAGGTATGCAGTATTCTTTCCCCTCTGTTTTGTGGGTTGGGAAAGAAGGTAGGTAGGTGGATTGCCTGGTTTAAAGACACTCTGGATACCACCTTAGGCATAAATGTAGGATTAGTCCTCATGGACACTCTATCTTGGTGGAAGATTAGGAAGGGTTGCACTGCCATTAAGGCCTGTAGTTCTGAAACCCTCCTTGCTGAAGTAATTGCCAGTAGGAAAGCAGTTTTCCATGACAGGTGTTGTAGGTCTGCTGTTGCTGCTGGTTCAAAGGGTGATAGTGTCAACTTTTCTAGCACAAAGTTTAAGTCCCAAGCTGGTAATGGTGGTTTCCTTGGAGGTTTTACATTCTTGATTCCTCTGAGGAACTGCCTGAGCAAAGGGTGCGAAAAAACAGGTGGATCAAAGCTGTATTCTGCTGAAATAGCTGATGCATGTATCTTGATGGAGGAGTAGGACAGGCCTGAATGAAGAAGTTCGGCCAGATACTCCAGAATGTTAGGCATATCTATGTTTGACACATGTTTTCCTCTTTCCGTACTCCAAATGACAAACCTTTTCCATTTTCCAGCATAGTTCCTTCTTGTTGAAGGTCTGCGTGCTTCAAGAATAATGTCTTTAACTCTTTGGGAAAGTTCTGGATTAGCTGCTGCTATGTGATGTTCCATGCAGTCAGTTGCAACGTTTTAGGTTTGGATGTATGATGCTGTAGTTGTTCTGAGTTAACATCAAAGGCATCAGGGTATTGGCCACATATTGTTCGAGACATGCTCCTCAGCAGTGGGTACCAGTGTTGTCTTGGCCAGTTTGGAGCTATCAGGATTATCCTTGGACGTTCTTCCTTGATTTTTAGTAGTACTTTGTGTATCAAGGGAAGAGGTGGGAATGCATATGCTGTTAGGCCTTTCCAGCTGAAGGAGAGCGAATCCACTTTCCATGCTAGTGGGTGGAATGTCCTTGTGCAGAACTTTTGAGCTGGTGATTGAGAGGTGATGCGAATAGATCTATCTGAGGCATTCCCCATTTCTTTGAGATGGTCTTGAAGATGTCCGGTGCAGCTTCCATTCGTGGGCATCCGATGTGGTTCTGCTTAATATGTCTGCTAGAGTATTTTCTTTTCCCGGTACAAATATTGCCTGTAACTGGATGTTGTAGCTGAGTGCCAGGGTCCACAGCTCCAAAGTCATTCTGCATAGGGGGTATGAATGAGTGCCTCCCTGTTTGTTGATGTACCACATGACTGTGGTGTTGTCTGTCCTTATCATCAACTGGCCCTCTTGGAGAAATGGTTTGAACTTTTGGATTGCCAGTTTTACTGCCAGCATTTCTTTTAGGTTGATGTGCAGGTGAAGTTGATCCTGTGTCCACAATCCTTGCACGCATTTGTCCAGCATGTGGGCCCCCCATCCTAGGTCTGAAGCGTCTGTTGTGATGGTCTGGCTTGCTTGACATCTGCGAAAAGGTAGGCCTGGGTTTGACTGACATGCCTGAGCCCACCATAGGAACTCCTGCTTTAAGCATGGAATTAGTGGGATTTGTGTTTCTAGGCTGTGTCTGTGTTGGGACCATAAATTCTTTAGGTACCACTGTAGTTTTCTCATATGTAGTCCGGCAAATGGGACCAAGATTATGCATGATGCCGTGAAGCCCAAGGCCTGCAGTACTTTTCTTGCTGTTAACTTGTTCAGTTTTGTTAGTGCCAAGAAGTAAAGAGGGAGTTCTTTTTGTTTTTCTGTAGTCAGGAATGCCATTTGTTTTACTGTGTCCAATTCCGCGCCCAAGAATGTCCTTGTTTGGGATGGTATCAGCCTTGACTTTTGTAAATTGACTGTGTATCCCAGTGCTTGTAGCAAGTAAATGACCCTTTGTAAATCTGTTGTCAGCTTGCTTTTGTTGTCCCCTTGTAGCAGGCAGTCATCCAGGTATGGGTAAATTTGAATTCCCTGTAGTCTGCAATGGCGATTACTGATGCCAGGCATTTTGTGAATACTCTGGGCAGTAGATAAGCCAAAGGGAAATGCTGAGAATTGATAGTGCTCTGATCCTGCAAGAAATCTGAGGTATCTTCTGCAGATTGGTCGAATGGGGCGTGCAGGTATGCCTCCTTGAGATCTAGAGTTACCAGCCAAGACTCCTTGCCCAGCATGGGAAGAAGTTGCTGTAGGGTCAGCATTTTGAATTTTGGGACAATGATGTATGTATTTAAGGTGGACAGGTCGAGAATTGGTCTCCAACTTTTTCCTTTCTTGGAACTAGGAATAGTCTGGAGTAGAACCCTTTCCTTGCTCTGCTGTTGGCACTCTTTCCACAGCTCTCATGTTTGCTAACTCCATTATCTGTTGTAGTGCCTCTGTTTTTGATTTGGAGGTAGATTTGGCATTCCTCTTTGACTGGTAAAGTGTGGAAGTGAAACCGGTAACCTTGATCTATGGTTTGTAAAATCCACTTGTCTTTTGTTATGTAGTGCCAATTCTTTGAAAATAAGGTTAACTTTCCGCCTAGAGGAGCTGCTATTTGTTCCCTGGTAGGCGGATTTAGGGTTAAGTCACTGTGGTTGTGCTGATGTAGTGGCAGTGGTTGTGTCTGTGCCTCTGTTGTTACCTTGCCACTGTCGTCCTCTGTAGGCACCTCCTCTGGATTGGTTTCTGCCTCTGGAACGTCTATTCCTGCCCCTTTGAAATTTTGTGGAGTCAGGAAAGGACCAATTTTTGGCAGGCCAGTTCCTGCTAAACCTTGGGGGTTGAACCTGCAAGAAATCTTTAAGCGTTTGAACAGATTTTGCCTTTTCTTCCATTTTCTTCATAACCTGCTGGGCAGGTGTACCAAACAAACTTGTCTTATCCATAGGAGCATCTAGCAACTTAGCTTTAACATGATCCGGTAAAGCTTGCTCCTTTAGCCATGCATGCCTTCTTATCACTGTGCCAGTCATGGCTGATCTAAATGAAGCCTCCAGTGCATCATAGCCACATTTTAAGGAATGGTTGCTAACCTGTTGTATGTTATTTACCATTTCTAATACATATTTCTTATCAAGAGATTCATCAGTGGTTAGTTTTTAGTTAACTGATCAAGCATAAACTCTTGGTATTGTATCATGTGAAACTGACAGTTTAAAGCTCTAGCTGAGAGAGTAGCTGAAGTGTAGACCTTTTTACCCCATCTGTCTAATGACCTTGCTTCCCTTTCAGAAGAAATAGGGTTTTAGGCTATGGTCATGCTACTGCCTTGGGACCCTGGGATATAGTTTCGGGGTCTGCAAGTGGGGCCTTGTAAAGGTGGTGATGAGTATCTGGCACCCTGTAAAATCTGTCTGGTTTGGCAGGGGCTGGGGGTAAAGAATCTGGAGCGGAGCAGACATCATTGAAAGCATCATCCACCACAGAGAGAACAGGCGCTATAGCTAAGGGCCTGTGCTGTGGGAGGTGCAGAAAGGTCCTAAGTCTTTTTCTGGAGTCTGAAAAATCCTGTTGCTGCCATTGGAACTGCTCTCGCATGGCATGTAAGGTTTCCCCAAAGGAGAATTCTTCTGGTGGGGAAGCAGCTGGAATGGATTCTTCAGCATCAGAATCTTCAAAATTGGAGAAAGGAGCCTCTGGCTGGTCAGTTATGTCTGATTCGTCAGCAGAATCATCAGAGGACACTGGCTCAGGGGGCTCTGCCCTAGGTCTCTTCTCTGGGGGCTGAGAGGCCCTGTCTGGGTGAGATTGAGATCCTCTAATTAATGAAATTAAATCTTCTGCCAAAGTAAGCATTTGAGAACTAGAAGAGGGCCTGGTTGTGGGGGGTTTAACAGGCACTGTCTTAGTAGTCTTGGATGCTTTAGCCCTGGCGAAGGCCTTAATGGACATGGCTGCTGGAGGCCTAGCAGCACCACGTGCTGGGGTAGAGACATCCAAGGGAATGGTGTCTGATAACTCAGTGGCAACCACCGTAGTGGATAAAATTTCTGAGGCCGATTCAAGAGTGGTAGCAGGGGCCTCAGTTGTAGAGATAGGTTCAGCTGTACTTTGATCAGTTTTCTGGGTTTCTGCCGAAACAGAGACACTCTGATTTGCTTAACCATGGTTTCAGCCGAAACCGCGGACCGCGAGTGTCGGTCTTTATCTTTGCGTTTTTTGGCAGATTGGGTAGTCGGAGGATCCGACGGCATAATGTACGCAAAATCAGAACCGAAAAACTGTTCTGCAAACTCAGACCGACGCCTAAGCGTTCGTCGGTTGAAAGAAGCACAGGCCGAACAGGCTGCTACGTCGTGGGCTGGGCCTAAACAAGGCAGACAATAAGAGTGGAAATCTTTATGAGGTATTTGTTTCCCACAGGTTAAACAATTAACTTTTTCTGACATCGGCTGAGGCAAGAAAGAGTCCCAAACGGGGTACTTAGCTTTAGAAGTCTTGAAGTAGTATTCGTAGAAGTAATCTCTGGATCCGACCGACCGGCACTTGCGAACAGCTTCTGCTTGGCGCCACGGCAAGAAAGACTGAGGAAAATGGCGTCGGCTGATGCTTTTATACCCGAAGACCAACAGAGATGACGTCGGGTGAAGTGCGACATCAGCCGAAGCCGGACCCGGACTTTGGAATCTGGCCGACTGAAGGGCTGCCTGACGACAGGACAAAGTACAGTTTTGTACCTACCATAAATGTAGATGTTCGAGGATCCACATTGCTGCAGTCCTAACCATTGGGTAGTCCGCTGTCCAGTCGGCCCGAATACCAAAGTATATGGCTGACGTCGGTCAGGGCGCATTAGACTGACGTCAGTACGTCAGGGTACTAATGCGCATGACCGACGTCATATCCTCAGTCTTTTCTTGCCCCAGATGTCAGAAGACCCTGAAAAGATAAGGCCAAAAACCAAAAACTCCAAACATACCTGCACCAAAATATATATATATACAAAATATACAAAATTAGCAGAATATAACCTCACCTACACAACCACCCCTAAACACAGAGGGGAAGGAGGGAGGGTAAATTGGACTGCAGCAATGTGGATCCTCGAACATCTACATTTATGGTAGGTACAAAACTGTACTATGTTCTTCATTCCACATTGCTGCAGTCCTAACCATTGGGTAGAATCCCAAAGCAGAGGTAAGGGAGGCTGGCAAATCATAAGGAAGCAGGAGCTGTCAACATGCCTTGCAAAATAGCTGTGGCAAAACCAGCCCTAGATTTAGAGTAGAGAGGAAGGTGGTAATGCTTAGAGAAAGTATGCACTGAACTCCAAGTAGCTGCCTCCAAAATATCCTTAGTTGCCACCCCCCTTAGAAATGCTGTTGAAGTGGCAGTAGCCCTAGTGGAATGAGGCCTAATCCCAGCTGGAATCTCCTTGCCATGATGGGAATAACAAAATGCAATGCAAAACCCAATCCACCTAGAAATAGTTTGTTTTGACACAGGCTTGCCCTGAGAACTCAAAGCAAAAGAAACAAACAACTGCTGAGACTGCCTAAAATCCTTAGTCCTGCTCAAATAATAACGCAATTGCCTGTGTACATCTAAAGTGTGCAAAATCTTTTCCCCTTTATTTTGGGGATCTGCATAAAACGTAGGCAAATGAATAGTTTGGTTTAAAACCACGCTAGAAACCACTTTAGGCATAAAGGAAGGATTAGTACGTAATGATACCCTATCCTTATGAAAAATCAAAAAAGGCTCAACCGCCATAAGGGCCTGTAACGCAGAAACCCTTCTTGCAGAAGTAATGGCCAACAAAAAAGCAGTCTTCCATGACAAGTATTTCAGTTCAGCAGTAGCTGCAGGCTCAAAAGGTTGTAGAGTAAGTTTCTCCAACACAAAATTGAGATCCCAAGCAGGAGTAGGAGCTCTACGTGGGGGTCTTATATTCTTTGCCCCTCTAAGAAATTGCTTGAACAAAGGATGTGAAAACAATGGTGGGTCACAATCATAGTGAGCTGAAATTGCTGCAGCATGAATCTTAATGGAAGAGAAAGACAAACCTTTGTCCAATAACTCAGTAAGATATTGAAGAGCCACACTCAAATTAGGCTCAAATCTCCAAATTCTTTGCTGCAGTCCAAAATAAAAATCTCTTCCATTTTTCTGCGTACACTTTCCTTGTACTAGGTCTTCTGGCTTCCATAATCACATTTAAAACTTGTTGAGGAAGTTGAGACCTGCTGTCTTTCAAAACAGAATATGCCAGGCTGTTAGATGAAGAGAGTGAAGCTTGACATTGAGCAGCCGACCGTCCTTCTGAGACAACAGATGTGGAATCAAGGGTAAAGGCCATGGAGGCTTCTTTACCAGACTCCTCAGTAATGGGTACCAGTGCTGCCGAGGCCAATCTGGAGCTATTAAAATCATCCTTGGCTTGTCTTGTCTGACCTTTAGAAGCACCTTTGGAAGAAGAGGCAGAGGTGGAAGCATACACATGAAGATTTTTCCAACTGAAAGAAAGAGCATCCACTTTCCAAGCTGTGTGATGAAACCTCTTTGTGCAAAACTTTGGCAGCTGGTGGTTTAGTGGAGAAGCGAACAGATCTATGTCTGGAGTTCCCAGGACACTCTCAACTTTTGCAATACATGACGCTCCAGTTTCCACTCGTGGCGACCCATGATTTGTCTGCTTAACACATCTGCTAAGGAGTTCTGTGCTCCTGCCAGAAACCTTGCCTGAAGAGTTAGTTGCAAGCTTAGCGCAGTCTCCCATAAAATCATTGCTTGCCTGCACAATGGGTAAGAATGTGTTCCCCTTGTTTGTTGATGTACCACATGACAGTTGTGTTGTCTGTTAGAATCAACACCTGCCCTGGAAGAAGTAACTCCTTGAAAGCCATTAATGCAAACTGGACTGCTAACATCTCCTTCATGTTGATATGTAGATGCTGTAGTCTGGCAGGCCACTTGTCTTGTATCCACTTTCCATTTAGATGAGCTCCCCAAGCAATGTCTGAGGCATCTGTCGTTAGAATTTGACTCGCCTCTGGCCGGGTCACAGAGAGTCCCTTGTTTAGGTGACATTCCTGAGCCCACCACAAAAATTCCTTTTGAATGCAAGGTATTATTTGAATGACAGTGTCCAAATCCTGGCAGTGCTGTGTCCATACATTTTTGAGATACCATTGTAGCTTCCTCATATGCAGTTTGGCATTGGGAAGCACCAGAATACAAGATGCCATGAACCCTAAGGCTTGAAGGACTGTCCTGCAGTCAGCCCGGACTGAAGAGATAGTTGATGGAAGTAACTGGAAAGATTCTTTTGTTTGTCCGGGGTTAAAAGGCCATCTGGGCTGCTGTATTCAGTCTCACACCCAGAAAGCACATGTCTTGAGAGGGTACTAGACTGGACTTTATTTCGTTCACAGAATACCCTAGGCATCTTAGCACTGCTATGACATATTCCAAATGCTGTAGAAGGTCTTCCCTTTCTTGAGCCAGAATCAGGCAATCGTCCAAGTAAGGATAGATTTGAATTCCTTTTAGCCTGAAGTAAGCTATCACTGGAGCCAGAACCTTTGTGAATACTCTGGGCGCAGTAGATAAGCCAAAGGGCAATGCAGAGAATTGATAATGTGAATTTCCAGCTCGAAAACGCAGATACTTTCTGTAACTTAGTCTTATAGGCACATGAAGGTAAGCTTCCTTGAGATCTAAAGTTACCATCCAGTGATCTTTGCCCAGCAGAGGTAAAAGCTGTTGTAACGTCAACATTTTGAACTTGGGAATGTCCAGATAAGTGTTGAGGATAGATAAATCCAAAATTGGTCTCCACGTGTTCCCCTTCTTCGGTACTAGGAACAGGCGAGAATAAAATCCTAGGCCCCTTTCTGGCACAGGAACCGGCTGAATGGCCCCTATTTGGAGTAACTGAGAAATTTGCTTGTGAGCCTCTTGTCTTTGTAGAGGAGGAATGTCTGGCATGCCTTTGAAAGGAGGCAAGGTATGGAAATAAAACCTGTAACCGTGGTGAATGATATCCAGAACCCATCTGTCTTGGGTAATTAAATCCCAATTTTCTTTGAAAAGAGACAGTCTTCCTCCCAACGGTGCTGCCAGGCGAGAATGAACTGGCAGCTGAAAAGGCAGGTCATTGGGTCTGCTTACGAAAGGACTGACCCCTGCCCTCACCAGAAGTCTGAGCAGGGAACTCCCTGTCCTAGGTCTAAAAGAACCCTGAGGTCTGCCCCTACCACGTCTAGACCTACCCCTAGACTGGGAATCATAGGCAGGATAAGTCCATCCCTTAGCAGGCCAATTTCTACTAAACTGGAGGCTGCACCTGCAAAAAATCCTTAACAGTTTGCATAGACTTAGCCTTGTCCTCCATTTTCTTCAAAACTGCTTCTACAGGCGAACCAAACAACACATCAGACTGCAAGGGAGCATCCAAAATCCGTGTCTTAACATGCTCAGCTAAATTCTGATCTCTCAACCAGGCGTGCCTACGAAGAACAGAACCAGTGGCAGCCACCCTGGAGGAGGCCTGCACAGCATCAAAACCACATTGCAAGGAATGTTTACCCACCTGTTCAGACACATGAACTAAATCCTGCAACTCTTTACACTCAATACCTTCCGCCAGAGCATCCACCTTAGATTTCAACTGTGAAAGAAGATAATTCTGATATTTTAACATGTGAAACTGACAATTCAACGCCCTCATGGCTTAAGTGGAAGAAGTATACACTTTCTTTCCCCATCTATCCAAAGCCCTTGCCTCTTTATCAGGAGGGACAGGATTTTTAACAACTGAGGCCTTCACACCTTTAGGCCCCTGAGAGACAGTTTCGGGTCTGCCCTAGGACTCTTAAAAGATACTTATGAGCTTCAGGCACCCTATAATACCTATCCGGTTTAACTGGGGCAGGAGGCAAAGAATCAGATTCAGGAAGCTTCTGCAAAAACATCTTCCACCACATTCAAAACAGGAGGTATAGCTAAAGGCCTATGCTGGGGTAAAAACAAGAATTCCCTAAGCCGTTTCCTGGAATCAGAGAAATCTTGACCTTCCCATTTAAAATGCTCCCTCATGGAATGCAGAGTCTCTGAAAATGAAAAATCCTCAGGAGGGAAGCTGAAGGAGTAGAATCATCCACATCAGAATCAGAATAAGGAGGTACTCCTGCAAGTCTTCAGAAGACTCAGAAGCCTCGAGCATTGCTCAAAACTCTCAAACTCAGGTTCCACCCTAGGCCTCTTATCAGGAGGGGCATAGAACCCTTATCATAGTAATCAAATCCTCTGCCATTTTAAGCATATGTTTCTTAGGCAAAGACCCTGAAGCACTAGGAGAAACCCCACTGAAGCAAAACTCGGCCTGCCCCTCAAAGAAGCCTTGGAAACAGAAGGAGGCTCTGACCACCTTAGGAAGAGAGGGAAGAACAGCCACCTGAGAAGCCCCTCAGCCTGGCCTACTTCCTGAGAGGATACATCCTGTAACAGTAAAGTCTCTCCTGAGACTCCAAAGAAACACCTGGCAAAACCTCCGGCTCCACTGAGCCCTCTAAAGAACCGGCGTCTGGGACTGTCGGTTCTTCCACTCTAGGCTTTGCTGTTTTGTCCTTGCGTTTTTAGCGAAGCGGCGCGGAGCATCCGACGGCATTTTATAATTGCAACGCTTCCCAAACACTAACCTGTCACAGTCTAACCTTCTCTTAATAGTGCGTTTGTTAAATCTAGCACAAGAGCGGCATCCAACAACGCCGTGCTCAGGCCCTAAACAAGGTATACACAAAGTATGGTAATCCCTATGAGGTATCTGTTTCCCACAAGAAATACAGTTATACCCTTTTCTTGACTTCCGGTTAAATACTGAGGCAAGAAAAACGAAAATATTCCCAACGGGTACTTAGCCAACTTTGATTCGGTCTGAAACTCTGGCTTCAGAAACTTTCAGAACGCCAACCTGCACTCGCAAAATTGCTTCTGCATCGGACCATGCGGCAAAAAAGACTGAGGATATGACGTCGGTCATGCGCATTAGTACCCTGACGTACTGACGTCAGTCTAATGCGCCCTGACCGACGTCAGCCATATACTTTGGTATTCGGGCCGACTGGACAGCGGACTACCCAATGGTTAGGACTGCAGCAATGTGGAATGAAGAACATCCCAGTTGTTATGACTGCAGATGCATCCATGAAGGACATTTTCAGAATCCTGATCAGAAGAATCAGAAGGAAAATTAGTTCTAGGTTTCTTAGATGGTGAAGGCTGACCTCCCCTAATTAAAGTAATAAGATCTTCAGCCTTTTTTTTTTTTAGGCATATGGGCCTGACCATGCAATTTGGACGTCGGTTTTCTAGGCGTGGGTCAAGTTTTAGGCCTTGAAGAAGATGGCGTCTGTTTAAAGTAAAAGTCAGTAGGGCTGAATACACCCTCAGAAGCCGGTGCCTGCACAGCGGCTCCAGACCCATCCAAGATAGATACATCCGCAGGGTCCATGGTCAAAAAAGCATCTTGCGGCATACCGGACTCCGAATGGGTCTCAGCAGAGGCCTGCGAATCTGAAGTAGCAGGTATCAGAGGCTGCAAAAGCACCTCAATGAGTACCGGCGAACTGGCAACTAGCTTAACGGAAGAGTCGTCGTCAGCTATGGACCTATGCGGTCTTTCTCTGAATTTATCTTTACACTTTTTCGAAAAGTCGGTAGTCTGATGGCTTACCGAAGCCATTTCTGGATAGTTAAACCCAGTACCGAAATAATTTGCTGCAAAAATGGACCAACGACGAATATTTCGAGGGTTGAATAAGGCACAAAACCGAAAGCAAGGAACGCCGTGGTTTGGGCTTAAGCAAGGAATGCAGTACGAATGAAAATCTTTGCGGTATTTGCATTTCACAGGTAATACAATTAACTTTTACTGAAATCGGTTTAGAGCAAGAAAAAGGATCCCCAACAGGCTACTTAGCTTTTTTGAAGACTTCGGTTCTGAAACTCGAAAACAAAAATTTCACGAGTTTCCCGACCAGCACTTGCTAACTGCTTCTGCTTCAGGCACCGCGCAGCAAGAAAGACTGATGTAATGGCATTGGCTGCATGTTTTATACCCCCTGACATCAAGGAAGAAGAGAGAGCATCCGACGCAGGGATTTAAGACTTTGATATTCAGGCCGGCTTAGGGCTACCTGCAGGCAGATAACCAAAATGTAATGACCGCAACAGTGAAACATGAAGAACATCTCTTTGCATCGACAATCCACTGCTTTCTGTGACGGTTCTGAAAACCTTGGGCAACCAGAGACCCAATCACAGCTCAAATGGCAGTCTTGGACTGTAATTATTAGGTTGAAGGAGTCACTCTGCTGGGGGGGGGGGGGGGGGAACGACTTCACACAGCCACAGGGTGCCAATGGTGCCCAACACCCATGCAGTGCCTCTTCAAACTGCAAAGGAGCTGGCCTTGTCTGGAAAAATGTTAAGGAAAGGGGTATATCACATGTCCTCCACAGGAGCAAAAACCTTTTAATTCCTCTGAAAGAGATCTCAAAGTACTGGAAGACCTGCCAAAACAAATCATATCTAAGGTAATCTGCCTAAAACAAAAGTTATGCACTCAGTATAATGACAGATCCATGTTGTTTGTCTCCATGTAGTTCAACCTGTGGGACCTCTTTTCAGACAAAGGCCAATTCAAAAATCTTTAGCTGTTTGGCTGTACTCCCTTACCCATAACTCCTGTCTCCTCAATCAACTCTCCAGATAGAGTCTGTCCCACGGGGGAAAAAAAAAAAAAACAAGGATAAAACACATGCAAATGGAAATACATCTCCCACAACTTTGTAACAATACAGCCAATGAGAATTCAACACTCCAAAAGGTAAAATAAACAATCTTCAATGTCCAGTCATCAGAGGAGGAAAGACTTACCATATCAGCAATAAGACAAGGTTGAAACGAGACAGACAACACAGCTCTATCATTAGGGTGAGTACATAACTTACATAATCAATGCTGCCTACTCCATCTAGCTTCAACTTGTGGGACAGAGGGAGCTTCAATGGTCCAGCCTTCACGCTGGCAAAATAGATCCAATAAACCTCCAAAACTGGCATCATCGCACAGGGACATAAGGGGAACAGTTTCCAAGAGTTTCCTCTTGCACACACACTTCCCTGAAACTTCCCATTCTGACAAAGCTGGGGAGGAGGAATAAGAGTCAGGAAGACCCGACACGGGAGCACACTGGAGGCTGGCTGGCTCAGGCCATCACACAGCAGACTGATGACTGGCTAGTAGAACGGATGAAAATTGGGAGGGGGTGCCATCTGGAGAAATCCAACCCTTCTCTAGAGGAAAACATCCTCTCTACAATATTAGAAGCGGAGGCCAGTCTCGTGGATCCAAGGGTACCAAACACAGCCCCAAACCCAGTGTTGAGACTGGAGCCAATCTGTCCAAAGCTGAAGCCTTGACAGGAAGTGATGATCCCAAAGCAAGAACAGTCGACCCTGCCAGAAACTCCAGCTTCGACACCTCAGTGGTGCTAACTAGCCCAGAACAATTCGGAGTCAAGGTTACCAGGGATAAGGATGGAGCTGAAGACAGCCAAGTCATTGGATCCAACCTGAAAGGTGGAAACTCAGCCAGCCCAAAAACATCAGACTCGAAGGGGTTGAGGGAGGAAACCAGAAGGATGAGGCAGAGGTTCCCAGTGCCAGACCTGGACCCAAGGCAAAAACAACCTAATCAGCTCATCCAGAGTAGTAGTTTTGATGCTGCCCATCGATCTCAATGACCAGACAGAAGAAGCCACCGAGCATGCCTCCAAGCTGGAGAGGCCCTAAACCTGGGGTGGAAATGGAGAATACTCTTACAACCAATGTGTCGGCACCCAGACACATTTTAAGTGCGCATCCTCAGACACAGCAATTTGTGCCTCCAGGAAACACTTTTTAAAACCATTATCCATCTAAGACCCTACCTAAACTACAGCGCAATAACAACTATGAAACAATAACAACAGAAGGGTAAAAAAAAGTGTGAAGGGAAAAAGGACGGCAAACTATACTAACTACGCAACTCTATTAGAACATGAGTAAGGGAAGAAAGAATCTTACCAAAAATACTGTGCTAACTCTAAGAAAATGTAAAGCAGTGCCAGATACCAAGCTGCAGACACAAATGGCAGCAAACTAGAGCTGGCAAAGGAGCAGGGAATTGTGGGTAAGTAAAGCAGGCCCAAACAACTTAAAACACTTTCAAAATGGCCAGCATCAGATCAAAATCAGAACCAAAGTCCTACAGGTTGAAGTCAGAAGGAGCAGACAACACAATCTCATCTCTGAAGAAAGGGTGTAGTTGAGGTTGTCACTGTGGCACATCCTACAGTCAATCATCAGACCCACACTAAATTCCCAATGTAGAATCCATACGTTTCAAACAGTTCTTCCTTGAGACCAGAATAAGGCAGGGATAAAAGGTTTTCCAGAGCCTGACCATTAATGAGGGCTGATACTTGTATAGATGACATATAATGGAAAAAATCGCAAAGTGGAAGAAAAGTACAGTTGTGTACACTTACCATAAATGTAGATGTTAGAGTGTTATTCACAGCTGCAGTCATTACATTTGGGGTTATCTGCTTGCAGGTAGCCCTCAGTCGGCCTGATTATCAAAGTCTCGGGTCCTGCGTTGGTTGCTGTCTCATCTTCCATGACGTCAGGTTGTTGAGTCTTTAGGCTTTTCCCGGTTAGGGGTCGCCACAGCGGAACTCCAGTCCGCTAATGAAAGACGTCAGGTAGTCAAGGGTATAAAGCATGCAGTCAATGCCATTACATCTGTTTTACTTGCCCCAGATGTCAGATGCCCCCATAATGGGAAGCAATAATACACAAGGTTACACCTCCAACAAAAAGTAAACACATCAGAAAGCTTTAAGCAAAGCAAGCAGGAATAGAGGTATAGTCAATAGAAGTCTGGGGGCTGGAGGGAGGGTAACTAGGACTACAACAGTGAATACACTCGAACATCTACATTTATGGTAAGTGTACACAACTATACTATGATCTTCGTGTTTCACTGCTGCAGTCATTACATTTGGGTAAACTTCCAAAGCTAAGGAAGGGAGGAGGCAGTTAGATAGCATCAGGACCAGCTATAAGGCCCTGCAAGACTGCAGTGGCAAAACCAGCTCTGCATTTAGAAAAAAATTGGCAAGTGGTAATGCTTAATGAAGGTATGTACAGAACACTTCTGAGAAGGGCTGTAGAGGTAGATGCAGCCCTGGTTGAATGTGGTCTTATCCTCTGTGGGGTAGGTTTCCCATGGTGCTTATAGCAGAAATTAATGCAATGGCCTATCCACTTAGAAATGGTTTGCTTTGAAATGGCCTTCCTCTCTGCCCCTGCAGCAAATGCACCCAGCAGCTGTTCAGATTTCCTGAGAGGCTTCATCCTGTCCAAGTAAAATCTAAGTTGTCTGTGCACATCCAAGGAGTGCAGTATTTGTTCCCCTTTGTTCTGTGGATTAGAAAAGAAGGCTGGCAAATGAATGGACTGATTAAGGGCCACACTGGATACCACCTTGGGCATAAAGGAGGGATTGGTCCTGAGGAACACCCTGTCCGCATGAAAGATGATGAAAGGCTCCACTGCCATGAGGGCCGGTAATTCAGACACCCTTCTTGCTGAAGTGATGGCTAGGAGGAAGGCTATTTTCCAAGAAAGGAATTTCAACTCTGTATTTGCAGCTGGCTCACAGGGAGGTAGAGTGAGCTTTTCCAATACAAAGTTAAGGTCCCAGGCTGGAGTAGGGGCTCTCCTGGGTCGTCTTACGGTTTTGGCCCCTCTGAGGAATTGCTTCAGCAGTGGATGAGAGAAGAGGGGTGGCTCTGTATTATAATGAGCTGAAATGGCCAAGTCATGAAATTTGATGGAAGAAAAGGAAAAGCCCTTGTGAAGCATCTCAGTTAAGTATTCAAGAATGTGCGGTAAATTGGGCACAGCTGTGTCCATCTCCTGTGTTTGGCTCCAGGAACAGAATCTCTTCCATTTTTCAGCATAGGCTTTTCTAGTACTAGGCCTCCTTGCCTCCAGAATGACATCCATCACTTGCTTAGTGAGAGATGGTAAAGGAGAGGTTGTGTAATTAGCCAGGCTGCAAGGTTCAGTGTTTGAAGCTGTGGGTGCAGAATCTGGCCCTCCTGCTGGGATAGCAGGGCAGGGGTCTGAGGCAGGTGCCATGGTTCCAGAAGTGACACTGAGCAAGAGGGGGTACCAGTGTTGGCATGGCCAGTCTGGTGCAATAAGTATTGTCCTTGGTCTGTCTTGTTTGATCTTTAGTAGTACTTTGGAAAGGAGAGGCAGGGGGAAAGGTATAAACTGATTGTTTTTTTTCCAGCTGAAGGACAGGGCATCCACTTTCCAAGCTTGTCTGTGGGGAGTCCTTGTGCAGATATTGTCCAATTGGTAGTTCTGAGGGGAGGCTAACACGTCCATCTCTGGGCTCCCCCATTTGATTCTTAAAATGTTGAACATATTTGGTACCAGTTTCCACTTGTGTGGGTCCATGAGATTTCTGCTTAGATCGCCTGCCAGTGTATTTAGCTTGCCTGGCACAAATTGAGTTTCTAGGTGCACTTGGTAGCTCAAGGCTGTGTTCCACAGAGCCATGGCTAGGCTTGCAGAGGGGGTATGAATGGGTTCCCCGCTGCTCGTTTATGTACCACATAATAGTGGTGTTGTCCGTCTTTACCAATAATTGTCCAGGAAGAATGTGGTCCTTGAAGGCTGTCAGAGCATTCTGTAAAGCTGATATTTCTTTTTGATTGATATGCAGGTGCATTTGACACGGGTTCCATTTGCCCTGAATGCACTGCCTTGCCAAGTGAGCCACCACCATGCATAGTCTGATGCATCTGTTAGGGTTTGGGCGTCAGGTGGTAGAGTGAATGACAGTCCTTTGTTTTGGTGGCAGGCCTCTCCCCACCAAAGGAACTTTGTCTTTAGACAAGGTATGACAGGAATCAGATTCTAGGTCCCGAGAATGTTGACACCATTGGGTTTTTACATACCATTGTAGTTTCCTCATATGCAGTCTTGCATATGGAATTAGTAGAATGCAACAGCCCATGAACCCCAGGGCTTACAGTATTTTCCTTGCAGATAGCTGGGTCTTTGTGGCCAGTAGTTTGAAGTAGGTTGTCAAATGAACTTGTTTCTCTGGCAGGAGGTATGCCATCTGGGAAGTTGTATTCAAGCTTGCTCCCAGGAATACAATTTGTTGGCAGGGTACTAGATGTGATTTATTTTCGTTCATGGTGTACCCCAAAGAAGTTAGTAATTTCTTTACAAATGCCAGATGTTTTAATAGTAAGTCCTGGCTTTCTGCCTGAATTAGACAATCGTCCAGGTATGGGTATATTTAAATCTGTCTTTGCCTGCAAAATGTAATGTGACTGGAGCTAGGCACTTTGTGAATACCCTGGGTGCAGTAGATTAGCCAAAGGGCAGTGCAGAGAAAGTACAGTTGTGTACCTACCATAAATGTAGATGTTCGAGTGTATTCACTGTTGCAGTCATTGCTGGCAGGCTACCCGCAGTCGGCCAGAGTTCCAAAGTCTAGGTCCGGCGTCGGTTGCTGTCGCCTCTTCCCTGACGTCAGTGCGCCAGGGGTATAAAAGATGCAGCCGACATCATTTTTTTCAGTTTTTCTTGCCCCAGACGTCAGGTGCCCCCAAAAAGGTAGGCAATTCAAATTGCTAATAAAACATACATAAGAAAAGCAAACAACAACTTTCAGTTACCACCAAATACTCCCCATAGGTAGAAAGGGGTAGAAGAAATAGGTACGCACCAGCAAGTAAGAGGGGAAGAAGGGAGGGTAACCTGGACTGCAGCAGTGTATACACTCTAACATCTACATTTATGGTAGGTACAAAACTGTACTATGTTCATCATGTTACACTGCTGCAGTCATTACACTTGGGTAGAATCCCAAAGCTGAGGTAGGGTGGCTGGTTCTATAGGGCATTAGGGGTGGCTATAAGGCCCTGCAGCATTGCAGTGGCGAAGCCAGCTTGGGATTTAGAGTATAGAGGCAAATGGTAATGACTGGTGAAGGTATGTACAGAACTCAGAGTTGCTGCTTCCAAAATATCCTTGGTAGGTACTCCTCTGAGGTAGGCAGTTGAAGTGGCCGTTGCCCTGGTGGAGTGAGATCTAATGCTGTTAGGCACAGGTTCCCCATGGTGCGTATAGCAGAAACATATACCGTGTCCTATCCATTTTGAAATTGTCCATTTTGAAATGGCTTTTCCCTGTGCTCCTGCAGCATATGCTACCAATAATTGCTCAGACTTTCTGAAAGCTTTAGCTTTGTCCAAGCAGAAGCGTAACTGCCTGTGTATGTCCAAGGACTGCAGTAGTCTCTCCCAATTCTGTGGATTTGGATAAAAAGTTGGCAAGTGAATAGTTTGGTTTAGAGCCACACTTGATACCACCTTTGGCATAAACGTAGGGTTAGTTCTTAAAGACACCCTGTCTTGGTGGAAAATGATGAAAGGTTCCACTGCCATTAGTGCCTGCAATTCTGAAACTCTTCGTGCTGATGTTATTGCCAGGAGCACATCAGTTTTCCAAGAGATATATTTTAAATCTGCTATGTTAGCTGGCTCAAAAGGATGTAAAGTTAATTTTTCCAACACAAAGTTGAGGTCCCAAGTTGGAGTAGGTGCTCTACGGGGCTGTCTTATGTTTTTAGCCCCTCTGAGGTACTGTTTTAGCAAAGGATTAGAGAAAATTGGTGGATCCGTGTTGTAATGAGCAGAGATGGCAGAGGCGTGGATCTTGATGGATGAAAAGGAGAGGCCCTTGTCCAGCATCTCAGTTAAATATTGTAGTATCTGAGGAATATTAGGGACTAGAGGGTAAAGGCTGTGAGCCTGGTTCCAGGCACAGAATCTCTTCCATTTATCCGAACAGGCTTTCCTGGTACTAGGCCTTCTGGCCTCCAGAATGACAGCCATAACAGCTTTGGAGAGAGGCACTGCTTGCTTGACTAAAGAATCTTCCATGCAGCTAGGTTTAAAGTCTTTAGCTGGCTGTGAAGTATCTGATTGTTGTGCTGAGTCAGCAGATGTGGGATTTGAGGCAAAATCCAGGGTGGTCCTTGTGCTAAGTTCTTTAAGATTGGGTACCAGTGCTGGCGTGACCAGTCTGGTGCAATCAGGATCATCTTTGGCTCTTCTTGCCTGGCTTTTATGAGTATCTTTGGAAGGAGAGGTAGTGGTGGGAAAGCATATACGTGTAGGTTTCTCCAGCTGAATGAGAGGCCATCCACTTTCCATGCTTGTGGATGGTAAGTACTTGTGCAGAACTTCTGTAGCTGGCAGTTCATTGGGGATGCAAACAGATCTATGTCCGGGCTCCACCATTTCTGTGTTATCATTCTGAATATTTGTGGATTCAATTCCCATTCGTGGGGATCCATGATGTTTCTGCTTAAGTCGTCTGCCAGTGTGTTTTTCTCTCCTGGCAGGAATTGTGCTTGCAGATGAACTTGATCGCTTAGAGCGGTGTTCCACAAGGTCATGGCTTGTCTGCAGAGGGGATAAGAGTGAGTGCCCCCTTGCTTGTTTATGTGCCACATAACTGTTGTGTTCTCTGTCTTTAGTAGTAGTTGTCCTGGATGCAGCAGGTACTTGAAGGCTATAAGGGCATTTTGTACAGCTAGCATCTCTTTTTGATTGATGTGAAGATGCCTTTGTTCTGCGGGTCACTTGCCCTGAATGCATTTTCCTGCCATGTGTGCTCCCCAGGCATAATCCGATGCATCTGTTGTCAGTGTTTGCCTGGCTGTGGGTTGAGTAAAAGACTGTCCCTTGTTGAGGTGACAAGCTTGAGCCCACCACCAAAACTCCTGTTGAAGGCAAGGAATTAGTGGTATAACTGTTTCCAAACTTTGACAGTGTTGTGACCAGACACTCTTTAGGTACCATTGTAGTTTCCTCATGTGCAGTCTGGCATATGGAATTAGTAGAATGCAAGATGCCATGTAACCCAAAGCCTGCAGAATTTTTCTTGCAGGGAGTTGGGTTCTTGCTGCCATCAATTGAAAATATTGAGTCAATTGTCTTTGCTTGTCTGGCGTGAGATAAGCCACCTAGGCCGTTGTATTCAAGCTGGCACCCAGGAATATTATATGTTGTGAGGGCACTAGTTTTGATTTCTATTTGTTTACTGTGCACCCTAGGCAACTTAACTTTTTTTTACAAACGCCAGATGCTTTACAAGAATGCCCTTGCTCTCTGCTTGAATCAGGCAGTCGTCCAGGTACGGATAAATTTGAATTCCTTTCGGTCTGCAAAATGCAATTACTGATGCCAGGCACTTTGTGAAGACCCTGGGGGCAGTAGTTAAGCCAAAGGGCAGTGCAGAGAATTGATAGTGCATTGAACCAGCTATGAATCTGAGGTATCTTCTGCAGTTTTGTCCGATAGGGACATGCAGGTATGCCTCCTTGAGGTCCAAGGTTACGAGCCAAGCTTTTTTGCCCAGCATGGGAAGAAGAAGCTGTAGTGTCAACATTTTGAATTTCGCAACATCCAGCTATGTGTTTAGAGAAGAAAGATCCAGTATGGGCCTCCAGGCCTTGTCCTTTCTGGGAGCCAGAAAGAGTCTTGAGTAAAATCCTTGTCCTTGCTCCTGTGGTGGTACCTTTTGAATAGCTCTCATGTCCATGAGTGCTATTTGTTTTTGAGCCTCTGCCCACTGATTTGGTGGCAGATTTGGCATTCCTTTTAACCTTGGCAGAGTGTGAAAGTGGAACCTGTAACCTTGAGATACAATGTTGAGACCCATTTGTCTTTGGTGATCATATGCCAATTGTGCTGCCAAGAGAGAGCTGTTTGGCAGCTGTAGTGGGAAGTCATTGGGGCTGTTTTTTATATGGTTGGGGCCTGTCTTCCCCTTCCATCTGGCCTGATGCACCCCATTGTCGAGGCCTGTAAGGACCTTGTGGTTGACCTCTACCTCTTGGACGTCTGTATCTGCCCCTTTGAGGTCTGCCTGTAGCTGGAAAGGACCAATTCTTTGTTGGCCAATTTCTGCTAAATTGAGGAGGCTGAACCTGTAAGAAATCCTTCACCGTTTGCATAGATGTTGTCTTATCCTCCATGATCTGGTAACTTATGCTCTTTTAACCACACATGTCCTCTAATGACAGAACCTGTAACTGCTGCTCTACAGGAGACCTCTAAAGAATCAAAACCACATTGCAAAGTATGTTTTCCCACTTGTTCAGCTGCATGCAATAAATCCTGCATTTCCTTTAAATTAGAAGGAGCTGAATCTGGAAGCATTTTTTGTTTAAACTGAGACATCAATAATTGCTGATATTTTAGCATGTGAAACTGGCAATTTAAGGCCCTCATTGCTAAAGTTGCAAACATATATACTTTCTTCCCCCCATCTGTCTAATGCTCTGGAATCTCTGTCAGAGGGGACTGGATTCTTTGCTGATGAGGCCTTAACCCCTTTGGGTCCCTGAGAAATAGTTTCAGGGTCAGCAACAGGGCTTTTATAAAGAAATTTGTGAGAGTCAGGGACTCTGTAGTATCTGTCAGGCTTAACTGGGGCTGGAGGTAAAGAATCAGGATTTAAGCTGGATTCAGTATACACATCATCCACAATATCCAACACTGGCGGAATAGCAAGGGGTCTGTGTTGGGGTAATAAAAGGAAGTCTCTGAGCCTTTTCTTGGATTCTGAGTAATCCTGGCCTTCCCAATGGAAATGCTCCCTCATGGTATGTAAGGTTTCCCCAAAGGAGTAGTCCTCAGGTGGAGAGGCTGATGGAATTGATTCCTCAGCATCAGAATCCTCATAAGGGGGTAAGGAATATCCTAGGTCTGAGGATGAATCTGAAGAGACGGACACCTGGTCGGATGAGTCACAGTCTGCATCCTGTCTAGGCCTTTCATCAGGAGGGGGATGGGACCCCCTGATCAGAGTGATTAGGTCTTCGGCCATTTTGAGCATTTGTTTCTTAGGCATGGAGGCCTGTCCTGGAGAATGTTGTATTTGTTTCTTTGTTTTTAAAGGAAGTTTAGACTTAGCAGAAGGTTTAATGCTTAACTAAGTAGGTATGAAAACATCCTCTGAAGCTGCGGGTTGTTCAGCTACTCCGGATCCCTCTGAAGGGTTAGTTTCAGTAGTCTGAAAATCTCGTGTGTCCGAAGGCCCAGCCAACTCCACGTGGGAGTCAGAGGCGGCCTGTGGTTTTACAGAAGCGGTCGTCAGGGGCTGCGAAGGCACCTCGCTGAAAACCGGAGAACCGGCGACTGGCCTAGAAGAGGCTTCATAGTCAGTTTTGGGCCTCGGATGCCTATCCTTGTCTTTGCGCTTTTTATGTATTCCGGTCGTCGGAAGTTCCGATGGCATGACGTAATTGAATTTTCTGCCAAAATAATGTCGGGCAAAATCAAATCGACGTTTAATAGTGCGCCTGTTAAACCTAGCACAAAACCGACAACCAGTGACGTTGTGGTCTGGGCCCAGGCATGGGATACAATAAGAATGGAAATCCTTATGCGGTATTTACTTCCCAGAAGAAATACAGTTAACTTTACTGACATCGGTCTGAGGCAAGAAAAAGATTTCCCAACGGGGTACTTAGCTTTGTAGAAGACTTCGGTTCTGGATTCGGAATGATAATCTCAGGAGTCAGCCGACCGGCACTTGCGAACTGCTTTTGCTTCGGGCACCGCGCGGCAAGAAAGACTGAAGAAAATGACGTCGGCTGCATCTTATATACCCCTGTCGCACTGACGTCAGGGAGGAGGCAATAGCAACTGATGCCGGACCAAGACTTTGGAACTCAGGCCGACTGGGGACCCACCTGACGGCAGGATAATCCAAGTGTAATGACTGCAGCAGTGTAACACGATGAACATCTTGCTTTTGAGCCTCTGCCCACTGATTTAGGGGTAGGTCTGGCCAACTGTTTGGGGTTTGTAAGGAGTGGAAGTGGAATCTGTATCCTTGGGAAACTATATTTAAAATCCATTTGCCTTTGGTAACGAGTTCCCAGTTTTTTGCATGCAGGGCAATCTTTACCCCTAAAGGAACAGTCAGTTGAGCAGGGCTTGGAAGATTTAAAGTTAAGTCACTGTGACAGTTTACCATTGGGGGGGGGGGGGTTACTACTCCAACTTTGTAAGTGGGAGCCCCCCCCCCACTGCTTAGGCCTACGAGTACCTTGGACTGAGGCCTGGGTGTTCTGCTGGTTCTGGGTTTGGACTGAAGGCCTGGAAGTGGCAGGAAAGGACCAATTCTTAGAAGGCCAGTGCCTACTAAATCTGGGAGTTTGCACTTGCAGGAAATCTTTAACAGTTTGCATAGATTTAGCTTTTTCCTCCATCTTTTTAAGTACTACTACTGCTTTATTGCCAAACAGGCGGTCTTGGTTTAAGGGATCATCCAGTAATTTAGCTTTAACATGATCTGGAAAAAATTGCCCCTTAAGCCAAGCATGCCTTCTAAGTACAGACCCAGTGACAGCAGCCCTGCAAGATGCCTCTAATGAATCAAAACCACATTGCAAAGTATGTTTTCCAACTTGTTCAGCAGACTGCAATAAATCCTGTAATTCTTTATTTTCAGCACAGTCAGGAATCAACATCATTTTCTGTTTAAACAATCCAATAATATGCTGTTGATACTTTAACATATGTAACTGGCAATTTAAGGCCCTAATGGCCAAAGTTGCAGAAGTGTATACCTTCTTACCCAATCTGTCCACAGCCCTGGAATCTCTATCAACGGGGTAGGGTTTTTGGCAGTAGTAGCCTTAATGCCTTTGGGTCCCTGTGAAGTGGTCTCTGGGTCCACAGTAGGATTCTTAAAGAGGAACTTTTGAGAATCAGGTACTCTTAATACCGGTCAGGTTTCCTGGGAGCTAGAGGTAAAGTGTCTGGGGCCAGGCTAGATTCCAAGAAGGCATTATCTACAATGTCCAGTACAGGAGAGAGAGAGAGAGAGAGAGAGCTAAAGGCCTGTGCTGAGGTAGGAGTAAAAATTCCCTAAGCCTCTTTTTGGAGTCAGAGTAATCCTGGCTCTCCCAGAGGAAATGCTCCCTAAGAGTGTGCAAAGTTTCACCAAAAGAGAAATCTTCTGGAGGGGAAGCAGAGGGAATGGAGTCCTCTGCATCAGAATCCTCATAGGTAGACAAGGGCAAGTCCTGGTCATCAAAAGAAACCGAAATTTCAGAATCCTGCTCAGAAGAATCAGAAGGAAAATCAGTTCTAGGTCTCTTAGAGGGAGAAGGGTTGCTTCCCCTGATTAGAGTAATAAGGTCTTCAGCCATTCTTATTTGTTTTTTAGGCATAGGGGCCTGACCATGCAGTCTGGGCATCTGTTTTCTAGGCATGGATCAAGCTCTAGGTCTTGAAGAAGAAGATGGCATCTGTTTAATATGCAAGTCAGTAGGCCTGCTTACACCCTCAGAACCCTGTGCCTGCACAGCGGCTCCGGACCCATCCAAGGTAGAGACATCTGCAGGTTCCACAGTCGAAGAAGCATCTCACGGCATTCCCGGACTCCAAATGGAAAAGCATCGGCGACAGCTTTGGAACCATGCGGTCTGTCTCTGAATTTATCTTTGTGGTTTTTTCGGAATGTCAGTAGTCGGGTGGCTTACCGAAGCCATTTCTGGATAATTGAACAGAGTACCAAAATATTTAGATGCGAAAATAAACAGACGACGAATAGTTCAGGGTTTGAATAAGGCACAAAATCGACAGCGAGGTACGTTGTGGTCTGGGCCTAAGCAAGGAATGCAGTACGAATGAAAATCTTTATGAGGTATTTGCTTTCCACAAGAAATACAACTGTTAATTTTTACTGACATCTGTTTAGAGCAAGAAAAAGGTTCCCCAACGGGGTACTTATCATAGTTGAAGACTTTGGATCTGAAACTCGAAAATGAAAATTTCAGGAGTCAGCCGACCGGTACTTGCAAACTGCTTCTGCTTTGGGCACTGCACGGCAAGGAAGACTGAAGTAATGGCGTCAGCTGCATGCTTTATACCCTTGGCTACCTGATGTCATGGAAGATGAGAGAGCAAACGATGCAGGACCCAAGACTTTGATAATCAGGCCGATTGAGGGCTACCTGCAAGCAGATAACCCCAAATGTAATGACTGCAACAGTGAAACACAAAGATCACTGCCTTGCCCGCCCTACCCAATGGTTTTCACTCCATATTAGAAAGGAGGATAACCAAATTACTTTTTTTCTTTTTTTTTTTTTTTTTTTTTTTTTTTTGAGCAACTGCAAAACTCACAATAATCATCCCTAAATCTTTCGCATGCATGCCTCTGGCCTACCTTACTCATAGGTTCATAGATTAGTACTAAGCTAATTGCCCTTGCGAGCCATTTTAAGCTTAGCCAATTATCCCTTGTGAGACTCAAACCCTGCACCCTGTGTTTATAAGGCAAACACCTTAACCATTAGGCCACCCTCCCACTCATTTTCTCAAACTTTCATTGTTTGTTTTTCTTATCCATTGTACCCATAATATTGTTTTCCTCTGTAATATTGTTAATTTGTCTCTATTCGTATATATTTGTATGTCTGTTTGGGGCTTTTCCCCTCGGGCCTCCACTGAAAAAGGGTAATTCTTACCCAGCTGGACCAACCCGGTTAACAAATGCAAATAAATAAATAAAAGTCTTAAAAAGGAAGTGTGTCAGTGGTGAAGAGTGACAAAGCCCTAACTATGGCCAAGAAGATGCAAATTCAAATACTGGCATGAGTGCTTAACAGCAGGGACAGGGAGGATGGAGATGCCCATCCTATGAAGGGTACGGTATATGCTCAGGAGTACAAGCACATGTACTAATTTCCCTGATGAGGACTGGGGAAAACTATACAATGTCTCTTGTGGTGAGATAAGTCAGTCCTGATTACAGCAGCCCCTTGTAGAGATAAGAAGCAGTTCAGTGTTGACACCCATTACATGCCCCAAGCAGTCAGTCACTGGGAAGATGCACAGAGCTGGGCCATAAGAAAATATATATACCAAACCATCCTTGACAGCTGCCTAAATGACTGCCTTCTATATGAGGGGGGAACCAATGATCTAGTTGTGAATGATAAATAAATCGTCAGGCAGCAAAGAAAAGATGAGCCCGGGGGGGGGGGTTTACCCTCAGAGACTGCGGAGTGCACTGAGTACAGACTTCAATTATGGGACGGCAAAAGCATCCATACTTCCCCCACTCCCACCACCACAGCCACCCACTTTCACCAAATGCTCATTTATGCAAATTGTGGTGGTGGTTGGGGGGGTCATCAACACCAAGAGAGCACAGACAAATTCACCGGAAACTTCTTAAGCTCAAAGACTTCAAAGGGAACACAAAACAAGGGGCAAAGGAGGCCAAAGATGTTGCAGTTCTTATCCTCCACAGCGATACAGGTCTTAAGGTACTTCAACCCCCCCCCCCCCTTCTCAAGGCAAAATAGGCAAGGGAAACCTATATTAATCCTAGCACTTGAGTGGGCAAGTCTGTATTCACATGGTGTGTAGAATCAGCTGTGTGACGGGCAAACAATGAAGGAACTCCAGTGTTCAATAATGTGACCCATTAAAGGTGGTGCATGCAACAGAGGTCTCTGGGAGTTGGTGGCAGCAACAGCTTATGTCCCCTTAACACAGTCCCAGATCATCAAGGAAATGGTGAGATCAACGGTAAACTACCCATTCAAAAAAAGCTGCTGTGTTTTCCATGCAAGTGTGTACACTGTATAATTTACAGCAACGCACCTTATGATCTTGTTTTCTGGGAACAGACCTTGTAATATATACTGCATGACTTCAACACAGGATACAATTAAATTACTTCTTTTGAGATGTGCTGTAAGCAGTAACTACTACTGTTGCATGTTTCTTGCGCTACTGCACCTGGTCAAACTGAAAAGGGTCCGTAAATCAGCCTACTAACCAGTTATAAAGAAATGCACAACAAAATAACCCATCTGACATGCAAGAACCATTTAGAGGTCTTAGAGCCCCCCCCCCCCCCCAACAGATTCAATATGGACTACTCACTCATCCCAGCTGGATCCAGAACACAGCCCATGCTGTAGAGCTCTCAGACCAAAGTGCAATTATTAAACACCTGTAGTAGTACTGAAGGGACTTCCTACCCTGCCCCCCAAGTGCTGTAGTCAGTCTTAACACCCGTGACTACACCCCATAAAGGTAACAACTGAGGGTACACCTCTTACATAACCTTTGTAGTTAGGTAAGCTGGAAGTTGGTACAAGCTCTACTCCTCATCAGTCAAGTGAAACCAGCAATACGTGAGGCCTGTTAGGTCACCTCTGTGATAGAACTACCTCCAACAAAATGTGATATCTGCCTTCTGCTTCCTCCACCTTCAGCGCACCAAGCACAGGTCTGTGATCATGTGAGAAACCTTCCTGGCAATCCTGGTGCCAGACTCTCAACAACTGGCAACTTGCAAAACAAAATGTGGACTTCTTCCCTCCTCCATTTTTAAATGGCTAGACTGAAATGCTGACAAATGCAACAGTCATGTTTTGCCCTCAGCCAGAAAAACATACCTCTCATCATTGTAGCACAAGAATTCTACACAAAGCCAAAAATAATTGGGAAAGGGAATGCATTTTAAATACTGCTCTTTTTACTGAATAATATAAAGTCAAACTAAAAAGCAGATGCTGGAGGTATAATGGGGAAGAAAGAGGTACCTGGAAGCATATATTCAAGTGTCATGAGCTGGCTGACTTTATATATTCCGTACAGAGTACTCCTACAGGAATACTGGGCAAGCAAATAAGTGTAACTAAGGAAATGGTTTTCTTCTGAGCTCAGATACAGGATCCGATTTGCCTTGGCATATAGTAAGGCTTTAAGTTTAATTCTGGTTGTTGCCAAAAATGTAATTACTACAAAATGGAAATAAAACTCCAAAACAACTATAGCTGAAGTAGTGAATACTCTTAACAAGAAATAAAAGGAGGAATTGGGATCTTTAGAAAATGGCAGAAGCAAATTACAATGAAAAAATGGAAATTGTGGAATACATGCAGAAAAATGTTTTGGAGAAGGAATGAGGTTTTAAGAGAATGCAGGAACTGAATAATTTACATAATGCTAGCTTGATTATACCATACAGAATACATGTAATACAGGTCTTACGGCTTTTCCCGGTTAGGGGTCGCCACAGCGGAATTCTGGTCCATGTAATACATAATGCTTGTAAATATGAACTGTTTGATTACTTTTACCCAAATGCTAGTTTGCCTGTGTTACAAGTGATGTTATTTAGTGACTTCAATCGTCAATGATTTCCAAAACAAAACAAAACCAAACCAAAACACACAACAGGCCAAAACTACAGGACAAAAATTTGGACAGATGAAAGACAGGCAAGAAGAGGTAATACCATTGCTGATCTTGGTTCAGTCCCCGGTGGTCAAATAAACTGACAACTTATATTTCTTCATTATTAAATGTTTGAATCTACGACAAGCGTCTTAAGTAAAAGCAAAGCTGTACAAACAGCAAAAAAGAACTACAGGCAATAACTAGACCCATTCTGTTAGATTAGCAGATGACAGCAGAATCTGTGGAAAGCTCCAAACATCATAACTGCAGTTTTGTTAGCATTTAACAACTTCATGTTCTCTCTCATTTTGCATGACATTCGTCTGCCCAATACAGCTGTCCTGTAAAATAATACATCAGAAGAAAGCAGTAAGAAGTGCTTTAAAATAATATGGAAGCTGATAAATGTAACATCATTTCTTCCTCACATTTAACACAAAGGAACATTCCAGTAGGCTGGTCATTTATAACTTCAGCCTAACTACTCCTGTACCTGCACCTGCTGCGGCTGTTGAATCTGCTGCTCTTGTTGTTGGACATTGGAGGTCACAGGACAGGCCAGTTCAAGTAAAGAACCTGCTACTTCTGTACTGTCTGTGTAGATACAATTCCCTCCTGGTTGATAGACCATAGCTGTGGTGGCTGCAGGCTGCTGAAAGTCCTGTAATGCAGCCTCCGGTCCTTTTGCTGCAAGCGATTCCAGAAATTCCTTCATTCTGTGCTGTGGGATCAAGCGTGCTTTTTGGCGGACATACTCTTCAAATGACATAGTATTTTCTAAGGAGTTGTTCATGGTGCTGGTTGGCAGGGTGGGTACCTTAAAAAAAAAAAAAAAAAAAAGTTACATTGTTTTCCTAACCAATGAAAAGTACAGTTTTGTACCTACCATAAATGTAGATGTTCAAGTGCTCATACAGCTGCAGTCATTACAGATGGGTTATCCTGCAGTCAGGCGGGTCCTCGGTCGGCCGAATTCCAAAGTCTAGGTCCGGCGTCGGTTGTCGTCGCTTCTTCCCTGACGTCAGTGCGGCAGGGGTATAAAAGAGGCAACCAACACCATTTTCTTCAGTTTTTCTTGCCCCAGATGTCAGGTGCCCCCAGAAGGAAGGCAAAACAATGTTATGCAAACATGCAATATAGATAAATCAAAAAACAGTAGTTGCAAGCAAATACACCATAAAAGAATACCCCAAATAGGTTGTATGATAAAGGTGTTTGTCATAAGGCCTGTCCTAAGAGGGGACGGAGGGGGAGTAACCTGGACTGCAGCTATATGAGCACTTGAACATCTACATTTATGGTAGGTACAAAACTGTACTATGTTCATCGTGCATACAGCTGCAGTCATTACAGATGGGTAGAATCCCAAAGCTAAGTAAGGGTGGTAGGCACTAAGTAGAACTAGGGGGAGCGAGGATGCCCTGCAGGACTGCTGTGGCAAAGCCCACTCTAGATTTTGAGTATAGTGGAAGGTGGTAGTGCTTGGAGAAAGTGTGCACTGAACTCCAAGTAGCTGCTTCCAAAATGTCCTTGGTAGGGACCCCCCTAAGGAAAGCTGCAGAGGTAGCTGTGGCCCTGGTGGAGTGGGATCTGATGAATGCAGGCACAGATTTTCCATGAAATGAAAAACAAAAGTGTATGCAGTGGGCTATCCATTTTGAAATAGTCAGTTTGGAAATAGCCTTTCCTTGAGCATCTGTAGCATAGGACACAAAGAGTTGCTCAGATTTCCTGAATGGCTTTGTTCTGTCCAAGTAATAACGAAGTTGCCTGTGAATGTCCAAGGAATGTAGTAGTCTCTCCCCTTTGTTCTGTGGATTTGGATAAAAGGTAGGTAAGTGGATAGTCTGATTCAAAGCTACACTGGATACTACCTTTGGCATGAAGGTAGGGTTGGTTCGTAAGGACACTCTGTCCTGATGGAAAATGATGAATGGTTGCACAGCCATGAGGGCCTGTAGTTCCGAAACCCTGCATGCTGAGGTGATAGCCAGAAGGAAGGTTGTTTTCCATGACAAGTATTGTAGCTCTGTTGAAGAAGCCGGCTCAAAGGGAGGCAGGGTCAGCTTTTCCAATACGAAGTTGAGGTCCCAAGCTGGAACTGGTAGTTTCCTTGGGGGTTTTATATTTTTTGCCCCTCTGAGGAACTGCCTTAATAGAGGATGTGAGAATAAAGGAGGGTCTGTGTTGTATTGTGCAGAAATGGCTGAAGCGTGGATCTTGATGGAGGAGAAGGAAAGGCCACTGTTTAACATCTCAGCTAGGTACTGTAAAATTTGAGGTATATTTATTATCCAAGGATTCTGGCCCTTTTCTTGATTGCAGGAACAAAATCGTTTCCATTTGGCGGAGTAGGCTTTTCTAGTAGAAGGTCTTCTGGCGTCCAAGATGACATCCTGCACCTCCTTGGAGAGGAGAGTCTGTTGGGAAATTAAGGTATTCTCCATGCAGCTAGATTTAGGGTTTTGAGCTGGCTGTGAAGGGTTTTGTATTTGTGCTGGGACAACAGAAGAGGGACTAGAGGTAGGATCCATAGTGGGGAGTGTGTCAGGCTCTTTAGGAGCGGATACCAGTGTTGTCGTGGTCAGTCTGGAGCAATGAGAATCATTTGTGGCCTCTCTGCTCTGGCTTTTAATAGAACTTTGGTCAGTAGAGGAAGAGGCGGGAAGGCATAGACTGTCAATGTTGTCCAATTGAAAGAGAGTGCGTCCACTTTCCAGGCCTGTGGATGATGGGTCCTTGAACAAAATTTTTTCAACTGGTAATTTCTGTGGGTAGCAAATTGATCTATGTCTGGCTGTCCCCATGCCAGAGTTATCTTTGAGAAGACTTGAGGATGCAACTTCCATTCGTGTGGATCTGTCATATTTCTGCTTAGGTTGTCTGCCAGTGTGTTTTCCTTCCCTGGCAGGAATTGTGCCTGTAGTTGAATTTGCAATTCCAGTGCTGTGTTCCATAGGGTCATGGCTTGCCTGCACAGGGGGTATGAATGAGTTCCCCCCTGTTTGTTTATGTACCACATGACTGTTGTGTTGTCTGTCCTTATCAATAGCTGGCCTGGATGCAGTAGGTCTTTGAAGGTCATAAGAGCATTTTGCACGGCTAGCATCTCCTTTTGGTTGATGTGTAGGTGCTTCTCTTTTTGGGACCATTTTCCCTGAATGCACTTATCTGCCATGTGCGCTCCCCAGGCGTAGTCTGAGGCGTCCGTTGTGATGATTTGAGTTGCTTGAGGTACCCAGAAAGGGAGACCTGTGTTTCTTTGGCATGCTTGAGCCCACCACAAAAATTCCTTTTGAAGGCATGGAATGAGTGGTATAATTGTTTCCAAGCTGTGGCTGTGTTGAGACCATACGTTTTTTTAGGTACCATTGTAGTTTCCTCATATGCAGCTTTGCACGTGGGATTAGTAGGATGCAAGATGCCATGAATCCCAGAGTCTGCAGGACTTTCCTTGCAGTTAGTCTGGTGAAAGTTGCCATTTTGCTGAAGTATTGAGACAGTTGCCCTTGTTTGTCTGGCGTGAGGTAGGCCATCTGGGTGGTTGTATTTAAGCTGGCACTCAGGAAAATTATCTGTTGAGAAGGTATTAGTTTTGATTTCTTTATGTTCACTGCGTATCCCAGGAAGTTTAACAGTTTTATTACAAACGCCAGATACTGCAATAGTATGTCCTTGCTGTACGCTTGGATCAGGCAGTCGTCCAGATATGGGTATATTTGTATTCCTTGTAGTCTGCAGAAGGCAATTACTTATCCCAGGCATTTCGTAAACACTCTGGGCGCAGTAGATAAGCCAAAGGGCAATGCAGAGAATTGGTAATGGGTTGAACCTGCAAGAAATCGGAGGTATCTTCTGCAATCTTGTCTGATAGGGACATGCAGGTATGCCTCCTTGAGGTCCAATGTTACCAGCCAAGACTCCTTGCCCAGCATGGGAAGAAGCTGCTGTAATGTGAGCATCTTGAATTTTGGCACCTGTAGATGTGTGTTTAGGATGGATAGGTCTAAGATAGGTCTCCAATCTTTGTCTTTCCTTGGTACCAGGAGTAGTCTGGAATAAAAACCTTGACCTTGTTCTTTTGCAGGTACCTCTTGAATCGCTTTCATATCCATGAGAGCGGAAATTTGTCTTTGTACCTCTGCCCTTTGATTTTGTGGCAGGTTTGGCATGCCTCTCATTTTTGGAAGGGTGTGAAAGTGGAACCTGTAGCCTCTGTCTATAATGTCCACAATCCATTTGTCTTTTGTAACAATATGCCAGTTTTCCGCCCAAAGGTGCTGCCATTAAAGCTTTGCTTGGCAGGCATAGGGGGAAGTCATTGCGTCTGTTTTCTAAATGACTGTGATCTATCTTCTCCACCTCTTGGGGTTGGTGCTTGCCACTGTCTTGCTCTGTAAGATCCTTGAGGTTGTCCTCTACCCCTTGGGCGTCTGTATCTGCCCCTTTGAGGTCTGCCCGTGGCTGGAAAGGACCAATTTTTTGAAGGCCAGTTTCTGCTGAAGCATGGAGGTTGTACCTGCAAGAAATCTTTCACTGTTTGCATAGATTTCGCTTTTTCCTCCTTTTTCTTTAGTACCTCCTCAGCTTTAACACCAAATACATCTTTTTGAAGTGGTGCATCTAATAACTTTGCTTTGACATGATCTGGTAAGGTTTGCTCCTTGAGCCAAGCATGTCTACATATAACAGACCCCGTAACAGCAGCTCTACATGAGGCCTCTAAAGCATCAAAACCACACTGCAAGGTATGTTTACCCACTTGCTCTGCACCATGCAACAAATCCTGCAACTCTTAAATCTGGTTGTTCTGTGTCATTTTGCTTTTCAACTGAGATAACAAAAACTGTTGGTACTTTAACATATGGAATTGACAGTTTAATGCCCTCATGGTTAAAGTGGCAGATGTATACACCTTTCCCCCCCCACCTTTCTAATGCTCTGGAATCTCTCTCTGAAGGTAAAGGGTTTTTAGCAGTAGAGGCCTTTATTCCCTTGGGACCCTGTGAAATAGTTTCTGGGTCAGCAGTATGGCTTTTATAAAGGAAATGGTGAGAATCAGGAACCTGGTAATACCTGTCTGGTTTAACAGGGGCTGGAGGAAAAGAAATAGAAGTTATGTTCTTACCATAACGTTCCATGTTAGTTGTCTTCTTCTCGCCTTCTTCTTGCTGGATGGGTTCGGAGCCGACCTCGGCTCCGACTCGGCCACTCTAAAAGCTCGAGGGTTGGTTCCACCGGCTCGAGGCTCCCCTTATATCCCACAATGCTAGGCGTGAGTTACCTCAGATCTCGTTTGTAAGCTAGGCCCAGCTTATAATAGTAACAGAATAACTATAAACAAAGTCCACCTCTATAAACCAGGGAGAAGAGAAGGGTGACCTACATCCTGATCCAGGAAAATATGCACAGCAGCATATACCTAAAGTAAGAGGTGGTAGAAAGAGAGGTCACAATCAAAACTCCTCTAGGTCTGTCCAGGCCAGGGGGAAGGAGGGTGGGGCCAAGTAGAAGCGAGAAGAAGACAACTAACATGGAACGTTATGGTAAGAACATAACTTCTATATGTTAAGTTGTCTATCTCGCCTTCATTCTTGCTGGATGGGACCGCGTCCCTAGCACCTTCTCCCGGGTGGCCTAACGGAACAGACTCTTGAGAACAGTGGAACCAAAGTTAGCTCTATGCCTAGAAGCTAAATCCAACTTATAATGAGAAATGAAAGTGTGAGGAGTAGCCCAAGTAGCCGCTGCACAAATGGTGTCAATAGGCAGTCTGTCTTGGAAAGCTACAGAAGTAGCCAAAGCTCTGGTAGAATGGGCTTTAGGTTTGTTAGGCAGCTTTTGGTGTCTAATTTCATAAACAAGGGAAATCAGAGATGTTAGCCATCTAGATAATGATACCTTTGAAACTGAAAGTCCCTTTCTGCCTTCTGCATAAGAGACAAACAGCTGGTCAGATTTTCTGAATTGTTTGGTTCTATCCAAATAGTACCTTAACTGACGATGAACATCTAGCCAATGCAATTTCTGTTCAGACCTGTTAGAATATTCTGGAAAAAACACAGGAAGGTCAATGCTTTGATTTAGGTTAGACGCCGAGGCTATCTTAGGTAAAAAGGATGGGTTGGTTCGTAAAGATACTCTGTCCTTATGGAACAACAGATAAGGAGGTCGACAGCTGAGTGCATGAAGTTCCGAAACTCTTCTAGCTGAAGTAATAGCTACCAGAAAGAGTGTCTTCCATGACAGCAATTTTAAAGAACAGGAGGCTGCAGGTTCGAAAGGGGAAAGAATCAAAGAACTATGAACTAAATTTAGGTCCCAAGGAGGAGGAGGATTTCTTATAGGAGGTCTGAGAAGAAAAACTCCCTTCAAAAATGCTTTGCAAAGCTTGTGGGACATTATGGCAGACTCTGAAATGCCCACATGAAAGTTAGAAATAGCTGCCAATTGAACTTTAAGAGTAGATGGAGATGAACCTGCATGGAAGAGTTCAGCTAGAAAATCAAGGACCATTTGGATGGAAGCAGTGAAAGGATCTATGTCCCTTCCTTGAGCCCAATAGGCGAAACATTTCCACTTACTCAAATAAATCTTTCGAGTGGAAGATTTATGGGAAGCTATCAAAATATCTCGGACAGAGTGTGATATTTGAGGAAGCCTGGCTAAGGTTGGAACTGGAGGAACCAAGCAGTGAGGTTCAGAGAGGGAAGGGAGCGATGAAACTGACCCGACTGAAAGATCAAAAGATCTGGAACTAGGTCCAGATGCCAAGGTCGCTCCAACAGAAAATGATGAAGAAAGGGGAACCAAACCTGTCGAGGCCAGTAAGGAGCAATGAGGATCAACGAGGCCTTCTGAGCGATAGCTTTCTGCATCACTTGAGAGATTAGTGGGAAGGGTGGAAATGCATACAGAAGTCCCCGGGGCCAAACTTGGACTAGAGCGTCTCTGCTGGGTTGGCCTGGTAAAGGGAATAGGGTGAAATAATCTCTGCACTTGCTGTTTTGGGGAGTAGCAAAAAGGTCGCAGCAAGGCTGACCCCACTTGAGAAAAATTTCTCTCACAACAGAGTCTTTCAGAGACCACTCGTGAGGCAGGAGGATAGCTCTGCTCAATTTGTCCGCGATTTGATTGGACTTCCCGGGGATGTGTGTTGCTATCAGAAACCGCTGAGAAGAAATCGCCCATTGCCATAGTCTGAGTGCTTCTCGACACAGGGGGTAGGACCTGGTTCCGCCTTGTTTGTTGATATACCACACTACAGACATATTGTCCGTCTGGATTGCTATCGTTCCCAAGGGAAGAGAGTCTTGAAGGGCTTGCAACGCTAAAAGCACTGCTCTCATCTCTAGAACATTTATGTGCAAGTGGCATTCGTCTGGTTGCCATGTGCCCTGGACAGTTCTGCCCTGATAATGCCCCACCACCACCCGATCAGGGAGGCGTCCGTTGTCAGAGTAGCAACCGGAGGGGAAGGGACAAAGGGTCTTCCCAACAAGAGCTGAGGGGAAGACATCCACCACAGAAGATGATTTTTGCATGTTTGCGTAATCATGATGGTGTGGGACATCGGAAGTTGCTGGTATGACCATTGCGTGAAGAGCATCCATTGAAGGATTCTCATGTGGAATCTGGCTAATGGAAGCAGAGGTATAGCAGCCGCCATAATCCCCAACACTTTCAGAACTAACCTGGCTTTGATTCTGTTGCAGCTGAAGAGGAGCGAGACCAGTTTGTGTATGTCTGTTATTCTCTGATCTGTTAGTCTACTTGAACATGTTGACTGTCTAGATTTGCGCCTATGAAGGTAATATGCGACAAGGCGACAAAACAGACTTTCGCAATTTATTGAAATGCCTAAATTTTGACAAATGCGAAAGGTGTAGTCCCTGGCCAATAGAAGAAGATGCTCGGTGGGAGCTGTGAGGAGCCAGTCGTCCAAATATGGAAACACCTGGAATCCTTGGCGTCTCAGGTGAGAAGCTACCACTGCCATGCATTTGGTAAACACCGGGGCAGTGGTGAGACCAAAGGGCAGGGCCCTGAATTGAAAATGACTGGTTCCCAGCCTGAAGCGGAGGAATCTTCTGGAGGCGTCTGTTCATTTTATGTGATAGTCGCATCCTGAAGGTCTATAGAGCACATCCAGTTTCCCTTTCCCAATAGGGGAAGGATGGACTGCAGCGTGACCATCCGAAATCTTGTTTTCTTGACTGACTTGTTCAAGATACTGAGATCCAAAATTGGTCTCCAGTCCCCTGTTTTCTTTGGAACTAAAAAGAACCTGGAGTAGATTCCGGATCCTTGCTGGTCTGCTGGAACTGGCTGTATTGCTCTTTTTGCAAGCAGCTTTGAAATTTCCAAAGCTGCAAGATCCCTTTGAGCGGGTGGAACATCTGGAAGGGATTTTTTTGATTGGTTTGGAATGCGAACGAAGGGAATGGAATAGCCTTCGGAAATGAAGGACTGTACCCATTTGATTTGAGTCAGGGATAGCCAGGCTTCTGGGTACAGTGACAATCTTCCCCCGACTGCCTCCGAAGGTGGGCAGTCGGGCAACACCTCAGGGATGAGGAAAGGGCTTATCTGAGAAGGCTTCTCGATTGCCCTGGTTCTGCGGACCCCCCCCTGCCTCTAGGGCGACGTCTACCATTGTTGTTCCCCCCTCTGCCTCTGGCGGGGAATCGACTCTGTGCGTCAGGCGAAGTCCCTTGAGATTGTTTACGGAACCACATTTTTCCACTTTTCTGGCCTTTGGGGTAAGGCCTAGAAGGAGTGGAGAAACGGACTCCGACGGCAGAAAGAATCTTGCCATCTGTCTCGCACCTAGTCAAGGTTTCTTTCACTTGAGGACCAAAAAGAGATGATCCATCAAACGGGGAATTAGTGAAAGACGTTTTAAAGGGGTCCGCAAAGTTGCATAGCCGCATCCAGGCATGCCTGCGTAAGGCCACACCTGTCCCTGCGGCCCTGCTCGCTCCATCAGCCGCATAAGAGAGGAGGCGCATGGAGTAGTTAGCTATGGAGTTCAGGGTAGCCAGCTGAGTGTTCATCTTGTCCTGAAAACCCGCAGTAGTAGGATCCTTCAACATGTCACTCGCTTCTTTGATCAAGTCCCTTTGAAGACGAGTAAAATGGCATAGGTAATTCAGCGAACGCATAGCAAAGGTCGCTGACGAGAACATCCGCTTCCCGTACCTGTCCATAGACCTAGATTCTTTATTAGGGGGATGAACAGGCACTGAAGGATCAGCTAGTTCCTTCTTGGTGGCAGCAGCTACCACCATAGCATCCACAGAAACACCTTTTGTGAGAAATTGCTTGTCAGTTGGTGCTGTTATAAATTTGGAAGGTCTCCTGGGGGTAGGGTCCACTGAATCAGGAGCCGTCCAGGCCTTCTTTGCAACCACCTGCATGAGGGGATCAAAGGGGTGGGACACCCAGGAGGTGGAAGGGCGAGAGCCAAACGCCTCAAGATACACAGATTCATCCTCCGAAGGGTTAAGGGCTGGCAAATTCCCCCTCTGTTTCAGGATCTCTAGGATGTCCGCAAAGGAGACATCTTCAGAAGGGGAGCAGGGAACCCTCGGAATCCTCTAAATCTGTGTCAGAGGTGACGGACTCAGGTGAGTCTATGTGTTTCCTCTTACACTTTCTCTTCCGAGGGGGCTCTTCTGCCAAATCAGGAGAGGCCTCGGAAGAGGATGAGATCCCCACAGGGGATTCCTGAGGAGCTGGCTCTCTGCGGTCTGGGATGAGGGAGTGAGTCGACTTGACCTGAGGCACCGAAGAGGGAGGCGGCGGAGCCGACTGTGGAGTTGAACCAGGTTCCAACACACTCCGCATGACCTCGAGCAACCCTGTCAGGCAGAGCCAGAGGTCCCGCTCCGAGCTAAAACCTCCCTCGGCACCAACAGTGATGGCTCCGAGGCGATGTCGAGCCGAACTCACCAGCGCGAAGCTCCGAGAGGGAGGCGGGGTCGGACAAGGGTCCGATGCCACTCACCCCTCGAGCCGGCGGAAGTCCGGCTGAGATTCTTCTAAGGAAGAAATCGAGCCGGCGATGGAGCCGAAGACATCTGTATCGGCTCCGACGCTACCACAGTCTCGGTTCCAAAACGCCTCGGCTCCGAGCTCAACGGAGTCGGAGGAGGAATATAATGGGGAACAGGGTCAGGCATCGACTGATGAGTCGGGCTCCGAAGCATTTGGGCCAGTGCCTCGGACTTAAGAAGTCGACTCACTACCCTCTGAAGGTCATGGTCCGAAAGCCTCGATGACCTAGAGGAGTGAGATCTATGGCTCCGTTCAGACAGCAAGGGAGATGCTGGAGCCGAATGAGCGGAGCCAAGGGACGGTGACCTGGACCTCTTTCTAGATGTCGGTTCCGAAGGTCTAGTCGGAACCGACAAAGGAATTTCCAATACCTCGGCTCCAGCCGAGCCGAGAAACCACAGAAACTACAGTCTGAGACATATCGGCTCCAGTCGGAACCGATGTAGACGGAGGTTTGAAGTTGAGGCCTCGGCTCAGCTGCTGGACCCGAAGACCTAGAAGCCTTGGAGGGTTTTCCCGAAGGAACAGAAAGGGAACCCTCAGGCTTAAGTAAACCTCTTAAAATAAGTTTATTTTTTCTTTCCTGCAGGACTCTGGGGCTGAAGCCATGGCAAACAGCACAAGAGTCCTGCAGGTGTAAAGGTCCCAGGCAGTACACACAAGAAGTGTGACAGTCTGTCAGAGACATTTTCTGACAGCACGAGTCACACTTCTTGAAGCCTGAGACCTTAGATTCCTTGGACATAACAAGGAAAAAGTGTAACCACACACACACACACAAGCACACCGATTACTCTTAAAAAACTAAAAATAGAAATTAAACTAAGAATTTAGTTGTTTAATGTATAAATTCCCTACAAAAAACACACACACTCCAAGGGAATGGGAGGGCCCGAAGGCCTAAGGGAAGAACTATAAGTTCTTAGGTAAAAAATTAAGAAAAACTAGAATAAAGGGATAATAGACCTTAAAGGTAAGGGGAAACTGTATGGAAAAACTAAATTAAAGGGTTTAAACTCAACTTTTTAAAACTAGTTCCTACACTAACCTGAAGCCGGTGAAGCAACACGTCTCGATAGCTGTAGCGGCAAACGAGATCTGAGGTAACTCACGCCTAGCATTGTGGGATATAAGGGGAGCCTCGAGCCGGTGGAACCAACCCTCGAGCTTTTAGAGTGGCCGAGTCGGAGCCGAGGTCGGCTCCGAACCCATCCAGCAAGAATGAAGGCGAGATAGACAACTTAACATTATGGATTAAGGCTGGCTTCTGCGTACACATCATCCAAAATATCTAAAACAGGAGGGATAGCCAGGGGCCTATGCTAGGGGAGCAGCAGAAATTCCCTGAGCCTTTTCTTGGAATCTGAGTAATCTTGGCCTTCCCAGTGAAAGTGTTCCCTCAATGTATGCAGGGTTTCCCCAAAAGAGTAGTCCTCAGGGGGAGAGACCGAGGGAATAGACTCCTCAGCATCAGAGTCTTCGAAAGGGGAATAGGCAAAATCCTGGTCCTCAGAATGTTCTGAGGTAAAAGAAGCCTGGTCTGAGGAAGGGTAGTCTTCCTCCAATCTGGGTCTTTTGTCAGAGGGGGGTTGAGAACCCCTGGTGAGAGTTATCAAATCCTCAGCTATTTTAAGCATCTGCTTTTTAGGCATGGGGCCTTGAGAGGAGGTCTGAGGACCCTGTTTTTTAGTTTTCATGGCTGCTTTAGATTTAGTGAAGGATTTAATAGAGAATGTGGAAGGCCTGAAGACGCCTTCAGAAATGGCAGGTCTGACTAAATTTTGAGTTTCCCCGCCAAGAGTGGCGTCGGTATCTGCAGTAGGAATGGAGACCGAAGAGCCTGCGACCTCGGGTACTGAAGTCACTGGTAAAATAGTTTCATCAGTATTCAGGGGCTGCGTAGGCGCCTCGCTGAGAACCGGAGAACCGGTAGTCGGCCTAAGCGTGGTATCGGTACGGACCTCGGATGTCGGTCCTTATCTTTGCGTCTTTTGCTTAAAACTGGTGGAGTATCCGACGACGATATAATTAAATTTTTTGCCAAAATAGTGAAGGGCGAACTCTGCCCGGCGCTTAATAGTGCGCTTGTTGAACCTAGCACAAAAACAGCAGGCCGAGACGTTGTGGTCTGGGCCTAAGCAAGGTATACAGAAAGAGTGGAAATCCTTATGTGGTATTTGCTTCCCACAAGAAATGCAATTATTAACTTTGTCTGACATCGGTCTGAGGCAAGAAAAGTTTCCCCAACGGGGTACTTAGCTTTAAAGAAGACTTCGGCTGAAATACTTTCGTAAATCTCAGGAGCTGGCCGACCGGCACTTGTGAACTGCTTCTGCTTCGGGCACCGCACGGCAAGAAAGACTGAAGAAAATGGCGTTGGCTGCCTCTTTTATACCCCTGCCGCACTGACGTCAGGGAAGCGACAACAACCAACGCCGGACCTAGACTTTGGAATTCGGCCGACCGAGGACCCGCCTGACGGCAGGATAACCCATCTGTAATGACTGCAGCTGTATGCACGATGAACATCTCCCTATTTCAAACCCAGAACTCACCAATTTCGCTCAACATTTTTTAAATGAAAGTCATAGATATAGTTAAGACAAACAATCCAGTACACTGCAATTAAGTCAGAGATAAAAGCAAAACAGTCAAGAATACGTGCACATTCAAGCAGTGCAGACCGCATTCTCCTTGGTTGGTAAAAATTTATTTCATTTATCCATCCCTTATTGACTGTGTTAGTTCCATTAGCCTAGCCTCTTTTCAGGGAAGACCCGGGGTGGTGCTTATATTACTAGGAAAAATCTGAGCAAGTTATCAAGGAACTTCCTCTACTCGTCATTGTTGTGAGTGCAAACCATTTTGAAGGAGCACTTCCTGTTTTTGTTTCAGGTGCAGAGGTGGCCTGGAGAAACAGGGAGGCAGACAGACAGGTGATGCAGTAGTGAAAGAAATGAAGGAGAAAGCAAATATCGAGTTCAGAGAATGTGTGCAGGATTCTGAGGAATTGTTTCAACGAAACCTGTTTGATAGAGATGACTCAGCAAATGACGGATGCGAAATTACAGCCCTCCATTCGGGAGGGGTTGCAGGATGACTTAAAGAAATAGCAGTACAAAGTGAGCTAGAAAATGAAGGAGATGCTTCCTGTGGAGACATTACAGAGAAAATACAAAAGTAGGATTGCAGAGACAATCCTGAAGAACCATGGTGAGATGGAAAAGAAAATATATGCAGAGAAAGTAAAAGAAGGAAAAAGTGGGAGTAGCATAAAAGAAGGCAGAAGAAAATGAAAAAAGGAAGTACGTGGCAAGGATTCAAAGTAATGACAAAGAAATGGACAGGTATGAAGTGTGGGACAATTTAATAGCTCCTTTGGGTGTAAAAGCACATGGGATAACAGCATTTACTCTTATTAACAAAGAGACATTTTGTGACATTATATTTGAGACTTTTTTCAATGAAAACTTTTATTGGAGAATATGAAAAAAAGACTCACCCATGGAATCTTTATGGGATAAAAGCATTTAACAGGGAAACAAAATAAGATTAGTGTACAATTTCAAACAGAGGTAGAAAGACTACAAAAACATTTGAAAACTTTAAAAGCAGTACTGGACACTGGAAAAGTTTATGACAAAAGGGGCTGACGGATTGGTGGCTGGGACTGTAATATTGTGTTAAAAATAGAAAGAGTAAAAATTATACACATACCAAGCATGATAAATGTAGAGGGGAATATGGTGTGTTGTAAAATACTGGGGACAACCCAAAACATTCTGTGTGTGTGTGGAAAAGGACATCTGATAAGCAACTGTGACAAAAGAAAAGGATACATCTGTGAGGAAATGGGACATGATACAAAAAAAAAAACGTGAATTAAAATCCTGGACATTTATGGATGGATTGCAAAAATAAACAGTAAGGAAGAAGAAAAAAATGAACAAAAAATTTAGAAGTAGAAAGAAAAACTGGATGAGAAAAAAAAAGAGAGGATACAGAGGGTTTTGAAATAAATGATGAAGGCAACAAACTGGGAGGCAAGTAAAATGGAAAAATCACAACTGAAAATAGCGAAATGGAGCCACAAAATCTTCAACCAGTAAGCAGCAACTACCAAAACGCTGGCTGCTTATTCCCACAGAACAAAATTCAGCTGATAAAAATAACTGCAAAGCGTAAAAACAAGTGTGTTTAATAAGGTTAAGCGCTTTCACTCGCGACGCGAGCTTCTTCAGAACACCATTTTGACAATAACATTCCTTTAAATACTCAAATTGGCGCCAAAACAGCGCGAAACAAACAGGAAGTACATATATTAAAAATACAATATTTAAATACATATCTGTTAAAACTAGTAAAAACATATGTAAGTGATTGTATGTAAAGTGTAAACTAATATACTACTCACAAAGTCATATGTCTAACAAAAGTGCTGGTTTTATTGAAATACTGTCATTAATCCCTGGTGGGGTTAAAGCATCAGTGTATAACTGCCACCAAAGCTCTCTATAAGCCAAATAATTTTTTAAGTCACCTCCTCTGGGGTTCTTCTTGACAACTTCTAAGATAGAAAATTTAAATAAATGGTTGGCACCTGATTCCAAGATATGCCTACAAAGGGCATTCCTGGTATCCTTTTTCTTGATACAATACATATGTGTGTATATTCTTTGCCTTAGTTGCCGTTCAGTCTTTCCTATATAGTAGGAATGGCAACACTGGCAGACTGCAATATACACTAACATAGTTGTCCTGCAATTTCCCTTACAAAAAAACAGTTCAGTTCGACCTACGTTTTCCAAAATAATTCTACTATTTTCATAGATGAAACCACATTGGTTACAAGTGCCACATTTCGATGTATGTGTGGCTGACAACTGTTTCGGGAATTTTGCCTGTTCAAGAATACACTTTAAATTCCTCCCCATTTTGTAGACAAAGTTAGGTTGTAATCCAACAATGTCTGCAATCGACTGAGTGGTAGTCAGTATATACCAATTTTTGCATAAAATATTTTTCAAAACATGACTGAATGGACCAAATTCCAGTATACAGGCTCTACTGAACCTGTCCTGTCCTGGAGTGTGTTTAAGTTTAACTGCAGACTTATGTTTCCCTCCTATGCATGTGCTCTCTAATTCGGGGGTTGGGGGATAAATGCTGTTAAACCCCAATAAGGGGGAATATTTCTTTCCCCACTCACTTATAACATAAGAAGCAGTGTCCTCTAATAATTTACTATTATATCCTCTGTCATAAAAAAGTAATTTAATAAAACTGACTTCCTTCACCATGTCAAAATAGTTAGAAGTCATCCTTATAGCTCTTATACATTGCCCTTTAAAGATATTCTTCTTCAAGTTGCTAGGATGGTAACTTTTGTAATCCAAATATGAGTTAGTAAATGTTGATTTTCTGTAAACTGTAGATTTAAAACCCCCATTGTCAAGTGTGATATAGGTGTCTAAATAGGGCACTCCTGTACGGTTGTATGTAGATGTAAATTTCAGATAACTACTACTGTTGTTCAGGTATCCCATGAAAGACTCGAACATGTCACTGTCACCTGTCCATAGAATGTATATATCATCCAGGTAACGTGAATAGTATGCAACATGTTTATAATATATGCTGTTAAACACATGTTGCTCCTCCCAATCAAGCATTACCAGATTCGCAAATATGGGGGCACAAGCTACCCCCATAGCTACTCCTCTGGTTTGCTTGAAAATCTCCCCTTCATAATAGTGCCTATAGTGCACACATTTATAACATCCTTCATGACTCAGGTAACTATACTGTCTCCTCTGTTAATGAGCTTAATATTGCTTATAGGAGAATTGACATGTATTTAGAGGAGTATTTGTTGCAACAAAGAATTACAGAAGAACTATACAAATTTATGGTGGTAGAATTTCCAAAACTTGCCACTATTGTAGGCATTCCGAAGGTCCATAAGGACCATTTCAATCCCCCGTTCCGTCCAATAATATCGGGCAGCAAATCTAAGACCTTCCCTATAGGGACAGTAATTGATCACACCCTTAAATTTATATATGACAATATTGGTCATATGGTCAAGGACTCTTGGGAATTCCTTAGAAACTATCCAGTTACTACCACCAGTGAAAACTTAATTTTTTGTTCTATAGATGTAATAGACCTGTTCAGCTGTATACCTCTAGAAGATGGTTTGGAAGCCTTTAGCAACAGTTTAAGAAAACACACTGAGTTGAGTTGGGACAGGATTTCACTACTAGTGGAACTTATGAGTATTACACTAGAAAACAACTTCATATATTATGAAGGGGAGATTTTCAAGCAAACCAGAGGAGTAGCTATGGGGGTAGCTTGTGCCCCCATATTTGCGAATCTGGTAATGCTTGATTGGGAGGAGCAACATGTGTTTAACAGCATATATTATAAACATGTTGCATACTATTCACGTTACCTGGATGATATATATATTCTATGGACAGGTGACAGTGACATGTTCGAGTCTTTCATGGGATACCTGAACAACAGTAGTAGTTATCTGAAATTTACATCTACATACAACCGTACAGGAGTGCCCTATTTAGACACCTATATCACACTTGACAATGGGGGTTTTAAATCTACAGTTTACAGAAAATCAACATTTACTAACTCATATTTGGATTACAAAAGTTACCATCCTAGCAACTTGAAGAAGAATATCTTTAAGGGCAATGTATAAGAGCTATAAGGATGACTTCTAACTATTTTGACATGGTGAAGGAAGTCAGTTTTATTAAATTACTTTTTTATGACAGAGGATATAATAGTAAATTATTAGAGGACACTGCTTTATGTTATAAGTGAGTGGGGAAAGAAATATTCCCCTTATTGGGTTTAACAGCATTTATCCCCAACCCCAATTAGAGAGCACATGCATAGACGAAACATAAGTCTGCAGTTAAACTTAAACACACTCCAGGACAGGACAGGTTCAGTAGAGCCTGTATACTGAATTTGGTCCATTCAGTCATGTTTTGAAAATATTTTATGCAAAAATGGTATATACTGACTACCACTCAGTCGATTGCAGACATTGTTGGATTACAACCTAACTTTGTCTACAAAATGGGAGGAATTTAAAGTGTATTCTTGAACAGGCAAAATTCCCGAAACAGTTGTCAGCCACACATCGAATGTGGCACTTGTAACCAATGTGGTTTCATCTATGAAAATAGTAGAATTATTTTGGAAAACGTGGTAACTGAACTGTTTTTGTAAGGAAATTGCAGGACAACTATGTTAGTGTATATTGCAGTCTGCCAGTGTTGCCATTCCTACTATATACGAAAGACTGAACGGCAACTAAGGCAAAGAATATACACATATGTATTGTATCAAGAAAAGGATACCAGGAATGCCCTTTGTAGGCATATCTTGAATCAGGTGCCAACCATTTATTTAAATTTTCTATCTTAGAAGTTGTCAAGAAGAACCCCAGAGGAGGTGACTTAAAAAATTATTTGGCTTATAGAGAGCTTTGGTGGCAGTTATACACTGATGCTTTAACCACCAGGATTAATGACAGTATTTCAATAAAACCAGCACTTTTGTTAGACATATGACTTTGTGAGTAGTATATTAGTTTACACTTTACATACAATCACTTACATATGCTTTTACTAGTTTTAACAGATATGTATTTAAATATTGTATTTTTAATATATGTACTTCCTGTTTGTTTCACGCTGTTTTGGCGCCAATTTGAGTATTTAAAGGAATGTTATTGTCAAAATGGTGTTCTGAAGAAGCTCGCGTCGCGAGTGAAAGCGCTTAACCTTATTAAACACACTTGTTTTTACGCTTTGCAGTTATTTTTATCAGCTGAATTTTGTTCTGTGGGAATAAGCAGCCAGCGTTTTGGTAGTTGCTGCTTACTGGTTGAAAATGGAAAAATAATGAATTCAACTGGTAAAAGCGTAAAAGAAAAATAAAATTTAAAGGGGTAAGTACAAAAAAAATGGATGAAAGAATATATACAGCTAAAGATTGGGACTTGGTATAATGGTTAAGGTGTTTGACTCACAGTCAAAAGGTACAGATTCTCACATTTGGAAAGGAAATTGCTTAAGCTTAGAATGGCCTATTAAGAATGCTAGCCTAGTAATTAGCTATGAATGTACAAAACCATGAATCTAAGAAAAAAGGAAAATAAAAATTGTAAGAGGGCTTTCTGTAAATATAATTATTATTAAGAACATAGTAAGCAGAATAGGAACTCTGGAGTGGTGTTAATACATGTGATGTAGATTTAATTATACTAGAAGAAAAACTTTTTAACAAATGAATTATAAACAAACTATGGGAAGGGAAGAATCTGGAATTCAAGAAATGAGAGATGTGCTGGAATAGCTGTATTCTGTAGAAATACAGTAAAGATATTGGATGTAACTTTAGCAAAAATGGGAAGATAACCATTGTAGTAGATTTAAAATGAAAACAAAAAATCTACAGAACATTGTATGCTCATAGGTTCATAGTTGTGTACTGGGCTAATGGTCCTGGAGGTTTTACAAGCCTAGCCCACAGAAGTGCCACCTGACATTAGTTCCCAGTGCCTATATCAAGCAGAGCCACTGGAGTGATCCTCGGGATGAACTTTCTATTTCCCATCCACTCATCAAGATTTCTCTTGAAGAGGGCAAGTGAGGTGCTCTGCTTGACATGTATGGGAAATCTATTCCTGAGCATGGGCAGTCTCTGGGTTATGAACCTGACCCTCCAGCATCTTCTGTTGATTGTGGTAATGAGGTTGTGGTCTCTGGAGCATGTGGTGTGGAGGGATTGGGATTCCTTTAGATGTGGCATTTCTAACAGAGCTAGATCAGACATGGCTTTGTAATTCAAGCAGAGATTGCCTCTTAGTAGACGATATGAGACAGAGAATAGCTGGAGTTTTCGGAGTCTGTCTGTGTAGGACTTGTGTTTAAGGCCTAGGATCCTCTTCGTGAGGTACGTCTGTGGCCTCTCCATCTGTTGCAGGTGTATAGTAAGGTACATGCCAAATGGGGCATTGTATTATGATTGGACTAATGAGGGAAGAGTAGAGAGAAATGATGACCTCTTTCTTCCTGGATGCAAAACCCTTGGTAATGAGATATGTCACACAGAAAGACGTTCTGACCACAGTGGCAATGTGGTGATCGAAGGAGAGGTTGGTGTCAACCTGTGTCCCCAGATCTCTTACAACACCTTCAGTGTTCAGTGGGCTCCCAACAATGTGGTAATTAGTGGGAACTGAGTTTTTCCCAAAGGGGAGGACTATGCATTTTTTGGCATTAAGCTTAAAGCCATGGTTTAGATACCAATCAATGGTCTCAGTAAAGCCTTTCAGTAGGATGTCTGCATCACTTGGGGAGTTAATAATGGCTCCCAGCTTGCAGTAGTCTGCAAACTTGGTCAGCCAGAGTCCCTCCATGTTGGCCTGGACTTCTAAGAAGTAGATGCAAAACAGGAGAGGATCCAGGACCGGTCCCTGTGGAACTCTACTTGTGACTGGTCGGCAGTCTGACTTGGAGTCCGCTACTTTCACACTGTGGGTTCTGTGAGCCAATCTGCAACCCACCTAACGATACAGGGATTGATGCCTAGTTTGGTGAATTTATCAATAATTCCTGAGTGGGGAATGGTATCAAAGGCCTTGGACAGATCAAGGCAGGCTGTATGAACTGCCTTACCCTCATCCACAGCTCTGGTGACGGACTCAAAGAAATCAAACAGGTTGAGCAGGCATGAGCTACCTTTCACAAAACCAAAAGTACAGTTTTGTACCTACCATAAATGTAGATGTTCGAAGATCCACATTGCTGCAGTCCTTACACTTGGGTAGTCCGCTGTCCTCGGTCGGTCCGAATATCAAAGTATAAGGCTGACGTTGGTCAAGGCGCATTTGACTGACATCAGGACGTCAGGGTACAAATGCGCATGACCGACGTCATATCCTCAGTCTTTTCTTGCCCCAGATGTCAGAAGACCCTAAAAATAAAGGTCAAAACCAAAAGACAGCAAACAACCAACCAACCACCCTTGCACTAACTATATGTACAATATATACAATATACACAATATGTACAACCCAACCCACACAACCACCTCTAACTGCACAGGGAAGGAGGTAGGGTAAATTGGACTGCAGCAATGTGGATCTTCGAACATCTACATTTATGGTAGGTACAAAACTGTACTATGTTCTTCATCTCATATTGCTGCAGTCCTTACACTTGGGTAGAATCCCAAAGCAGAGATAAGGGAGGATGGCTAACTACAAGGAAGCAGGAGCTGCCAACATGCCCTGCAAAACAGCAGTGGCAAAACCAGCCCTGGATTTAGAGTAAAGTGGCAGGTGATAATGCCTAGAGAAAGTATGCACTGAACTCCAAGTAGCTGCCTCCAAAATATCCTTGGTTGCCACTCCCCCCAAAAAAGCTGTTGAAGTGGCAGTAGCCCTAGTGGAATGAGGCCTAATCCCAGCTGGAACCTCCTTGCCATGATGGGAATAACAGAAAGCAATGCAAAACCCAATCCACTTAGAAATAGTTTGTTTTGACACAGGCTTGCCCTGAGAACTCAAAGCAAAAGAAACAAACAACTGCTGAGACTGCCTGAACCCTTTAGTTCTGTCCAAATAATAACACAACTGCCTGTGTACATCTAAAGTGTGCAAAATCTTTTCCCCTTTATTCTGGGGATTTGCATAAAAAGTAGGCAAATGAATAGTTTGGTTTAAAGCCACACTAGAAACCACCTTAGGCATAAAGGAAGGATTAGTACGTAATGATACCCTATCCTTATGGAAAATCAAGAAAGGCTCAACCGCCATAAGGGCCTGCAATTCAGAAACCCTTCTTGCAGAGGTAATTGCCAACAAAAAAGCAGTCTTCCATGATAAATATTTCAACTCAGCAGTAGCTGCAGGCTCAAAAGGTTGTAGAGTGAGTTTCTCCAACACAAAATTGAGATCCCAAGCAGGAGTAGGAGCTCTTCGTGGGGTCGTATATTCTTTGCCCCTCTAAGAAATTGCTTGAACAAAGGATGAGAAAACAATGGTGGGACACAATCATAGTGAGCCGAAATTGCTGCAGCATGAACCTTAATAGAAGAGAAAGACAAACCTTTGTCCAGTAACTCAGTAAGATATTGCAGAGCCACACTCAAATTAGGCTCAGAAACATCAAAATCTTTTGCTGCACTCCAAAATAAAAATCTCTTCCATTTATCTGCGTACACTTTCCTTGTACTAGGCCTTCTAGCTTCCAAAATCACATTCAAAACTTGTTGTGGAAGTTGAGACCCTCTATGGTTCAAAACAGAATATGCCAGGCTGTTAGGTGAAGAGAGTGAAGTTTGACATTCAGCAAATGGCTGTCCTCCTGTGACAACAGGTGTGGAATCGAAGGCAAAGGCCATGGAGGCTTCCGTACCAGACTTCTCAGTAATGGGTACCAGTGCTGTCGAGGCCAATCTGGAGCTATTAAAATCATCCTTGGCTTGTCCTGTCTGACCTTTAGAAGTACCTTTGGGAGGAGAGGCAGAGGAGGAAAGGCATACACATGAAGATTGCTCCAATTGAAAGAAAGAGCATCCACTTTCCAAGCTGTGGGATGAAACCATTTTGTGCAAAACTTTGGCAGCTGATGGTTTAGTGGAGAAGCGAACAGATCTATGTCTGGAGTTCCCCATGACAATGTCAATTTCTGAAATACATGAGGATCCAATTTCCACTCGTGGGGATCCATAATCGTCTGCTCAACACATCTGCTAAGGAGTTCTGTGCTCCTGGCAGAAACCTTGCCTGAAGATGGAGCTGTAAACTGAGAGCAGTCTCCCACAAAATCATTGCTTGCCTGCATAGAGGATAAGAATCAGTTCCCCCTTGCTTGTTGATGTACCACATGACAGTTGTGTTGTCTGTTAGAATCAACACCTGCCCTGGAAGAAGTAAATTCTTGAAAGCTATCAATGCAAACTGGACTGCTAACATCTCCTTCAGGTTGATATGTAGATGTTGTAGTCTGGCAGGCCACTTGTCTTGTATCCACTTTCCATTTAGATGAGCTCCCAAGCTTTGTCTGAGGCATCTGTCGTTAAAATCTGACTCGCCTCTGGCCGGGTCACAGAGAGTCCCTTGTTTAGGTGACATTCCTGAGCCCACCACAAAAATTCCTTTTGAATGCAAGGTATTATTTGAATGACAGTGTCTAGATCCTGGCAGTGCTGTGTCCATACATTTTTGAGATACCATTGCAGCTTCCTCATATGCAGTTTGGCATTGGGAAGCACCAGAATACAAGATGCCATGAACCCTAAGGCTTGAAGGACTGTCCTTGCAGTCAGCCCGGACTGAAGAGATAGCTGATGGAAGTAAAGGGATAGACTCCTTTGTTTGTCCGGGGTTAAAAAGGCCATCTGGGATGCTGTATTCAGTCTCACACCCAGAAAGCACATGTCCTGAGAGGGTACTAGACTGGACTTTATTTCGTTCACAGAATACCCCAGGCATCTTAGCACTGCTATCACATATTCCAAATGATGAAGAAGCTCTTCCCTTCCTTGAGCCAGAATCAGGCAGTCGTCCAAATAAGGATAGATCTGTATTCCTTTTAGCCTGAAGAAAGCTATCACTGGAGCCAGAACTTTCGTGAACACTCTGGGCAGTAGATAAGCCAAAGGGCAATGCAGAGAACTGATAGTGAGAAGTCCCAGCTCGAAAACGCAGATACTTCCTGCAACTTAGTCTGATAGGAACATGAAGGTAAGCCTCCTTGAGATCCAAAGTTACCATCCAATGATATTTGCCCAGCAGAGGTAAAAGCTGCTGTAACGTCAACATTTTGAACTTGGGAATGTCCAGATAAGTGTTGAGGGTAGATAAATCCAAAATTGGTCTCCACGTGTTCCCCTTCTTTGGTACTAGGAACAGGCGAGAATAAAATCCTAGGCCCACTTCTGGCAGAGGGACCGGCTGTATGGCCCCTATTTGGAGTAACAGAGAAATTTGCTTGTGAGCCTCTATTCTTTGTTGAGGAGGAATGTCTGGCATGCCTTTGAAAGGAGGCAAGGTATGGAAATAAAACCTGTAACCGTGGTGTATGATATCCAATACCCATCTGTCTTGGGTAATTAAACTCCAATTTTCTTTGAAAAGTGCCAACCTTCCTCCCAAAGGTGCTGCCAGGCGAGAAGGCTCTGGCAGCTGAAAAGGTAGGTCATTGGGTCTGTTTACGAAAGGACTGACCCCTGCCCTCACCCGAAGACTGTGTAGGAGAACTCCCTGTTCTAGGCCTGAAAGAGCCCTGAGCTCTGCCCCTACCACGTCTAGATCTACCCCTAGACTGGGAATCATAAGAAGGATACGTCCACCCCTTAGTAGGCCAATTTCTACTAAACTTTGGAGGCTGGACCTGCAAAAAATCTTTAACAGTCTGCATAGACTTAGCCTTGTCTTCCATTTTCTTTAAAACTGACTCAACAGGAGGACCAAACAACACATCAGATTGTAAAGGAGCATCTAAAATCCTTGTTTTAACATGTTCAGACAAATTTTGATCCCTTAGCCAGGCGTGCCTGCGAAGAACTGACCCAGTGGCAGCCACCCTAGACGAGGCCTGTACAGCATCAAAACCACATTGCAAAGAATGCTTACCCACCTGTTCAGAAACATGCACTAAATCTTGCAACTCTTTACAATCAATACCTACTGCCAGAGCATCAACCTTAGACTTTAATTGTGAAAGGAGATAGTTCTGGTATTTCAACATGTGAAACTGGCAATTCAAAGCCCTCACAGCAAGAGTGGAAGAAGTATAAACTTTCTTTCCCCATCTATCCAAGGCCCTAGCCTCTTTGTCTGCAGGAACCCGATTCTTAACAACAGAAGCCTTAACCCCTTTAGGCCCCTGACTAACAGTTTCTGGGTCAGCCCTAGGACTCTTAAAAAAAATACTTATGAGCTTCAGGCACCCTGTAATACCTATCCGGCTTAACAGGAGCAGGAGGCAAAGAATCAGGATTAAGAGAAGCCTCTGTAAAAACATCTTCTACTACATCCAAAACAGGAGGTATAGCCAAAGGCCTATGCTGGGGTAAAAACAAAAATTCCCTAAGCCTGCTCAAAACCCCCCAGCTCAGGCTCCAACCTAGGTCTCTTATCAGGAGGGGGCATAGAACCCCTAATTAAAGTAATCAAATCTTCTGCCATTTTAAGCATATGCTTCTTGGGCACAGTACCTGAAGAGCTAGGGGTAACACCAATTGAAGCCAAACCTGGCCTGCCCCTGGGAGAAGCCTTTGAAACAGAAGGAGAGGGCCTAGCCACCCTAGGAAGGGAGGGGAGTATAGTAACCTGAGAAGCCCCTCAGCCTGACTTGCCTCCTGAGAGGCCACATCTTGCAATAATAAGGTCTCACCCTGGGAACACAAAGAAACCTCCGGCGGAGCCACCGGCTCCACCGACACCTCTAAAGAACCGGCGTCCGGTGCAGACGGTTCTTCTAGCCTAGGCTTAACTGCCTTGTCCTTGCGCTTCTTCGAAGAAGCGGGCGTCGGAGCATCCGACAGCATTTTATAATTACACCGCTTCCCAAAGACTAACCTTGCACAATCCAACCTTCTCTTTATAGTGCGTTTATTAAATCTAGCACAAGAGCGACAGCCAACAACGTCGTGCTCAGGCCCTAAGCAAGGAATACACAATGTATGATAATCTCTATGCGGTATCTGTTTCCCACAAGAAATGCAATTATTGACTTTTTCTGACATCCGGTAAATCACTGAGGCAAGAAAAAACTAAAATATTCCCCAACGGGGTACTTAGCCAACTTTGAACTCGGTCTGAAACTTCGAAATCGAAAAATCTCAGAACGCCAACCGGCACTTGCAATGCTGCTTCTGCATCGGACCATGCGGCAAAAAAGACTAAGGATATGACGTCGGTCATGCGCATTTGTACCCTGACGTCCTGATGTCAGTCAAATGCGCCTTGACCAACGTCAGCCTTATACTTTGATATTCGGGCCGACCGAGGACAGCGGACTACCCAAGTGTAAGGACTGCAGCAATGTGAGATGAAGAACATCTGCATGGGATCTAGAGCTTGGAGATTCCCTATATCCTTGTTAATTATGTCCATGATGATGCGCTCCATAGCCTTACATATCAGACTCGTCAGGCTAATGGGGTCATAACTTCTAGGGTCTGTAGTCGCTCCTCCTTTATGTAGAGGAATGACTGTAGCAGTGCACCATTCCGTAGAGACAAAGCCTGAGGTGATGCTGTAAGTGAACAGGGCACACAGATGTGGTGCCAGTTCAAAACCAGAGAAACACTTTGAAAACTAAGAATAAAAAAAACACAGTTCTCAGCTGCAAAACTTGTGTAGAAAACACTGCAAGTCAAATTAGCACTTTTGTTCCTTTTACTTCCAAAACTTCATCAGAAATAAAACACCATTACAAAATAACACTTTAAATATTCAAATTAGATGACATAATTCAATCAAATAAAATGGGATTTATTAAAAGTGACGCTAACCCAAGTATAATAAAAAAATTCACATTCTAGTAATATTATATAAAGAAAATCAGAAAGCAAAATTTATAATACAGATGCTTAATGAAATAGTCAAACATATTTATATTTTAATAGGCTCTTTATAGAAAAAGTTTCATTTAAACCAGGGTGAACATCTGCCCTTATTAAAAGGATCTGCCATTTTAGTTCTAACATTTCTAAACAGTTGAAAGTCAAAATGAGAAACGGAGAGCGAAATCCAATTAAGCCAAAGTTTATTCAGACAACATTCCATGTAATAAATATACCACTCTAAATGACACTCTATATTAAAACATAAACGCTATTGAACACACGCGTTTTCGTCTATTTAAATCAGACAAAAATGCGTGTGTTCAATAGCGTTTATGTTTTAATATAGAGTGTCATATAGAGTGGTATATTTATTACGTGGAATGTTGTCTGAATAAACCGTGGCTTAATATTTGGATTTTGCTCTCAGTTTCTCATTTTGACTTTCAATTCTGGTTTGGAGTACAGTACCACCGCTTTTAATTTGATTTCTAAACAGTTATTAAACTGGTCCACAAAGCAGCTTTTCTTAACTTGTAAAACTAAAAAATAAAACTTATGAAAGTGTTCACAACTCACACTGTGCCTTGCTAAAGCATTGTTTAAATTTATATTTTTAAGGCCCTGAGGTGTTCACCCATACGACACCCTAAAGCCCTGGTCGTTTTGCCTACATAGAAATTAAAGCAAGAACAACATTCTGCAAGATAAACTAGATCCATACTTTTGCAAGTGTATCTACCCTTGGGTTCAAACAAAAAAATTACAATGCTTGAAGAGAAATTTATTTTCAGGATAAATAAACCTACATATTCTAACATCTCCCACAAGGAAAGGTATCTGGTTTACTGTTACCAGGAACACTGACTTATTTCCTACCATGCTCCCACAAACTTTTTAAATTTTAAGTCTTTTTATATATAAATGTTGGCTTAAAATCTAATACGTCACCTAAGTCCTTATTACCTAAAATCACCTTCCAATTATTTTTAATAATCTTTTTAAGCTTTTCACCTTCTAAAATCATATGAATGGGGAATGCTAAATATTTACTATCATCTTGATTACCAATCCCATCTCTAGTCACTTGGAATAAACCCCGATTTAAGAATGGGGGAAATTTAACTTCCGTTTGACTTATAACTTCATTAGCAATTTCCCTTAATTTAACTCCAGGACAACCTCTTTGGCTGAACATGTTGATCAAAATATCTACTACTTTGAGAAAATCATCATTGGTGCTAATAATGTGGCTCAATCAGATGACCTGGCCCCTAAAAATGTTAAATCTCAAAGGTAAGATGGGAGCTAGTAAAGTGCACCTAATTACTGTTAAAAAACTTTTTTCTATAACTATTACTAATAAAAGTCCTATTCGTGAAATCACAGCTAAGCTCAATGTCCAAAAAAGTGACCGTAGTGCCTATACTACTAATCTCAAATTTTATCCAACTTACACTATTATTCATTTGTTCAACAAAAATATCAAAGTCATCACTACTACCCTTCCAAATAAAAAATAAATCTATATATCTACGATAGAAAGAAACATACCTAAATAAAGATAAATTAGATAAAAAATAAATTTGCCACCAACACATCACCAAGTTCGCAAAAGAAGGGGCTACCGTGACCCCCATAGCTACCCCTGACATTTGTTGATAAATTGTAGACTCAAACTCAAAGAAGTTACTGCTAAGAACTAAATCTAATAACACGCAAATGGTCTTAGGATCCAAAATCAAATGGTGTGTGAACTGTTTTAAAAATAAATCCACAAACTCAATACCTTCATCTTGACCTATGGGTGTACAGAGTGTGTTCACATCAACAGTACGCAGCAAAACCTCTCCACCTTCAAAAACATATTTACGGATATGGTCTAAAAAGAGCCAAGAATCTTTAAGAAAATAATTGCTGTATTGAACCACTGGGTTAAGAACACCATCTAATAATGAAGGAATATTAACAGTTTTAAAGACGTTCTTTTCTCATTTTTATGGATCTTGGGGATTCCAAATAAAAATCCCATCTCCAGTTGTTCAACAATACAAAAATTGTACATTTCAACTGTAAAGCAATTCTGATGTAATAAATCAAGAAAGGTGAGATCTATATACATGCATCTCTTCCTTAAACTCTTTGTTAACCACTTTATAACAATTAGCATCATTTAACATTGCATGCATAGCTGAAACAATCTGCTTTACTCATAACTAAACCGTTCCCTTTATCAGTCCGCATGTATCCAAGTATCATAACTTAGAAATTTAAGGGCTAAAAAAATGCTTTTTATCCAAATTAAATTTTACCCTCAATTTTCCCCTCTGAAATCGGTTTAAGCAACAATTCATAAAAATTGTCTTCACAAAGCTTATTGAAGACATTTAAAATGCTCAGTAATGGAGGGTTCACTGTACTGTTTCTTAAAAAAAAAAAATTAACTTTCAACATCTTGTCAACATTTTTTAACAAAAAATTAAGGTTCAACTTACTGTTTGAAATAAAGATCATCATCAGTGAGGACTGCATGGTGGGTAGGAATAAATGAAAATCATTTTGAAAGCACCTCTGTCTCAGCAGTAGAAAAAAATAACATCAATCAAGTTGAAAATACGTCAAGCATGGGTCAGTGGCTCTTCGCCTTCACTTGTGTCTTGGATCTCGTTTTGTCAGTACAGTTGTGTGCGTTTACCATAAATGTAGATGTTAGAGTGTATTCACTGTTGCAGTCCTAACAAATGGGTTATCTGGCTCCCAGTAGCTCTCAGTCGGCCAGAATACCAAAGGTAAGTAAAAATGCCGTCGGTTGTAAAGGACATCAGGGCGTCCGATACAAAAGGAGGCAGCAGACATCACTTCCTCAGTCTTTTCTTGCCATAACAATCAGAAGTCCCCAGAAAAAAGGCTGAGCCAAAAACCAATTTGGCAAATAATAACCAATTCAGCCTGTACCTCAGGAAAAAGGAATAGGAGAGGAACAAAAAGGAAAAAAGGGGGGGAAAGGAGGGAGGGAAACCAGGACTGAAACAGTGAATACACTCGAACATCTACATTTATGGTAAGTGTACACAACTGTACTATGTTCATCGTGTTTCATTGTTGTAGTCCTAACAAAATGGTTGATTACCAAACCCCAGTGAAAAGGGAGGAGGAACCAACAGAATCAAGGGTTGGAGATAATGCCCTGCAACACAGCAGTGGCAAACCCTGTCCTGGATCTGGAAAATAAAAGGCAAATTATAATGCTTTGTTAAAGTGAGAACAGAAGACCATGTGGCAGCCTTCAGTAGGGACACCCCTTAAAAAGGCTGCAGAAGTGGAAGCTGCTCTAGTTGAGTGGGTCCTAACCCCTTGAGGTGGAACCTTGCCATGAAAGGAATAACAAAAGCTGATGCAATGTGCAATCCACTTGGAAATGGTTTGCTTAGAAATAGCCTTGCCCTGGGCTCCAGGGGGCAAAACTGACCAAAAGCTGTGCTGACTTCCGAATGTCTTTAGTCCTGTCCAGGTAAAACCTGAGCTGTCTGTGCGCATCAAGAGAATGCATGATCCTTTCACCTTTATTTCGAGGATTAGGAAAGAAGGTAGGAAGGTGTATGGACTGATTAAGAATCAAGCTAGGAACCATCTTAGGCATAAATGAGGGATTGGTTCTCAAGGAGATCCTGTCTGGATGGAAAATAATAAAAGGCTCCACACAGCCATTAAAGCCTACAGCTCCGAAACCCTCCTTGCTGAAGTTATAGCCAAGAGGAAGGCAGTCTTCCAAGAAACTTTAAATCTGCAGTGGCAGCTGGCTCAAAAGGAGGAAGAGTGAGTTTCTCTACAACAAAATTAAGATCCCAGGCTAGAGTAGGTGCCCTTCTGGGAGGTTTGAAGCTGCAAGCACCTCTGAGAAACATTTTCATCAGGGGATGAGCGAAAATGGGTTAGAACAATGAGCAGAAATAGCTGAAGCATTGAGCTTGACAGAAGAAAAAGAAAGGCCACCCTGAAGCAATTCAGCCAGGTATTCCATGATTAGAGGAATGGTAGGCTGTAAAGAAGATTCCCCTCTAGCCTGCATCCAGAGAGAACCTTTCCCATTGTAGGACTTCCTAGTGCTAGGCCTGCTGGCCTCCCTCGGCACATCAACCACCTGCTGGGAAAGGGAAGAAGATAAGGAAGGAGTCATACTAAAAGCCATGCTGCCAAATGAAGGGATTGAAGATGAGGATGCAGAATGACTCCCCCTTCCTGAACCAAAAGATCTGGCTTCAGAGGAATGTACCAAGGAGGAAATTGGGAGAGAGACTGCGAAGCAGTGGATACCAATGCTGTCTGGGCCAGTCCAGAGCTATGAGAATAGTCCTCGATCATTCGTCCCTGATCTTCAACACCACTCTGGGAAGAAGAGGAGGGAAGGTATAAATTGATAGCAATGTCCAAGAGAAGGACAGAGCATCCACTTTCCAGGCTCTGCTGTGATGTTGTCTGGTGCAAAAAAGAGGTAGAAGATGATTGTCCGGGGAAGAGAGAAGTTCCACCTGAGGTATGCCCCAACGTTGAATGATACTGTGAAAAACTGCTCTGTTCAGCTGCCACTCGTGAGGATCCAGGGTTTCCCTGCTCAACTGGTCTGCCAAAATATTGAGCCCTCCTGGAAGGAACAGAGCTAGGAGATGCAGGTCCAGGGATTCTGCCATGGACCAAAGATTCATGCTTTGTCTGCACAGGGGGTAAGAGCGAGTCCCTCCTTGCTTGCTGATGTACCACATGACTGTGGTGTTATCTGTTCTGACAAGTAAGGTCCCTGGAGAAAGAAGGTGCTTGAAAGCTAGTAAGGCCTGTTGAACTGCCACCAACTCCTTTAGATTTACGTGCAGGTGCATCTGCTGGGCGTTCCACCGCCCCTGTATGCATCTGCCATCCAGGTGTGCTCCCCAGGCGGGCATAGTCCGATGAGTCTGTAGTCAGAACTTGAGTGGCAGAAGTTGTCCGAATGGGCATGCCCTTGTTTTGTAGACAGGCTGTTGCCCACCATAGAAACTCCCGTCTGCAGAGGTGGGAGCAGAGGGATCATTATATCCAGGTCCTGTGTGTGTTGACACCAAATGTTCTTGAAGTACTACTGCAATTTCCTCATATGCAGTCTTGCATATGGAATCATGAGAATACAAGATGCCATGAATCCAAGTTTGCAGGTATTTCCTTGCAGGGAGCTGGGACAGGCTTGCCAAGTCGTTGAAGTAAACTGAAAGAGTTGTCTGCTTCTCCTGGGTGAGATATCATCTGGACGGCTGTGTTCAGACTTGCTCCCAGGAATGTTATCTCCTTGGATAGTACCATTTTTGATTTTTCCTCGTTGAGTGTGTTAACCCAGGGAAGAGAAAAAGAGTCTCTTTGCAAATTCCAGATCCTTTAGTGGCTGCTCCTGAGAACTTGCTTGAATCAGACAGTCGCCCAAGTAGGGGTAAATTTGAATTTTCTTCTGCCTGCAAAAAGCAATGACTGGGGCCAGGCATTTCGTGAAGACTCTGGGAGCAGTAGATAAGCCCAAGGGCAGCGCAGAGAATTGATGATGTTTCTTGACCACAATGAAACGAAGTTTCCCCAATGGGGTACTTAGCTTTATTGAAGACTTCGGTTCTGAAACTCAAACGCGAATATTTCAGTAGTCGGTCGACCGGCACTTGCGAAATGCTTCTGCTTCGGGCACCGCGCGGCAAGAAAGACTAAAGAAAATGGCGTCGACTGCATGCTTTATACCCCTGACATCATGGAAGAGAAGACTGCAACCAACGCAGGACCCAAGACTTTGAAATTCAGGCTGACTGAGGGCAACCTGCCAGCAGATCACCCAAATGTAATGACTGCAACAGTGAAACACGAAGAACATCCTTCCCTGATAGGGATGTGTGTAGATAAGCCTCTTTGGGATCCAAGGTTACCAGCCAGGAAATCCTTTTCTAGCACTGGTAACAACTGATGCAGAGTGAGCATTTTGAACTTTGGAATTACTAGAAGAGAGTTCAGAATGGAAAGATCTAGGATAGGACGCCAGGTGCCTTCTTTTTTTGGAACTAGGAAAAACCTGGAATAAAAGCCCTGGCCTGCCTGCTGAACAGGAACGGATTCTATTGCTCCCAGATGAAACAAATTCAAAGTTTGTTTTTCTACTTCTGCCTTTTGGCTTGGAGGGACGTCTGGGAATCCCTTGGGAGCTGGAAAGGTGCGGAAAGAAAACTTGTGCCCCAGGGACACCGTTCTGAGCACCCATTTGTCATTTATGACAAAGGCCCAGACATCAGAAAAAAGGGCCAACCTTCCCCCTTAAAGGACTCTCCAGGCAAGCAAGAACAGGCAGACGTTGTAAAAGGTCATTGAGAGTGTTTAGACTGAGATGCAGGCTTGCACCTTAGAAGTGGAAGCCTGCAACTGCCTAGACCTTTAAGGGGTAGCAGTCTGCCCCCTAGAAGATTTGTAACCCCTAGTCCTGGAACGGTTCTGTCTGCTGGTATCAGGAAAGGTCCAACTCTTGGAAGGGCAATTCCTGCTGAAGCGAGGAGGTTGAGCTTGCAGAAAATCTTTAACAGTTTTCATGGACTTGGCCTTATCCTTCCATCTTCTTAAGCACCTCTTCAGCTTTGCTGCCAAAAAGATAGTCTATGCAAAGGTACATCCAAAAGCTTAGCCTTGACAGGTTCTGGAAGAGTCTGTTCTTTGAGCCAAGCGTGCCTTCTAATAACAGATTCAGTAGCCGTAGCCCTACTGGAGGCCTCAAGGATGTCAAAACCACAATGTAAGGAATGCTTATTGACCAGAGTGGCTGAATTCAACAAATCCTGCATGTCTTTACTCTCTGCCAAGAGAGGTACATTTGCAATCTTAAACTTAATAGCCTCCAAGGTGAGCTATTGGTACTTCAGCATGTGAAAAAGACAATTGGTAGCCCTAATAAGCAAGGATGGCAGAGGTATAAAAAAACTTTCTTGCCCCACCTATCTAGGTTCCTAGATTCCCTGTCCAAATGAACAGGATTCCTGGTAACAGTGGCCTTAACTCCTTTAGGGCCCTGAGAAATGACCTCTGGATCCGCCAACGGGTTCCTGAAAAGAAACAGAGGAGAATCAGGGACTCTGGGAGCAAGGGGAACCAAATTTGGAGACAAGGAATTTACCAGAAAAACATCAACAACTTCCAACACAGGGGGAATAGCAAGAGGCTTATGCTGAGGTAAATCAAGAAACTCCCTAATCCTTTTCTTAGATTGGGGATAATCTTGGCTTTCCCATTTAAAGTGCTCCCTGAGCGTATTTAAAGTGTCACTAAAAGAGAAATCCTCTGGAGGAGAAGCCGAAGGGATGGACTCCTCTGCATCTAAATCCTCAAAGGGAGAAAAAGCCTGAATAAAATTCCTCTTAATCAGCAGAAATGCTGGAAGAAACAGATCCTAAACAGGACAAAACCACAGGAGATCCATCCCTACTCCTTTTAGGAGGGCGAGGCTGAGAACCCCTGATAAGAGTTAACAAATCATTAGCCATTTTAATCATCTAGGATTGAGGAGAACTAGAAGGAACTGGAGCCTGCCTTTTCACAGGCTTACGGATGGAAGGCTTACCTGCCAGCCTGAGGGACTCAGGAGGCCTACCTACAGCCAAAGCAGCAGCAGGAAGCAGTTTGCTATCGGATCACAAAACAGAGGCCTCAGACCCTGGAGTCGGCTTAGCAGTACCAGCTCCAGCAGAAGAGGCAACCGGCGACAGGTCAGATAAACTGGAGGCCAAAGGCCTACGGGATTCGGACTCAATGACGGCCTGCGGTTGCACATCTGCGTACTGCAGGGACTGCAAAAGCGTCTCACTGGCTCCTGCCTGACTGACTACCAACTTGGCCTCATCAGAGGACTTAGATTTCAGAGGCCTGTCACGGTCCTTGTCCTTACGCTTTTTCAGAATATCCGAAGCCTAAAGACCGGCAGACACCATGCCCACAATCTTAGGCCAAACTCCGAAATGCTTAGAAAAAATCTTAGCCCAACGACGGATAGTACACGGATTAAAGGAGGCACAAAGATTACAACTGGGAACATCGTGATCAAGGCCTAAACAGATAATGCAATAGGAATGAAAATATGGGGGATTTGTTTTCAACAGGTAAGGCAATTAACTTTTTCTGACATTCGTTAAGGCAAGAAAAGAGGATCCTCAACGGGGTACTTAGCTGTAATAGACTTCAACTCTTGGTAGTCGGAAACTAACAAAGGTAAACTGCTGACCAGCATTCGTGCATTAAAAGCTTCCGCTTCGGGATCCGCAGACAGCATTTTTACATACCTTTGGTATTCTGGCTGACTGAGGGCTATGAGGAGCTGGATAATCCATTTGTTAGGACTGCAACAGTGAAACACGAACATCTCCTTGGGAAAAGAAAAAAAACGAGTCTGAACTGCCAATCTCTGCCTCATGAGTGACTAATCAAGCAGCACTGATGATTCGTTGATAGAAGTAGAAGGCTCTAACTGAACTGAGCTGTCAAATTTCAGAAAATGAAAGGAGCTCGTCACCTCTCTGCCCACGTAACCTTCCTTGATGAACGTCACTGACATTTGTAATTCATGTAGAACCCAGCCAGGGATATTGTCTGGTCCCATGGAAGCTGTATTCTTGGCCTTCAACAATGCAGCTTTAACCTGTGCTGCAGTAATGCTGAGTGCCTGGCATTCTTCCGGTGTTGAGATTGGTCCTTGGGGTGGGGGGGGGGGGTGGAGTAAAGTTGGCACTGAATCTGTCAGCCAGTATGTGGGCAATATCGGTTGGCTCAGTATAGGGGGTACTATTGTGCAGTAACTCAAGAGCAAACCTGGGTATTGCCATGGAGATTCTTGATACAACTATAAAAAGCTTTGTGGTTGTTTTTAGTGTCTGCCGCAATTCTGCTTCCATAGTTGGCTTTAGAGGTTTTGATGAGGGATCTTAACATTTTGACGCTAATATGGGAATTTTTCCAGTCTTGGGACTTCACCTTTTTCTGCAACAGTTTCTTCCTTCTGTTGTAGAGTTTATTAATAGCAGGGGACCACCAGATTGGCTTCCATTTTTTGGAGAAGAGCATCTTGGTTCTGTTGGGTATGGCTAGTTCCATGACTTATGTATATGTCCATACAGTGCACTGGTGTATGAATAGTCAGTCATGCATCTATTTTCCATTGCCATGGTTGCTGTGAAGTTAGCCACCTCTGTTTTTTTAAGAGTCCAAAGTCAGCTTTGGAGAAGTTTTTCATGGTGGTTACCTTTGCGGGGGGGTGAGGTGTGGATGAGATGTGGATTTCCATGGTGATTAGTTTGTGGTCGAATCTAACCAGGGAGGAACAGACTATTGGTGTAGAGCAACGGTTGCCCATGTTAGTAATAACCAGGTCAAGGATGTTGCTTCCCTCTACTGGGGGTAAGAATGAGCTGGTCCAGGGCAATGGAATTGATGAATTCCAGGAAGCATTAGGCCAGTATACTGGTGCTTGAGTAGTTTTCCCAGTTGATGGAGGGGTAGTTGAAGTCACCTAGTATGAGTGTTGGGTTGGATCTTAATAGTTTCCAGGGTGCTTAGGAATGTGGCATGAGAGTCTTGGTCAAATGCAAGAAAAGGAACTGTTAAGAACAGACTATTACAAAACAGAGCTTTCAGGTAAAAGAACCCTTCATCAGTGTAGAACCAACAAGAATGAAACAGTTCACTTAAATATTCATCACACAGACAATTAATCAACTAATTAATCAATTAAAACCTTAAAGTAAAGCACAATCATTGCAGGCACATTTGCTTATGCTTCAGTATAGGTTTTAAGGACATTGTTGAATCAATGGATAAAAGGGCCGTTAACTACCCTAAGAAAACTGTTGTTTCAATGGACACATTTGATATTTCTGTACCTTTAAACAACAAGGAAAGCTGTTCCCAAACTAATAGCACTACTCTGCAACAGGTTGCCAGGAACAATGAATTAACCAATGAAGTTATAGCGTCAACTTCATCAACACCATCTACATCATGCACGCAACCGTTAAGAGTTGCTAAAGTCTAAGACAGGTTTTCAACATGGCAAAGTACCTGTACAGATGAAACTGCCAGAAGAGATACTTATGAGGAAACGGGAACGGTTGAGGGGTCATTCAATTCAGAGGAAACTAGGAAGCAGCAGGAGCTTCTCCAATCCAAAGAAATAGCACTTACTCAAGGTACCGTAAGTGAAAATAGCGTGCTTAATTTATCCAAACTGGAATTAGCTTCTGCCAAAATTTCTTTATTTAATAAAGGGTTAAAACTTATAACTGCTTTAGAAGGAATTATTCACACAGAGTTTGGACTTAAAACAGACTTTTAGACATATGACTTCAGATGCAGTTTCTTTTAAAAACAGAAGCACCTTTATACCGAAAAGTCATCCTGTAATTGTTGCATTCCATAATTCATGTGATTCACAGATTAGGCAGTTATATGAAAAGCGTTGTTTTAGTAGGTTTTTTAATCTTACATTAACAGAACGTGATGCACTGAATACATTATGGAAAAATCAAGAAATGTTTATCAAAGAAGCTGACAAAGGGGGAGCAGTAGTTATAATGAACAAATCTGAGTATTTTGCAAAAATAATTTTTTTTATCAGATACTAATGGTTTCAGGATTGTCGACAGTAAAGATGTCAGTGATTCTATTTCACATATAAACGTGGTAATATTGGACGTATAAACATAGCAATATTTGATTTACAAGCAATGAATGATATAAATACTGATTTGTTCAATTTTTTTTTTTTTTTTTTTTTTTTTACTGTTCCTGCTGCTAAAATTCCCATCCTATATGGCCTCCCTAAGGTACATAAGGATGCTAGTCAACCCTCCAATGAGACCTATTATTTCTGGACGAGGATGGATAAAGTACAGTTTTGGACCTACCATAAATGTAGATGTTAGAGTGTAAACACTGCTGCAATCATTACACTTTGGAACTCAGGCCGACTGGGGAACCGCTTGATAGCAGGATAACCAAAGTCTTGGTCCGGCGTCAGTTGCAGTCGCCTCCTCCCGGACATCAGTACGACAGGGGTATACAAGATGCAGCCGAAGCCATTTTCTTCAGTTTTTTTCTTGCCCCAGATGTCAGGTGCCCCCAAATAGGTAGGCAATTCAAATTGCTAGTAAAGTACACAAACGAAAAGCAAACAACAATTTTCAGTTACCAGCAAATACTCCCTATAGGTAGTAAAGGGTAGAAGACCTAGGTACGTAACAGCAAGTAAGAGGGGAAGGAGGGAGGGTAACCTGGACTGCAGCAGTGTTTACACTCTAACATCTACATTTATGGTAGGTACAAAACTGTACTATGTTCGTGTTATACTGCTGCAGTCATTACACTTGGGTGGAATCCCAAAGCTGAGGTAGGGTGGCTGGTTCTATAAGGCATTAGGGGTGGCTATAAGGCCCTGCAGCACAGCAGTGGTGAAGCCAGCTCTAGATTTGGAGTATATATGCAAAGGGTAATGCTTGGTGAAGGTATGCACAGAACTCCATGTTGCAGCTTCCAAAATATCCTTGGTAGGTACTCCTCTGAGGTAGGCAGTTGAAGTGGCTGTTGCCCTGGTGGAGTGAGATCTAATGCTGCTAGGTACAGGTTTCCCATGGTGTGTACAGCAGAAGCGTATGCAATGTCCTATCCATTTTGAAATAGTGTCTTTTGAAATGGCTTTTCCCTGTGCTCCTGCAGCATATGCTACCAATAATTGCTCAGACTTTCTGAAAGCTTTGGTCTTGTCCAAGTAGAAGCGCAACTGTCCGTGAATGTCCAAAGAATGTAGTAGTCTCTCCCCTTTGTTCTGTGGTTTTGGATAAAAAGTTGGCAAGTGAATAGTTTGGTTTAGAGCCACACTTGAAACCACCTTTGGCATAAACGTAGGGTTAGTTCTTAAAGACACCCTGTCCTGGTGAAAAATGAGGAAAGGTTCCACTGCCATTAGTGCCTGTAATTCTGACACTCTTCGTGCTGATGTTATTGCCAGTAGCAGAGCAGTTTTCCAAGAGATATATTTTAATTCTGCTGTGTTAGCTGGCTCAAAAGGAGGTAAAGTTAATTTTTCCAAAACAAAGTTGAGGTCCCAAGTTGGAGTAGGTGCTCTATGGGGTGGTCTTATGTTTTTAGCCCCTCTGAGGTACTGTTCGAGCAAAGGAATAGAGAAAATTGGTGGATCCGTGTTGTAATGAGCAGAAATGGCAGAGGCGTGGATCTTGATGGATGAGAAAGAGAGGCCCTTGTCCAGCATCTCAGTTAAATATTGAAGTATCTGAGGAATGTTTGGGACAAGAGGGTCAAGGCTGTGCGTCTGGTTCCAGGCACAGAATCTCTTCCATTTATCCGATTAGGCTTTCCTGGTACTAGGCCTTCTGGCCTCCAGAATGACAGCCATAACAGCTTTGGAGAGAGGCATTGCTTGCTTGACTAAGGAATTTTCCACGCAGCTAGGTTTAAGGTCTTTAGCTGGCTGTGAAGTACCTGACTGTAGTGCTGTGTCAGCAAATGTGGGACATGAGGCAAAATCCAGGGTGCTTCTTGTGCCAAGTTCTTTAAGATTGGGTACCAGTGCTAACGTGGCCAGTCTAGTGCAATCAGGATCATCTTTGGCTCTTCTTGCCTGGCTTTTAGGAGTACCTTTGGAAGGAGAGGTAAAGGTGGGAAAGCATATACTTGCAGGTTTTTCCAGCTGAATGAGAGGGTATCCACTTTCCATGCTTGTGGATGGTAACTCCTTGTGCAGAATTTCTGTAGCTGGCAGTTCGTTGGGGATGCAAACAGATCTATGTCCGGGCTCCAACATTTTTGTGTCATCATTCTGAATATTTGTGGATTCAATTCCCATTCGTGGGGATCCATGATGTTTCTGCTTAGGTCGTCTGCCAGTGTGTTTTTCTTTCCTGGCAGGAATTGTGCTTGCAGATGAACTTGGTAGTCTAGAGCTGTGTTCCACAAGGTCATGGTTTGTCTGCAGAGGGGGTAGGAGTGTGTGCCCCCTTGCTTATGTACCACATAACTGTGGCATTGTCTGCCTTTAGTAGTAGTTGTCCTGGATGCAGCAGGTCCTTGAAAGCTATAAGGGCATTTTGTACTGCTAGCATCTCTTTTTGATTGATGTGAAGATGCCTTTGCTCTGCGGGCCACTCGCCCTGAATACATTTTCCTGCCATGTGTGCTCCCCAGGTGTAATCCGATGCATCTGTTGTCAGTGTTTGCCTGGCTGTGGGTTGAGTAAAAGGCTGTCCCTTGTTGAGGTGACAAGCTTGAGCCCACCATCGAAACTCCTGATGAAGGCAAGGAATTAGTGGTATAACTGTTTCCAAACTTTGACAGTGTTGAGACCATACGCTCTTTATGTACCATTGTAGTTTCCTCATATGCAGTCTGGCATATGGAATTAGTAGTATGCAAGATGCCATGTAGCCCAAGGCCTGCAGAATTTTTCTTGCAGGGAGTTGGGTCTTTGTTGCCATCAAAGTACTGAGTCAGTTGTCCTTGCTTGTCTGGCGTGAGATAAGCCATCTGGGCCGTTGTGTTCAAGCTGGCACCCAGGAATATTATCTCTTGTGAGGGCACTAGTTTTGATTTCTTTTCGTTTACTGTGTACCTCAGGCAATTTAATAACTTTTTTACGAACGCCAGATGCTTTAGAAGAATGTCCTTGCTCTCTGCTTGAATCAGGCAGTCGTCCAGGTACAGATAAATTTTAATTCCTTTCTGTCTGCAAAATGCAATTACTGGTGCAGGCACTTTGTGAAGACCCTGGGCACAGTAGATATGCCAAAGGGCAGTACAGAGAATTGATGGTGCATTGAACCAGCTATGAATCTGAGGTATCTTCTGCAATTTTGTCTGATAGGGACATGCAGGTATGCCTCCTTGAGGTCCAAAGTCACGAGCCAAGCTTTCTTGCTCAGCATGGAAAGAAGCTGCTGTAGTGTCAACATTTTGAATTTCGGAACATCCAGGTAAGTGTTTAGAGTAGAAAGATCCAGAATGGGTCTCCAGGCTTTGTCCTTTCTGGAAACCAGAAAGAGTCTTGAGTAAAATCCTTGTCCTTGCTCCTGTGGTGGTACCTTTTGAATAGCTCTCATGTCCATGACTGCTGTAATATGTTTTTGAGCCTCTGCCCATTGATTTGGTGGCAGATTTGGCATTCCTTTTAACCTTGGCAGTGTGTGAAAGTGGAACCTGTAAAGTACAGTTTTGTACCTACCATAAATGTAGATGTTCGAAGATCCACATTGCTGCAGTCCTTACACTTGGGTAGTCCGCTGTCCTCGGTCGGCCCGAATATCAAAGTATAAGGCTGACGTCGGTCAAGGCGCATTTGACTGACATCAGGACGTCAGGGTACAAATGCGCATGACCGACGTCATATCCTCAGTCTTTTCTTGCCCCAGATGTCAGAAGACCCTAAAAATAAAGGTCAAAACCAAAAGACAGCAAACAAACAACCAACCATCCTAGCACTAAAAATATGTACAATATATACAATATACATCATATTGACAACCCAACCCACACAACCGCCTCTAACTACAGAGGGAAGGAGGGAGGTAAATTGGACTGCAGCAATGTGGATCTTCGAACATCTACATTTATGGTAGGTACAAAACTGTACTATGTTCTTCATCTCACATTGCTGCAGTCCTTACACTTGGGTAGAATCCCAAAGCAGAGGTAAGGGAGGATGGCCAAACTATAAGGAAGCAGGAGCTGCCAAAATGCCCTGCAAAACAGCAGTGGCAAAACCAGCCCTGGATTTAGAGTAAAGTGGTAGGTGATAATGCCTAGAGAAAGTATGCACTGAACTCCAAGTAGCTGCCTCCAAAATATCCTTGGTTGCCACCCCTCAAAAAGCTGTCGAAGTGGCAGTAGCCCTAGTGGAATGAGGCCTAATCCCAGCTGGAATCTTCTTGCCATGATGGGAATAACAGAAAGCAATGCAAAACCCAATCCACTTAGAAATAGTTTGTTTTGACACAGGCTTGCCCTGAGAACTCAAAGCAAAAGAAACAAATAACTGCTGAGACTGCCTGAACCCTTTAGTTCTGTCCAAATAATATCGCAACTGCCTGTGTACATCTAAAGTGTTCAAAATCTTTCCCCTTTATTTTGGGGATTTGCATAAAAAGTAGGCAAATGAATAGTTTGGTTTAAAGCCACACTAGAAACCACTTTAGGCATAAAGGAAGGATTAGTACGTAAAGATACCCTATCCTTATGGAAAATTAAGAAAGGCTCAACCGCCATAAGGGCCTGCAACTCAGAAACCCTTCTTGCAGAGGTAATAGCCAACAAAAAAGCAGTCTTCCATGATAAAAACTTTAATTCAGTAGTAGCTGCAGGCTCAAAAGGTTGTAGAGTGAGTTTCTCCAACACAAAATTGAGATCCCAAGCAGGAGTAGGAGCTCTTCGTGGGGTCTTATATTCTTTGCCCTCTAAGAAATTGCTTGAACAAAGGATGAGAAAACAATGGTGGGTCACAATCATAGTGAGCGAAATTGCTGCAGCATGAACCTTAATAGAAGAGAAGGACAAACCTTTGTCCAGTAACTCAGTAAGATATTGAAGAGCCACACTTAAATTAGGCTCAGAAACATCAAAATCCTTTGCTGCACTCCAAAATAAAAATCTCTTCCATTTATCTGCGTACACTTTCCTTGTACTAGGCCTTCTAGCTTCCAAAATAACATTCAAAACTTGCTGTGGAAGTGGAGGCCACTATGGTTCAAAACAGAATATGCCAGGCTGTTAGGTGCAGAGAGTGAAGCTTGACATTGAGCAAATGACTGTCCTCCTGAGACAACAGGTGTGGAATCGAAGGCAAAGGCCATGGAGGCTTCCGTACCAGGCTTCTCAGTAATGGGTACCAATGCTGTCGAGGCCAATCTGGAGCTATCAAAATCATCCTTGGCTTGTCTTGTCTGGCCTTCAGTAGTACCTTTGGGAGGAGAGGCAGAGGCGGAAAGGCATACACATGAAGATTGCTCCAATTGAAAGAAAGAGCATCCACTTTCCAAGCTGTGGGATGAAACCTTTTTGTGCAAAACTTTGGCAGCTGGTGGTTTAGTGGAGAAGCGAACAGATCTATGTCTGGAGTTCCCCATGACACTGTCAATTTCTGAAATTGAATGAGGATCCAATTTCCACTCGTGGGGATCCATAATTTGTCTGCTCAACACATCTGCTAAGGAGTTCTGTGCTCCTGGCAGAAACCTTGCCTGAAGATTTAGCTGTAAACTGAGAGCAGTCTCCCACAAAATCATTGCTTGCCTGCATAGAGGATAAGAATGTGTTCCACCTTGCTTGTTGATGTACCACATGACAGTTGTGTTGTCTGTTAGAATCAACACCTGCCCTGGAAGAAGTAAATCCTTGAAAGCTATTAATGCAAACTGGACTGCTAACATCTCTTTCAAGTTGATATGTAGATGTTGCAGTCTGGCAGGCCACTTGTCTTGTATCCACTTTCCATTCAGATGAGCTCCCCAAGCTTTGTCTGAGGCATCTGTCGTTAGAATCTGACTCGCCTCTGGCCGGGTCACAGAGAGTCCCTTATTTAGGTGACATTCCTGAGCCCACCACAACAATTCCTTTTGAATGCAAGGTATTATTTGAATGACAGTGTCCAAATCCTGGCAGTGCTGTGTCCATACATTTTTGAGATACCATTGTAGCTTCCTCATATGCAGTTTGGCATTGGGAAGCACCAGAATACAAGATGCCATGAACCCCAAGGCTTGAAGGACTGTCCTTGCAGTCAGCCTGGACTGATGAGACAACTGATGAAAGTAAAGGGAAAGATTCTTTTGTTTGTCCGGGGTCAAAAAGGCCATCTGGGATGCTGTATTCAGTCTCACACCCAGAAAGCACATGTCCTGAGAGGGTACTAGACTGGACTTTATTTCGTTCACAGAATACCCCAGGCATCTTAGCACTGCTATCACATAATCCAAATGATGAAGAAGCTTGTCCCTTCCTTGAGCCAGAATCAGGCAATCGTCCAAATAAGGATAGATCTGTATTCCTTTTAACCTGAGGAAAGCTATCACTGGAGCCAGAACTTTCGTGAACACTCTGGGCGCAATAGATAAGCCAAAGGGCAATGCAGAGAACTGATAATGAGAAGTTCCAGCTCGAAAACGCAGATACTTCCTGCAACTCAGTCTGATAGGAACATGAAGATAAGCCTCCTTGAGATCCAAAGTTACCATCCAATGATCTTTGCCCAGCAGAGGTAAAAGCTGCTGTAACGTCAACATTTTGAACTTGGGAATGTCCAGATAAGTGTTGAGGATAGATAAGTCCAAAACTGGTCTCCACGTGTTCCCTTTCTTTGGTACTAGGAACAGGCGAGAATAAAATCCTAGGCCCACTTCTGGCACAGGGACCGGCTGTATGGCCCCTATTTGGAGTAACAGAGAAATTTGCTTGTGAGCCTCTATTCTTTGTTGAGGAGGAACGTCTGGCATGCCTTTGAAAGGAGGCAAGGTATGGAAATAAAACCTGTAACCGTGGTGTATGATATCCAATACCCATCTGTCTTGGGTAATTAAACTCCAATTTTCTTTGAAAAGTGCCAACCTTCCTCCCAAAGGTGCTGCCAGACGAGAAGGCTCTGGCAGTTGAAAAGGTAGGTCATTGGGTCTGTTTACGAAAGGACTGACCCCTGCCCTCACCGAAGACTGTGCAGGAGAACTCCTGTTCTAGGCCTGAAAGAGCCCTGAGCTCTGCCCCTACCACGTCTAGATCTACCCCTAGACTGGGAATCATAAGAAGGATCGTCCACCCCTTAGTAGGCCATTTTCTACTAAACTTTGGAGGCTGAACCTGCAAAAATCTTTAACAGTCTGCATAGACTTAGCCTTGTCTTCCATTTTCTTTAAAACTGCCTCAACAGGAGAACCAAACAACACATCAGATTGTAAAGGAGCATCTAAAATCCTTGTTTTAACATGGTCAGATAAATTCTGCTCCCTCAGCCAGGCGTGCCTGCGAAGAACTGACCCAGTGGCAGCCACCCTAGGCGAGGCCTGTACAGCATCAAAACCACATTGCAAAGAATGCTTACCCACCTGTTCAGACACATGTACTAAATCTTGTAACTCTTTACAATCAATACCTTCCGCCAGAGCATCAACCTTAGACTTCAATTGTGAAAGGAGATAGTTTTGGTATTTCAACATGTGAAACTGGCAATTCAAAGCCCTCATAGCTAGAGTGGAAGAAGTATAAACTTTCTTTCCCCATCTATCCAAGGCCCTGGCCTCTTTATCTGTAGCAACGGATTCTTGACAACAGAAGCCTTAACACCTTTAGGCCCCTGACTAACAGTTTCTGGGTCTGCCCTAGGACTCTTAAAAGATACTTATGAGCTTCAGGCACCCTGTAATACCTATCCGGTTTAACAGGAGCAGGAGGCAAAGAATCAGGATTAAGAGAAGCCTCTGTAAAAACATCTTCCACCACATCCAAAACAGGAGGTATAGCCAAAGGCCTATGCTGGGGTAAAACAAAATTCCCTAAGCCTTTTCCTGGAATCAGAGAAGTCCTGACCTTCCCACTTAAAATGCTCCCTCATGGAATGAAGAGTTTCTGAAAAAGAAAAATCCTCAGGAGGAGAAGCAGAAGGAGTAGAATCATCCACATCAGAGTCAGAACAAGGAGAATACTCCTGCAAGTCTTCAGCCGAAGACTCTGAAACATCCGAAGCCTGCTCAAAACTCCCTAGCTCAGGCTCCAGCCTAGGTCTCTTATCAGGAGGGGGCAAAGAACTCCTAATCAAAGTAATCAAATCTTCTGCCATTTTAAGCATATGCTTCTTGGGCACAGTTCCTGAAGAACTAGGGGTGACACCAACTGAAGCTAAACCTGGCCTGCCTCTGGGAGAAGCCTTGGAAATAGAAGGAGAGGGCCTAACCACCCTAGGAAGGGAGGGGAGTATAGTAACCTGAGAAGCCCCATCAGCCTGACCTGCCTCCTGAGAGGCCACATCCTGCAATAACAAAGTTTCTCCCTGGGATCCCAAAGAAACCTCCGGTGGAACCACCGGCTCCACCGACACCTCAAGAACCGGCGTCCGGTACGGACAGTTCTTCTAGCCTAGGCTTAACTGCTTTGTCCTTGCGCTTCTTCGAAGAAGCGGGCGTCGGAGCATCCGACGGCATTTTATAATTGCACCGCTTCCCGAAGACTAACCTGGCACAATCTAACCTTCCCTTTATAGTGCGCTTATTGAATCTAGCACAAGAGCGACACCCAACAACGTCGTGCTCAGGCCCTAAACAAGGAATACACAAAGTATGGTAGTCTCTATGCGGTATCTGTTTCCCACAAGAAATACAATTATTCACTTTTTCTGACATCCGGTAAACCACTGAGGCAAGAAAAAACTAAAATATTCCCCAACGGGGTACTTAGCCAACTTTGACTCTGTCTGAAACTCCGAAATCGAAAAATTTCAGAACGCCAACCGGCACTTGCAATGCTGCTTCTGCATCGGACCATGCGGCAAAAAAGACTGAGGATATGACGTCGGTCATGCGCATTTGTACCCTGACATCCTGATGTCAGTCAAATGCGCCTTGACCGACGTCAGCCTTATACTTTGATATTCGGGCCGACCGAGGACAGCGGACTACCCAAGTGTAAGGACTGCAGCAATGTGAGATTAAGAACATCCTTGAGATACAATGTTGAGAACCCATTTGTCTTTGGTGATGCAATGCCAATTGTGATAGAAAAGTGCCAGTTTCCCTCCTAAGGGGGCTGCCAAGAGAGCTGCTTGGCAGCTGTAGTGGGAAGTCATTGAGACTGCTTTTTATATGGTTGGGGCCTGTCTTCCCCTTCTTTCTGGCCTGGTGTACCCCATGGTCTAGGCCTGTAAGGACCTTGTATTTGACCTCTACCTCTTGGACGTCTGTATCTACCCCTTTGAGGTCTGTCTGACTGGAAAGGACCAATTCTTTGTTGGCCAATTTCTGCTAAAACGAGGTGGCTGAACCTGTAAGAAATCTTTCACTGTTTGCATAGATTTTGCCTTATCCTCCCATCTTCTTTAATACCTCCTCTGCCTTAACTCCAAACAATACATCATGCTGCAACGGTGCATCCAATAATTTTGCCTTAACATGATTTGGTAACGTATGTTCTTTTAACCAAGCATGTCTTCTAATGACAGAGCCTGTAACTGCTGCTCTACAGGAGGCCTCTAAGGAATCAAAACCACATTGCAAAGTATGTTTTCCCACTTGTTCAGCTGCATGCAATAAATCCTGCATTTCTTTAAAATTAGAAGGATCTGAATCTGGAAGCATCTTTTGTTTCAACTGAGACAACAAAAATTGCTGATATTTGAGCATGTGAAACTGGCAATTCAAAGCTCTCATTGCTAAAGTTGCAGACGTGTATACTTTCTTTCCCTCATCTGTCTAATGCTCTGGAATCTCTGTCAGAGGGAGCTGGATTTTTTGCTGATGAGGCCCTAATCCCTTTGGGTCCCTGAGAAATAGTTTCAGGATCAGCAACAGGGCTTTTATACAGAAATTTGTGAGAGTCAGGGACTCTGTAGTATCTATCACGTTTAACTGGGGCTGGAGGTAAGGAGTCAGGATTTAAGCTGGATTCAGTATACACATCATCCACAATATCTAACACTGGCGGAATAGCAAGGGGTCTATGTTGAGGTAATAAAAGGAAGTCTCTGAGCCTTTTTTTGGATTCTGAGTAATCCTGGCCTTCCCAGTGGAAATGCTCCCTCATGGTATGTAAGGTCTCCCCAAAGGAGTAGTCCTCAGGAGGAGAGGCTGATGGAATTGATTCTTCAGCATCGGAATCCTCATAAGGGGGTAAAGAATATCCTAGGTCTGAGGATGAATCTGAAGAAATGGACACTTGGTTGGAAGATTCATAGTCTGCATCCTGTCTGGGCCTTTTATCAGGTGGGGGATGGGACCCCCTGATGAGGGTGATTAGGTCTTCGGCCATTTTGAGCATTTGTTTCTTAGGCATGGAGGCCTGTCCTGGAGAATGCTGTATCTGTTTCTTTGTTTTTAGGGGGGCTTAGACTTAGCAGACGGTTTAATGGTTAACTGAGTAGGTCTGAAGACACCCTCTGAAGCTGTGGATTGCTCAGCTACTTCAGTTCCCTCTGAAGGGTTAGTTTCGGTAAGCTGAAAAACTTGTGCGTCCGAAGGCCCAGCCAGCTCCACTTGGGAGTCGGAGGCGGTCTGTGGAAGCGGTCTTCAGGGGCTGCAAAGGCGCCTCGCTGAAAACCGGAGAACCGGCGACCGGCCTAGAAGAAGCCTCGTCATCAGTTTTGGGCCTCTGGTGCCTGTCCTTGTCTTTGCGCTTTTTATGTATTACGGTCGTCGGAAGTTTCGACAGCATGGTGTAATTGAATTTTCTGCCAAAATAATGTTAGGCAAAATCAAACAGACGTTTAATAGTGCGCTTGTTAAACCTAGCGCAAAACCAACAACCAGTGACGTCGTGGTCTGGGCCTAAGCATGGGATACAATAGGAATGGAAATCCTTATGAGGTATTTACTTCCCACAAGAAATACAGTTATTAACTTTTACTGATATCGGTCTGAGGCAAGAAAATATTTCCCCAATGGGGTACTTTGCTTTGTAGAAGACTTCGGTTCTGGATTCGGAATGAAAATCTCAGGAGTCGGCCGACCGGCACTTGCGAACTGCTTTTGCTTCGGGCACCGCGCAGCAAGAAAGACTAAAGAAAATGGAGTCGGCTGCATCTTGTATACCCCTGTCGCACTGACGTCAGGGAGGAGGCGACAGCAACCGACGCCAGACCAAGACTTTGGAACTCAGGCCGACTGGGAAACCACCTGACGGCAGGATAACCCAAGTGTAATGACTGCAGCAGTGTAACACGATTAACATCTGAACCATTGTCTTTGTATTTACAGAATAAATTGTCAGTCTATTTGAAATATGTACAGAGTTGTATAAAAGATACGGCCGATTTTCTAATATACAGCAAAAAGGTAAACAAACCAATGAATCCAAAAAGATGGCTCGCACCAGTTGCAGGCAAATGTTTTATTCAAAACAGTAGTGAAAGCTTGTAAGTGCTTTCGTCCCAAGTTTAAAACAATACAGGAACTTCATCAGACAAGCTAAAAAAGACCTAAAGCTGCATTTAAATAAAGCAAGGCATATTACAAAATTTCCTCTTTGCAAACGTAAAGGGAAATCATGCATTTAACCAAAGGCTATGGTCCTGGATACCAAATGTAAAAATGTTACACGTTGTTACAGTGTACACTTAAATTACTAGTGTAGTGTTTAAAAACATATAATAAAGGCATATTACAACATATTAAACATTGCATAAATATATACATATGATTATACTGGTGCTTCAAAGGGCATGAAGTTAAGCACTCATAACATACAAGTTCCTATGTAAAAAATACTTCAAATTAAAAAATGTAGCAAGATTTATCATACCCATTCGATTCTAACTAATATACTTTCACATCTCTAAAGTATGTCATCATACTGAAATGGGCAAGACTGAAAATAAAAAAATAAAATTAAACTGCTAAGGCATTAAATAGATAAGACATCCCTTTGTTCTCAAATGTTGACGTCCATTGCTTTATAACAATTCATGTAACCATGAACCTAGAATTAACTTAGAATACATGCACACACAAGTTTACATCTTGACCCACTGACCTGAACCCAGTGCATTTAGCGCAGTTTTATTTTATTATTTTCAGTCTTGCCCATTTCATTATGATGACATACTTTAGAAATGTGAAAGTATATTAGTTAGAATCGAATGGGTACGATAAATGTTGATACATTTTTTATGTTGAAGCCTTTTTTACATAGGAACTTGTATGAGTGTTTAACTTCATGCCCTTTGAAGCACCAGTATAATCATATGTATATATTTATGCAATGTTTAATATCTTCTAATATGCCTTTATTATATGTTTTTAAACACGACACTAGTAATTTAAAGTTTACACTGTGTAACATTTTTACATCTGATATCCAGGACCACAGCCTTTGGTTAAATGCATGATTTCCCTTTAAGTTTGCTAAGAGGAAATGCTGTAATATGCCTTGCTTTATTTACTTGAACTTTAGCTCTTTTTAGCTTGTCTGATGTAGTTCCTGTATTGTTTCAAACTTGGGACGAAAGCGCTTACAAGCTTTCACTACTGTTTTGAATAAAACATTTGCCTGCAACTGGTGCGAATCATCTTTTTTGATTTTCTAATATGCCTAACAGACTGGTTTACTAAAAATACAAATATTGATTTCTGGTTTGTGACAGACATTCAATCACTGTTTACAGTTATACTGAATGATTATGGTATTGACGCAGTAAGGGAACTTTTAACAAAACATGGTCAGATTGGTGGCAGATTTATTGAAACGATGTGTGAAGTGTTAGAAATTGTACTTGAACATAACTAATTTGTATTTAACAATATTTATCACCAATTATTAGGTGTGGCAATGGGCACTTCTGTTGCCAACAGCTACGATAATTTAGTATTAGATAAATGTGAGCATGAATGTATGTATGATGGACCCACATACTATGCAAAGAATGTTTCTGGTTTTAAACGTTTTGAAGACATATTTTTTGTATGGCATGGTACTAGGACTGAGCTTGATACTTTTCTTGAATATCTTAAATCTAGCACTAATTTTTTGAAGTTCACAATGACCTGCTCTAAATCACATATTCATTTCCTTGATGTTTCCATCAAATACAATGGCACCTGTATGGAAACTACAACGTTTAAAAACATATACACAAGAATAAATTCTTGCTTCACACCAGTATGTATGCCCAACGTCTTTAAAGGCATTACTAAAGGGTAATTCTTAACAAGTTGGTTGAACACCTCAACAACAAGCTGATGAATTAAAGAATGGTTTTGTGAAGAGGGGGTATGATGCAGAATATTTAGAGAGCGAGATTGATGAAGTATTACAACTGAGGACTTCCACTGCTAGACCTTATTTTGGTATGGGGACTTTGAAGAACATACTGGGATGAGGTTGCCTGTAAATAATGATAAAATACGTTATGTTACGACTTCTAATAGGAATACCAGTGACAAAACAAGAATTATTAATTGGTGTATACTTAGGTCCCTACCGGATTTACATTCCATAATTGATTAGTCCCCACGTTTTTCATATAGGAACTCATCCAGTTTAAAACAGAAGCTATGTTTTAAAGACATGTTAAATATTAATAGAAATCACACTACACCAAGTCAAAACTGTTGTTGTGATGTTATAAATACAAACTATTTTTATTCATCCAGTAAGTGGGAAGGAAAAAGAAGTTATGTACCTACCATAACGTTCCATGTTAGTTGTCTTCATCTCGCCTTCTTTCTTCCTGGTTGGGATCGGAGCCGATCCTTGGCTCCAACTCTGCCATCTTCTATAGCTCGAGAGCTGTTTACTGGCTCGAGGCTACCCCTTATCCCATGATGCTTAGCGCTAGCTACCCAGATCTCGTTTGAAATAGCTAACCCAGAGAATCAACCTGTCCAAGCAAACAGGTTGAGCATACCTGTCATACTCTCTAAGTCAGTAGAGGAAACAGACCAAAAAACACTCAGCCAGTGAAACCAAAACTCCTCTCGATCCAATAGGACAGGGGGACGCAGAGTGGGACGCAAGAAAGAAGGCGAGATGAAGACAACTAACAAGGAACGTTATGGTAGGTACATAACTTCTTTATGTTAAGTTGTCTACCTCGCCTTCGTTCTTGCTGGTTGGGACAGCGTCCCTAGCACCTACAATCCTGGGCGGCTCATTGGAACAGACTCTCCAGAACAGTGGAACCAAAGTCAGTTCTGCTCCTGGAGACCATATCTAGCTTATAATGAGAAATAAAGGTATGAGGATTTGCCCACGTAGCAGCTGCACAGATAGAATCCATGGCCAACCTGGATTGGAAGGCTACAGAGGTGGCCAAAGCCTTAGTAGAATGACCTTTCGGTTTGATAGGCAACTCCTTGTTTCTCAATTGATAAATGAAAGTAATAATGTGAGACAACCACCTGGATAAGGTCACTTTGGAAACTGGGAGACCTTGTTTGCCTAGAGCGTAGGAAAGGAATAGTTGGTCCGACTTCCTTATATCCTTAGTCCTATGCAAGTAAAAACACAACTGTCTATGAACGTCCAGTTGGTGCAATTTGTATTCTGCCTTGTTGGTGTGGTTAGGGAAAAAACACAGGAAGGTCTATAGATTGGTTTAAATTATTTTCTGAGCAGACTTTCAGAAGGAACGAGGGATTATTCCTCGGAGCAACCCTGTCCTTGTGAAAAACCAAGTATGGAGAACGAACACATAGTGCCTGAACTTCAGAGACACATCTGGCTGAAGTAATAGCTACCAGAGAGTGTTTTCCAAGATAGAAACTTAATGAAGCAGGATGCTGCAGGTTCAAAGGGGGGCATAATTAAGGAGGTTAGTACCAAATTAAAGGTCCCAAGGAGGAGGGGGATCTCTCACTGGAGGTCTAAGGACAGTTGTCCCCCTTAAAAAGGCTTTACAGAGCTTATGAGACCATGTTTGAAATAGACAACCCAACATGAAAGTTAGAAATGGCTGCCAACTGAACCCTGATAGTAGCAGAAGCGGACCCAGAATGAAAAATTTGTGCTAGGAACTCCAAAATTTCTTGGGGCTGAAAAGGGATTCACGTTCCTAGCCTCTGCCCAACAAGAAAAACGTTTCCATTTGCTAGCATAAGTTTTTCTAGTTGTGGACTTGTGAGAGGAGACAATAATCTCATGCACGGCCAGGGAAATGCTGGGAAGCCTGGCTAAGGATGGAAGTGGAGCAATCAAGCTGTGAGCTGGAGTGTTTGGAGGGATTGATGCAGCCCGCCTGATTGATGAATCAGTAGGTCTGGAATCAGATCCAGAGTCCAGGGCTGATCGAGAAAGTAACGGTGCAGGAACAGAAACCATATCTGTCAAGGCCAGTAGGGGGCAATGAGGATCATTTTGCAACCCAACAATATTGCTTTCTGTATGAGTTTCGGTATCAGGGGAAACGGAGGGAAGGCATAAATAAGTCCCTGAGGCCAATCGTAGACTAGAGCGTCTCTGGGAGTGTGACCTGGAAGCAGAAGGGAGAAGTAGTTGCTGCATTTGCTGTTGAAGGGGGTGGCAAAAAGATCGCAGCAAGGATGTCCCCATTTGTGGAAGATCAGATCCGCAACTACCCGATTCAGAGACCACTCGTGAGGCATGAGAAGGGCTCTGCTGAGCCTGTCCGCTATGACGCTGGACCTCCCAGGGATGTGCGTCACAATCAGAAATCGTTGGGAGGAAATCGCCCACTGCCAGAGTCTGAGTGCTTCTCGACATAGGGGGTAGGACCTGGTTCCGCCCTGCTTGTTGATGTACCACACCACTGACATGTTGTCCGTTTGAATTACAATGGTCCCAGAATGGAGCAAGTCCTGAAGAGCTTGCAACGCTAGGAGCAAGGCTCTCATTTCTAGGACGTTTATATGCAGATGATACTCGTGAGGCTGCCAAGTGCCTTGGACTGTCCTGCCCCACCCTATCAGGGAGGCATCTGTGGTCACTGTGGTAACCGGAGGGGGCTGAATGAAGGGTCTGCCCTGAGTCACTAGTGGGAAGACCATCCACCAGGAAAGGTGCCTTTTGCACGCTTCTGTAATCATGATCATGTGAGACATGGGCAGCTGTTGGAAAGACCACTGTGTGGACAGAAGCCACTGAAGGATCCTCATGTGAAAGCGGGCCAGTGGGAATAGAAGAATTGTCACTGACATGGAACCCAGAGTTTGAAGGACGAACCTGACTTGGATCCTTTTGCTCTGCATTAGAATTTGTACTTGCTGGCGAATTGTAGACACCCTTTCTGGCGGAAGCCTTGCGGACATGTTCCTTGCGTCCAAGTCTGCTCCTATATAGGTGATAGATTGACAGGGCAACAAGGCAGATTTTTCGAAGTTTATTGTGATGCCTAGATGGGAGAAGATTGTGACTGTGTAGTCCCTGGCTTGCAGAAGTTGATGCCTGGTAGTAGCAGTGAGGAGCCAGTCGTCTAGATATGGAAACACCAGGAATCCTCAACGTCTCAGGTGAGTCGTGACCACTGCCATACATTTGGTGAACACCCTGGGGGCTGTGGTGAAACCAAAGGGCAGAGCTCTGAACTGGTAATGACCGGCTCCCAGCCGGAAGCAAAGGAATCTCCTGGAGCGTGTGCGTTCATTTTGATGTGGTAGTACGCATTCTGAAGATCTATGGAGCACATCCAATTGTCCTGACTCAGAAAGGGTAGAATGGACTGTAGCATGACCATCCAAAACTTTGTTCTTTGAACAGACTTTAGTCTGCTGAGATCCAGAATTGGTCTCCAGTCCCCTGTCTTTTTTGGTACCAAAAAGAACCTTGAGTAGTTCCGGATCCGCGTTGGTCTGCTGGGACTTCCTGGATGACTCTTTTTCCTAGCAGTTTTGAAACTTCTATGACTGCTTGGTCTCTCAGATTGGGTGGAACATCTGGAAGGGATTTGCTTGACGGTAAGGGGGGTTGAGAGAAGGGAATTTTGTAACCTCCGGATATAACTGACCGTACCCATTTGTCTTGTGTTAATTTTGCCAGGCTTTTGGGTACAGTGAAAGTCTTCCCCCGACTGCCTACAGAGGCGGGCAGCCGGGCAACCCTTCAGGGATGCTGAAAGGGCTTCTCAGAGAAGGATTCTCTGTTGCCCTGGTTCTGCGGACCCCCTCTGCCACGAGGGTGGCGTCTGGTGTTGTTTCCCCCTCTGCCCCTGGAGGAAAAAAATCTCTACGTGTGTCAGGCGAGGCTCCCTGGGATTTTCGGAACCACATTTTACCACTCTTCTGACCCTTGGGGTATGGTCTGGAAGGAGTGGAAAAACGGACTCCCATGGCAGAGAGTCTTGCCTTCTTGCTCACACCTAGTCAAAGTGTCTTTCACCTGTGGTCCAAAAAGAAAGGAACCATCAAAGGGGGCGTTGGTGAATGGCGCTCTAAAGGGTTCCGCAAAATTACACAGCTGCATCCATGCATGTCTCTTGAGGGCCACGCCTGTACCTGCTGCTCTACTCGCACCATCGGCTGCATAAGAAATGAGCCTCATGGAGGAGTTGACTACCGAATTAAGGGTCGCGAGCTGGGAAGCCACTTTAGCTTGCGCCCCCTCAGCTGATGGATCTTGAAGGGTATCTCCGAGCTCTAAGGAGATCCCTCTGAAGCCGGGTAAAATGGCATAAGTAGTTCAGTGACCTCATAGAAAAGGTCGCTGAAGCAAACATTCGCTTCCTGTATCTGTCCATGGTACTAGACTCCTTGTTAGGAGGATGGACAGACAAAGAGGTTTCCGCTCTTTTTTGGTGGCTGCTGCTACCACCATGGCATCAACAGGAACACCTTTGGTAAGGAACTGCTTATCATGGGGTGCTGTGATGAACTTGCCAGGTCTCCTCACAGTTGGTTCCATTGTATCCGGGGCTGACCAAGCCTTTCGAGCCACCACTGACATAAGTGGATCGAAAGGCGTGGAAACCCAGGAGGTGGAAGGTTGGGAACCGAACGCATCCAGGAATACAGACTCATCCTTGGTAGGGGCTAGGGGATTCCAGTTCCCCCTCTGCTTAAGCATTTCTAGGATGTCCAAAAAGGAAACATCTTCAGAGGGGGATCTCCGGGACCTTTCTGAATAATCTAAGTCTGTACCAGAAGTGACAGACTCAGGGGAGTCAATGTGCTTCCTCTTGCACTTCTTCTTATGAGGGGGCTCCTCTGAATGATCAGGGGTGGCCTCGGAAGAAGAGGAAACACCCAATGGGGTGCCCTGGAGCACCGGTTCCCCACGCTTGGGGTCTGGAGGAGGACCAGAGGTTGGCACAGGCACTACTGGGGACGGAGCCGATGGGGCCAACAGTGGAGCTGACTCGGTGGCCAGCACACTCCTCATGACATCGAAGGCGTCCCTGCCACGATGCAGAGAAGGCTCCAGTTCCAAGAAAATCGGAATCCTTCTCCGCACCGAGGGGGACGGCTCAGAGGCAGAGGTCACCTGCGCCATAGCCCCGAGAGAGAGAATGGGGTCGGACAAGGGTCTGATGCCACTCGCCCCCTCGGAGCAGATGAGGGAGCCCCGGTGCCCAGATCCCTCGACGGACAGCACCATCGAAGGAATCGGAGCCGATGACGGAACCGAAGGAGATAGAGTTATTAGAGCCGACGGTTCCACTACTCAAACCCCAACGAACTCCGGCTCCAAACTCAATGGAGTCGGAGGAGGAACATCGATAGAAGTGGATGGAGCAGACACCTGTTGAGGAGGGCTGGCCAACATCTTGGCAAGTGCCTGCGACTTTAGCAACCTACTGACCACTCTCTCCATGTCGTGATCCGAGAGCCTAGAGGATCGAGAGGAGTGAGAAGATCTGTGACTGGGCTCGCTCTGAAGCAGGGAAGACCGAGGAGCCGAATGTATCTATTCCAGAGAAGGGGACCTCAGCCTCTTATGGCTCCGCAAAGGCTCCGAAGTTCCTGATGGGGCTGACGGGGAGATAGTCTTATCAGTTCCAGCTGGAACCGAAGTAGCAGGTAGAGTCTGAACCAAAGACGGCTCCGAACTTGGAGCTGACAATCTGGTAGATTTAGGGGATTTCACAGGCTGCGTCTTGGCCGGTGAACCCTGGGGCTTTAGAAGACCCCTAAGAATAAGCTTATTCTTACTCTCCTGCAGACCCTTGGACAAATGCATGGCAGATAGAACAAGAGTCCTGCAGGTGCACAGCGCCTAAGCAATAGACGCAAGAAGTGTGCCCATCTGTCAGAGACATTTTCTGACAGCATGGGTCACACTTCTTGAACCCAGACATCTTGGATTCTTTTGACATCCTGTAACAAAAAATACAATAATAGCTAACAAATCAAAATACAGTCTACAGAAAAACACAGTATACTACAGACTAAAGCTAATTTTTTTTTTTTTTTGGATAGGAAAGCCTCTAACTCAAACGGCTAGCCTATAAAGAAGGTAGAAGGAAAGCCTCTAACTTAAACGGCTATCCTGACAAAAAAGGATAAGGAGGGGGGGGGGGGAGAACTCTCTAACTAAAACGAGTTCTAAAGAGGAGGGAAGGAAGCTACAAATACACACTTAGCTAACACAACAAATATAAGACTAAAAGTTAATAACCCCTAGGAAAAAGACTTATTTCTAGTAAAAAAAGTTCTATAAAGAAACTTTATAAGAGCCTGAACCAGAAAAATGACACCTCGCAGCTAAAGCGGCAAATGAGATCTGGGTAGCTAGCACTAGGCATCATGGGATAAGGGGTAGCCTCGAGCCAGTAAACAGCTCTCGAGCTACAGAAGATGGCAGAGTCGGAGCCGATAGAACGAAAGCGAGGTAGACAACTTAAATAAGTTCAGCTGTTTTGCCACATCTAACACTACACACACAGTTTACCTTACCACATGTAAATTGTGCACTGCCTTATATATAGGTAAGACGTCTTAAGGATAGAATCATTGAACACAGGTCAGATACACCAAGAAACATCAGCACAAATTCATTAGCCACTCACACAAATGAATGTGGCAGTGGCCATATATTTATTTTTATGGTAACAGATAAATTGTGAATTTAAGAGGAGGTCATCAACATCTTTTTTCGACTGTTCCCGTTAGGGGTCGCCACAGCAGATCACCTGTTTCCATTTCTTCCTGTCCTCTGCATCTTGCTCTGTCACACCAACCGCCTGCATGTCCTCTCTCACCACATCCATAAACCTTATCTTAGGCCTTCCTCTTTTCCTGTTACCTGGTAGCTTCATCCTTAGCATCTTTTTCCCAATATACTCAGCATCTCTCCTCAGCACATGTCCAAACCAACGTAATCGTGCCTCTCTGGCTGTCGCCAAACCTTCCAACCTCAGCTGACCCTCTAATATACTTATTCCTAATCCTGTCCACCCTCGTCACACCCAGTGCAAATCTTAACATCTTTAATTCTGCCACATCCAGCTCAAACTCCAGCCTTTTTGTCAATGCCACTGTCTCCAACCCATATAACATAGCTGGTCTCACTACCCTCTTGTAGACCTTCCCTTTCACTCTTACAGGTACTCGTCTGTCACAAATCACTACTGACACTTTTTTCCACCCACTCCACCCTGCCTGTCTCTTCTTCACCTCTCTTCCATACTCACAGTTACTCTGAACTATTGACCCCAAGTATTTAAACTCATCCACCTTCGCCACCTCTACTCCTTGCATCCTCACCATTCCTCTATCCTCCCTCTCATTCACACACATATTCTGTCTTAGTCCTGCTGACCTTCATTCCTCTTCTCTCTAGAGCATATCTCCATCTCTCCAGTGTCTCCTCCACCTGTTCCCTACTCTCACTACAGATCACAATGTCATCTGCAAACATCATAATCCACGGGGACTCCTGTCTGATCTCGTCTGTCAACCTGTCCATCACCATTGCAAATAAGAAAGGGCTCACAGCTGATCCTTGATGTAACCCCACCTCCACCTTAAACACATCCGTCACTCCCACCGCAGACCTCACCGCTGTCACACTACCCTCGTACATATCCTGTACAACTCTTACATACTTTTCTGACACTCCTGACTTCCTCATACAATACCACAACTCCTCTCTAGGCACCCTGTCATATGCTTTCTCTAAGTCTACAAAACACAATGCAACTCCTTCTGACATTCTCTGTACTTCTCCATCAACACTCTCAGAGCAAAGATCGCATCTGTAGTGCTCTTTCCTGGCATGAAACCATACTGCTGATCACTAATGATCACGTCCCTTCTTAACCTTGCTTCCACTACTCTTTCCCATAACTTCATGCTGTGACTGATCAATTTAATCCCTCTGTAGTTACTACAGCTCTGCACATCACCCTTATTCTTAAAAATCGGTACCAAAACACTTTCTCCATTCCTCAGGCATCCCCTCACTTTCCAAGATTTCATTAAACAATCTGGTTAAAAACTCCACTGCCATTTCACCTATACACCTCCATGCTTCCACAGGTATGTCATCTGGGCCAACAGTCTTACCATTCTTCATTCTCTTCATAGCTATCCTTACTTCCTCCTTATTAATCCATTGTACTTCATGATTCATTATCCCTACATCATCCAACCTTCTCTTCCTCTCATTCTCTTCATTCATCAACCCCTCAAAGTCCTCTTTCCATCTCCACAATACACTCTCCTCACTTGTGAGTATGTTTCCCTCATTATCCTTTATCACCTTTGCCTGCTGCACATCTTTCCTAGCTCGGTCCCTCTGTCAAGCCAATTGGTACAGGTCCTTTTCTCCCTCCTTAGTGTCCAACCTTTCATACAACTCTTCATATGCCTTATCCTTGGCCACCTCTCTCTCTCTGCCATGCACCACATCTCCTTATACTCCTGTCTACTTTCATCTCTCTGACAATACCACTTCTTCTTTGCCAACCTCTTTCTCTGTATACTCTCCTGTACTTCTCATTCCACCACCATGTCTCCTTGTCCCTTCCTCTGTCCAGATGTGATACCAAGCACCGTTCTAGCAGTCTCCCTTACTAGCTCTGCTGTAGTTACCCAGCTATTTGGTAACTCTTCACTGCCACCCACTGCCTGCCTTAACTCATCCCTAAACTCCACCTCACAATTACCCTTTTTCAATTTCCATCACTTGATCCTTGGTGCTGCCCTCACACTCCTCCTTCTCTTCTTGATAACCAACGTCCTCCTACAAACCACTATCCTATGCTGCCCAACTACACTTTCTCCGGTAACCACTTTACAGTCTCCAATCTCCTTCAAACTGGCCCTCCTACATAAGATATAATCCACCTGTGTGCATCTTCCTCCACTCTTGTAGGTCACCCTATGCTCCTCCCTCTTGTTAAAATATGTATTCACCACAGCCATGTCCATCCTTTTTGCAAAATCCACTACCATCTGACCTTCTGCATTCCTTTAACACCATACCTACCCATCACTTCCTCATCCCCTCTGTTCCCTTCACCAACATGCCCATTGAAATCTGCTCCAATCACTACTCTCTCACGCTTGGGTACAGTCATCACCACTTCACCCAATTCACTCCAAAATTTTTCTTTCTCATCCATTGCACACCCAACTTGTGGAGCATACGCACTAACAACATTCATCATTACACCATCAATTTCCAGCTTCATAAACATCACTCTATCCGACACTCTTTTCACCTCCAAAACACTCTCAGCATACTGTTCCTTCAGAATAACTCCTACGCCATTTCTCCTCCCATCCACACCGTGATAAAACAATTTGAACCCAACTCCGATACACCTAGCCTTACTCCCCTTCCATCTGGTCTCTTGCATACACAATATACCAACCTTCCTTCTGTCCATCATATCAGCTAGCTCTCTCCCTATACCAGTCATACTGCCAACATTCAAAGTTCCGACCCTCACTACCACAGTCCTAGCCTTTCTCCTCTCTTCCTGCCTTTGGCCAGGTCTTCCGCCTCTTCTCCTTCTTCGGCCAAAAGTAGCCCAATTTCCACCAGCACCCTGTAGGCTAACAGTACTGGTGGCGGTCGTTGTTAACCCGGGCCTCGACCGATCCGGTATAAAAAAAATTTCTTTGTGACTGCATGAAATGTTTTGGCAAAGTTTTACGCCGGATGCCCTTCCTGACGCAACCCTCCCCATTTATCCGGGCTTGGGACCGGCACAAAGAAATGCACTGGCTTGTGCATCCCCAGTGGCTGGGTTGAATTTAAGAGGAGGTGACTTTAATAAATCAGAAATTAAGGAATATGAATGTATTCTATGAATGAATGCGGACACTTTGCATGGCATAAACCAGACAGTGTCCTTAAAGCCTATACTGAAGCATAAGCAAATGTGCCTGCAATGATTGTGTTTTACTTTAAGGTTTTAATTGATTGTTAATTAGTTGATTGGCTGTGTGTGAAGAATACTTAGGTGAACTGTTAATCTTGATGGTTATACACTGATGAAGGGTTCTTTTACCTGAAAGCCCTATTTTGTAATAAACAGTCTGTTCTTAACAGAGTTATCTGGATTCCTTTTTTGCATTTGATCTTCACTACGTGGACTGTGATTTTACTCTATATTGTGCTTTTTCTGTGATTGAGAGCCTTGTGACACGGTTGGGGACCTACAGCAGGCTATGACCTGAATCACCGTCTTACCCAATGTTAGTTGTACCTGGAGCATCTTGGATGCATTATGCTGGGCTACTAGTCTGGAGGTGTGCATATCCTTTATGATTATGGAGACAACACCACTGCCTCTGGAGCTTCGGTCCATGTTCTGTTGCAGAAAGGTGTGGAATGAGTTACAGCCTGGTAGTGCAGGGGTGCTTTATGCTGTTTTAGACCAGGTCTCCATTACAGCCCAAATGCTGATGTTCTCCATTTTGAGGAGAGCTTCAAACGAGTGCATCTTGAGATTTCTACTTCTAGCACTGAGCAGCATGACTCTCAGATTGCATTTATTTATAGCTGTTACGGTGGTAATTTGGTCTTTGGAACACCGCCTAAAAAAGGCACTATAGAAGTGGCAAGAGCCTTACCTAGTACCTGGAAACCCAGGGGTGACAGATGCAGGCCATCTCTGGCAAAGCATCGAGGTCTGTCAATCATGTCATCTCCAGCAGACAGACACTAGATCCCCTTAGAATGACACCAGAAACTTAGCCAATTGTTGAAGTCAATCATTTTCTGTTTGTACTGCGGTATCATTCTGGGCGACGGTAGGATGCTGCTCAGGGCTAGGGTCATACCTGCCTGGGCCAAATAATCCGAAAGCTCCACCATGTCTCTCCATGTAGTCCAGGGAGGTGCGTCTCCGGTCATTCACTCCCACATGGACAATGACAGAGTCATACTTGTTGTGGAGTGACCAGAGTGTGTGTGTTATATGTCGGATTCTGGCTAACTGTAAAGAAAGGGAAAGCATATTTCATCAGATTTTAGACTACGTAGTGATAAATATGAATATTATAATAAACTAATTGTGATTCAAGAGGCAAGCATAAAAAGAAATGATGTAAGTGTCAGAAGTTATAAGATGTGGTAAGCTAAAACTCTGGGACAAAAAACTGTGGACTTACAAAAGGGGTATGCACAGAACTGAAAAATTATTTTACAGTATCAGAAACTTTAGTTATAGGAGAAAGGGAGGTGGCTGAAACATGTTTTTCTGATCTTGCAATATGGCTACAGTTAAAAGAAAACAAGGTATATAAAAATACATACATAAAGAATAAATGAGAAATGGAATGAAGAAGAAAGGTTAGTAATACATTTATGGAAAGACCATATTACTATGAAGACATTTTATAAAAACTGGTCTGAATGGTGGGCGATATTTAAGGAAAATATAAATTAACAGTGACAATATGATGTGAGAAAAGTAGACAAATCTAAAAGAACATGATGCACTGGAAAATTTAGAACAAATTGATAGAAAGTTTTTTGATAAAAAAGAACTGTATAAAAAAAAATAATCAAGAAAAAATACAAGAACTGTTATACAGGCAATATATGTATTTTACAAGGGAAAAAAAGAGTAGCAGTACTCAGCTACTTAAGCAGATGAGTAAAGGAAGATTGCAGTGCAATTAGAGAAATAAAACATGTAAAAGGAAAAAGAAAACTCAGGAAAAGATTATAAATAGTGTGACATATGTACAAGAAATGTTTCAAGAAAAAAGGTAGTGAAAAACTGAAAAATAAAAAAGTTAACAGGAAAAAAAAAAGAGAATAAAGAGTTGGAAAAGGGAGATTAAATGAGCTGAAGTATTAAGACAAGTAAATATAGATTCAGCTGCAGGCCCAGATAGAATAGGGTATGAAATGTATAAAAATTTAAGGGACTGGCAGAAGGTTGTGTGTGTAAAGAATTATGCAGTGGGATACTTAAAAATTGATATGAAAGGAAGACGGAAGAAAAGTAAAAAAAAAAATGGAGACCAATAGTACCGAATAATAATAATTATAAAATTGTTATGAAAATACAAAAAAGATCCAAAGCTAAACTGGGAAATATTATGGAAGACAGCATATATAGCATAAAGGGGAAGTGTTGACAGAGATCTTGTGGATAATACCATGGACCGAAAAGAAGAGAATCATGATAAGTAACCTTAAGGCATTTGAAACCACTGGACATGAAATCTTATAGATAATGAAAGAATACATGTGGAAATTGTGCATGTCAGCATATAGTAGTAATAAAGTAAAAATATCTGAAAATGGTTGGTTAAGCCAAGATGCACATATGAAGAGTGGTGAAAAACAGGGATGTCCAATCAGTTCTATACGCGTTGCATTAGGTATAAATGTGACAGTATGTGAAATAAATTACAAAATAAAGGAGGGGGGTTTGTAACACCTGAAAGGTTAGGAATTACAGTTTTGTTAACATATGCAGATGACATTATAGTAACAGCAAAAAAAGTTGGATAAAAGTAATAATTTGCACAAAAAAGTAGTGTCTTACCATAAAGTTCCATCTGTGTTGTAGATGTTCACCAATCCTGGACTGTGGGCTCAGTTCTGAGCCTTGGAACCGACTCGGCCGTTTACTTCAGCTCATGCCTCCCAAAACTCTCGAGCCTTGCTCCACCCATAATGCTCCACTCTAAATTACCTCAGATTAAGTTAGCCTACAATAGTGGCATATAGACAGTAAAACAAGAATAAGAGACCAGATCTATGCCCCAATTATGAAGACAGTCTTGTGAAGCATTCGGTCTACTAAGAGTCTTAGGCCGGGGGAAGGGGTGGTGTCAAGGATTAGTGAAGACTGACAACACAGATGGAACTTTATGGTAAGACATAACTTCTTTATCTGATGTTGTCAATCTTCACATAATCCTCAACTGTGGGACAGAGCCTTTAGCTATCTGAATCTTGGTAAGTCTCATGACAGAATATTCCCGAGCACGATCAAACCAATTGATGCACACCCCCTAGAGACTTGGTCCAGTTTGTAATGAGTAATGAAAAGTATGAGGAGATGCCCATGTAGCTGATGCACAAATGTGGTCCAAAGACGCTCTGGCATGAAAAAATGCAGAAGCCACTACAGCTCTAGTTGAATGAGCTTTCACAGGACATGGTGGTTGAAGACACTTTGAACAACAAATAAAGGTGATACAATCCCCAAGCCATTTGGCTAAGTTAACTTTAGAAACTGGGTTACTAAAAAAAAAAAAAAAAAAAAAAAAAAAAAAGTGAGGAAAAGGCAAACAGTTGGTCGGACTTTGATATTTTTTGTTCTGTGAAGATAAAAACGTAATTGCCTGTGAACATCTAATAAGTGTAGACATTACACCCCTTTACTGGAGAAATTGGAGAAAAAGACTGGTAGGTGTAAGATCCGACTAATATTAGATTCCAAAACAATCTTTGGCAAAAATGAAGGATTAGTCCTGAAGGAAACCCAGTCCTTGGGAAATATCAAGCGGGGGTTTGCAGGACAAAGCTTGTACTGCTGTTATTCTTCTGGCCAAATTAATACCCAATAAAAACAAAGTTTTCCATGTCAGAAATTTTAAGCCACAAGCAGCTGAAAACTCAAAGGGTGAGAAACTGTAGGACCAAGAGTAAATCCCATGGAGCAGTGGGTTCTTTAAACAGAGGCCTTAGCATTAGCGTTTCTTTCAAAAAGGCCTTACAAAGTTTGTGTGATATAAGTGAAGAACCATCCACACCAGTATGGAAGTTGGATATCGCAGCAGGTGTATTCAAATGGTAGAAGCTGAAGAACAAAATTGATAAAGAACGGCCAGAAAATTCAAACTTTATCCACAGGAGTTGGACAGGTTGACAGACTAGATCAGACAGGCGTCCCAGTGGACTATGATGTTTGCAGATGACATTGTGATATGTAGTGAGAGAGTAGGGAACAGGTGGAGGAGAACCTGGAGACAGAGATATGCTCTAGAGAGAAGAGGAATGAAGGTCAGCAGGACTAAGACAGAATATATGTGTGTGAATGAGAGGGAGGATAGAGGAATGGCGAGGATGCTAGTAGAGGTGTGAAGGTGTATGAATTTAAATACTTGGGATCAACAGTTCAGAGTAATGGTGAGTGTGGAAGAGAGGTGAAGAAGAGAGTACAGGCAGGATGGAGTGGGTGGAGAAGAGTGTCAGGAGTGATTTGTGACAGACGAGTACCAGTAAGAGTGAAAGGGAAGGTCTACAAGGGGGTAGTGAGACCAGCAATGTTATATGGGTTGGAGACAGTGGCAATGACAAAAAGGCAGGAGTTTGAACTGGATGTGGCAGAGTTATTAAGGTTTGCACTGAGTGTGACTAGGGTGGATAGGATTAGGAATTAGTATATTACACGGTCAACCCATGTTGGGAGGTTTGGAGACAAAGCCAGAGAGGCAAGATTACGTTGGTATGGACATGTGCTGAGGAGGGGTGCTGAGTATATTGGGAAAAAGATGCTAAGGATGAAGCAACCAGGTAACAGGAAAAGAGGAAGGCCTAAGATAAGGTTAATGGATGTGGTGAAAGAGGACATGCAGGTGTTGGTGTGGCAAAGCAAGATGCAGGGGTCAAGAAGAAATGGAAACAGATGATCCGCTGTGGCGACCCCTAAAAGGAACAGCCGAAAGAAGAAGATCCACAGGAGCTACGTACACAGGTCAACATTAATGTCAACAGCCCATCTAGCAAATTTCCCTTTTGTTATGGTACAGCTTTCTAGTAGAAGGTTTGTGATGGGTCAGAATGAATTCTTGGACTGGTGATGTAAGTGAAGAATGCCTGGCAATCATGGGAATTGGAGAAGCCACACAGTGAGCTTGAGATATTGGAGATTTGGAACAGAATGTGATGCATTGAAGAAGTTATGTAAAAAATCATGAAGTTGTTATTAAAGAAGCACACAAGGGGGAGCCATAGTCATAATAGATAAATCTGACTACTTTACTAAAATGGACATTTTTTTTTAATCAGAGACTAATGCTTTCAGAATTGCTAGTAATAAAGATGTTAGTGATTGTATTTCACGTATTAATATAGCAAGTTTTGACCTGCAAGCAATGAATGATATGGATATTGATCTATTCAACTTTTTTTTACTGTTCCTGCTGCTAAAATTACTATCCCTTATGGTCTCTCCAAGGTTCATAAGAATGCAAAAAAATCCTCCCACAAGACCTACTATATCTGGTCGAGGATGGATAACTGAACCATTATCAGTATATCTGCAGAATAAGTTGTCGGTTTATGTAAAACATGCACAGAGTTGCATAAAAGATATGGCTGATTTTTTACTATGTTTAACTGATTGGTTTGGTAGAAATACGAATACCAATTTCTGGATAGTGACTTCAGACATAGTACAGTTTTGTACCTACCATAAATGTAGATGTTCAAGTGTAGACACTGCTGCAGTCATTACACTTGGGTTATCCTGCCGTCAGGCGGCTCCCCAGTTGGCCTGAGTTCCAAAGTCTTGGTCCGGCGTCGGTTGCTGTCGCCTCCTCCCTGATGTCAGTGTGGCAGGGGTATAAAAGATGCAGCAGATGCCATTTTCTTCAGTTTTTCTTACCCCAGATGTCAGGTGCCCCCAAATAGGTAGGCAATTTAAATTGCTAATAAAACATACATAAGTAAAGCAAGCAACAACTTTCAGTTACCAGCAAATACTCCCCATAGGTAGTAAAGGGTAGAAGACATAGGTACGTACCAGCAAGTAAGAGGGGAAGGAGGGAGGGTAACCTGGACTGCAGCAGTGTCTACACTCGAACATCTACACTTATGGTAGGTACAAAACTGTGCTATGTTGATCGTGTTACACTGCTGCAGTCATTACACTTGGGTAGAATCCCAAAGCTGAGGAAGGGAGGCTGGTTCCATAAAGCATTAGGGGTGGCTATTATGTCCTGCAGCACAGCAGTGGCAAAGCCAGCTCTGGATTTAGAGTAAAGAGGCAGATGGTAATGCTTGCTGAAGGTATGCACAGAACTCCATGTTGCTCTTCCAAAACATCCTTGGTAGGTACTCCTCTAAGGTAGGCAGTTGAAGTGGCTGTTGCCCTAGTGGCGGGAGACCTAATGCTGCTAGGTACGGGTTTCCCATGGTGTGTATAGCAAAAACGTATACAATGTCCTATCCATTTTGAAATAGTCTGTTCTGAAATGGCTTTTCTCTGTGCTCCTGCAGCATATGCTACCAATAATTGCTCAGATTTTCTGAAAGCTTTGGTTTTATCCAAGTAGAAGCGTAACTGCCTATGGATGTCCAAAGAATGCAGTAGTCTCTCCCCTTTATTCTGTGGTTTTGGATAAAAAGTTGGCAAGTGAATAGTTTGGTTTAGAGCCACACTTGATACCACCTTTGGCATAAACGTAGGGTTAGTTCTTAAAGACACCTGTCCTGGTGGAAAATGAGGAAAGGTTCCACTGCCATTAGTGCCTGTAATTCTGAAACTCTTTGTGCTGATGTTATTGCCAGGAGCAGAGCAGTTTTCCGAGAGATATATTTTAATTCTGCTGTGTTAGCTGGCTCAAAAGGAGGTAAAGTTAATTTTCCAAAACAAAGTTGAGGTCCCAAGTTGGAGTAGGTGCTCTACGGAGCGGTCTTATGTTTTTAGCCCCTCTGAGGTACTGTTTTAGCAAAGGATTAGAGAAAATTGGTGGAGCCGTGTTGTAATGAGCAGAGATGGCAGAGGCGTGGATCTTGATGGATGAAAAGGAGAGGCCTTTGTCCAGCATCTCAGTTAAATATTGTAGTATCTGAGGAATGTTTGGGACAAGAGGGTCAAGACTGTGAGCTTAGTTCCAGGCACAGAATCTCTTCCATTTATCCGAATAGGCTTTCCTGGTACTAGGCCTTCTGGCCTCCAGAATGACATCCAGAACAGCTTTGGAGAGAGGCATTGCTTGCTTGACTAAGGAATCTTCCATGCAGCTAGGTTTAAGGTCTTTAGCTGGCTGTGGAGTATCTGATTGTTGTGCTGAGTCAGCAGATGTGGGATTTGCGGTAAAATCCAGGGTGGTCCTTGTGCTAAGTTCTTTAAGATTGGGTACCAGTGCTGCTGTGGCCAATTTGGTGCAATCAGGATTATCTTTGGCTCTTCTTGTCTGGCTTTTACGAGTACCTTTGGAAGGAGAGGTAGTGGTGGGAAAGCGTATACTTGTAGGTTTTTCCAGCTGAATGAGAGGACATCCACTTTCCACGCTTGTGGATGGTAACTCCTCGTGCATAATTTCTGTAGCTGGTAGCTCATTGGGGATGCAAACAGATCTATGTCCGGGCTCCACCATTTCTGTGTTATCATTCTGAATATTTGTGGATTCAATTCCCATTCGTGGGGATTCCATGATGTTTCTGCTCAAGTAGTCTGCCAGTGTGTTTTTCTCTCCTGGCAGGAATTGTGCTTGCAGATGAACTTGATAGTTTAGAGCTGTGTTCCACAAGGTCATGGCTTGTCTGCACAGGGGGTAGGAGTGAGTGCCCCCTTGCTTATGTACCACATAACTGTGGTGTTGTCTATCTTTAGTAGTAGTTGTCCTGGATGCAGCAGGTCCTTGAAAGCTTTAAGAGCATTTTGTACAGCTAGCATCTCTTTTTGATTGATGTGAAGATGCCTTTGTTCTGTGGGCCACTTGCCCTGAATACATTTTCCTGCCATGTGTGCTCCCCAGGCATAATCCTATGCATCTGTTGTCAGTGTTTGCCTGGCTGTGGGTTGAGTAAAAGGCTGTCCCTTGTTGAGGTGACAAGCTTGAGCCCACCATCGAAACTCCTGTTGAAGGCAAGGAATTAGTGGTATAACGGTTTCCAAACTTTGACAGTGTTGAGACCATACACTCTTTAGGTACCATTGTAGTTTCCTCATATGCAGTCTGGCATATGGAATTAGTAGTATGCAAAATGCCATGTAACCCAAGGCCTGCAGAATTTTTCTTGCAGGGAGTTAGGTCTTTGTTGCCATCAATTGAAAGTATTGAGTCAATTGTCCTTGCTTGTCTGGCGTGAGTTAAGCCACCTGGGCCATTGTGCTCAAGCTGGCACCCAGGAATATTATCTCTTGTGAGGGCACTAGTTTTGATTTCTTTTCGTTTGCTGTGTACCCCAGGCAACTTAATAACTTTTTTACAAACGCCAGATGCTTTAGAAGAATGTCCTTGCTCTCTGCTTAATCAGGCAGTCGTCCAGGTGCGGATAAATTTGAATTCCTTTCTGTCTGCAAAATGCAATTACTGGTGCCAGGCACTTTGTGAAGACCCTGGGCGCAGTAGATAAGCCAAAGGGCAGTGCAGAGAATTGATAGTGCATTGAACCAGCTATGAATCTGAGGTATCTTCTGCAGTTTTGTCTGATAGGGACATGCAGGTATGCCGCCTTGAGGTCCAAGGTCACGAGCCAAGCTTTCTTGCCCAGCATGGGAAGAAGCTGCTGTAGCATCAACATTTTGAATTTCGGAACATCCAGGTAAGCGTTTAGTGAAGAAAGATCCAGAATGGGCCTCCAGGCTTAGTCTTTTCTGGGAACCAGAAAGTCTTGAGTAAAATCCTTGTCCTTGTTCTTGCGGTGGTACCTTTTGAATAGCTCTCATGTCTACGAGTGCTGTAATTTGTTTTTGAGCCTCTGCCCATTGATTTGGTGGCAGATTTTGGCATTCCTTTTAACCTTGGCAGAGTGTGAAAGTGGAACCTATAACCCTGAGATACAATGTTGAGAACCCATTTGTCTTTGGTGATCATATGCAAATTGTGATAGAAAAGTGCCAGTTTTCCTCCCAAGGGGGCTGCCAAGAAAGAGCTGTTTGGCAGCTGTAGTGGGAAGTCATTGGGTCTGCTTTTTATATGGTTGGGGCCTGTCTTCCCCTTCTTTCTGACCTGGTGCACCCCATTGTCGAGGCCTGTAATGACCTTGTGGTTGACCTCTATCTCTTGGACATCTGTATCTGCCCCTTTGAGGTTTGTCTGTAAACTGGAAAGGACCAATTCTTTGTTGGCCAATTTCTGCTAAATCGAGGAGGCTGAACCTGTAAGAAATCCTTCACAGTTTGCATAGATTTTGCAGTATCCTCCATTTTCTTTAATACTTTAATCTTCTGCCTTAACTCCAAATAACACATCCTGCTGCAAAGGTGCATCCAATAATTTTGCTTTAACATGATCTGGTAACGTATGTTCTTTTAACCAAGCATGTCTTCTAAGGACAGAGCCTGTAACTGCTGCTCTACAGGAGGCCTCTAAAGAATCAAAACCACATTGCAAAGTATGTTTTCCCACTTGTTCAGCAGCATGCAATAAATCCTGCATTTCTTTAATATTAGGAGGATCTGAATCTGGAAGCATTTTTTGTTTCAAATGAGACATCAAAAATTGCTGATATTTTAACATATGAAATTGGCAATTTAAGGCTCTCATTGCTAAAGTTGCAGACGTATATACTTTCTTTCCCCATCTGTCTAATGGTCTGGCATCTCTGTCCGAGGGAACTGGATTCTTTGCTGATGAGGCCTTAAACTCCTTTGGGTCCCTGAGAAATAGTTTCAGGGTCAGCAACAGGGCTTTTATACAGAAATTTGTGAGAGTCAGGGACTCTGTAGTGTCTGTCAGGTTTAACTGGGGCTGGAGGTAAGGAATCAGGATTTAAGCTGGATTCAGTATACACATCCACAATGTCTAACACTGGCGGAATAGCTAGGGGTCTGTGTTGAGGTAATAATAGGAAGTCTCTGAGCCTCTTCTTGGATTCTGAATAATCCTGGCCTTCCCAATGGAAATGCTCCCTCATGGTATGTAAGGTTTCCCCAAGGGAGTAGTCCTCGGGCGGAGAGGCTGATGGAATTGATTCCTCAGCATCAGAATCCTCATCAGGGGGTAAAGAATATCCTAGGTCTGAGGATGAATCTGAGTCTTACCATAACTTTCCATGTGAATTGTTCATCTCGCCTTTGTTCTTATGCATGGGTTCGGAGCCAATCCTCGGCTCCGAGACAGCCACTTCTTCAGCTCTGCATCTTGAGAAAGCTCGAGGCACAGTCCTATCCCATAATCCCCTAGTGCTAATCCTCAGATCTAGTTTGCTAACACCAGAAGATAACAATGCGTCCTAGGCGCTCGCAGTAAATTAAAGATAAGGGGCACCAATGCCCTAAATACCTAGGTACTGAGAAGTGTACCCTGACAACAGAAGAAGCCAGAGACTGAAAGGAAGGTGTTGAAGACAAGCTGAGCTGGAATCCAAATCATCCTGTTCTCCAAAAAACCATAGGCCGGGGGATGGAGGGTGGGTAGTAAGAACAAAGGCGAGATGAACAATTCACATGGAACGTTATGGTAAGAACATAACTTCTTTATGTGAAATTGTTCAATCTCGCCGTTTGTTCTTACACATGGGCAGCGTCTCTAGCTCCTTTACCCTGGGTGGCTCATGGGAGAATGTTCCTGAGGACCGTGGAACCAAAGGAGGCCCTATCTTTGGAGTTCTTGTTCAACTTATAATGGAAAATGAAGGTATGAGGCTTCACCCAGGTTGCTGCCGCACAAATAGTATCCAACGGCAAACGGGCTGCATGGGCTAGAGATGTGGCCATCGCCCTGGTAGAATGAGCCTTGGGTTGAAAAGGTAATTGCGGTTTCGTCTGCGAATAGATAAATTTAATACAATCTGTGAGCCATTTAGACAAGGTAACTTTCGTAACCGCCATACCTTTTCTTTGGTCAGCAAAGGATATAAATAGCTGGTCTGATTTTCTGTCATCTTTTGTCCTTTGCAAATAAAACCTGAGTTGTCTGTGGACGTCTAATTTATGCAGCATATATTCCAACTTGTTAGTGTGATTTTTGAAAAAGGTGGGAAGGTCGATGGATTGGTTAATATTTGAAAGTGAACAAACTTTTGGGAGAAAAGACTGATTGGTGCGTAATGTCACTCTATCCGAGTGGAAGATCAAGTAGGGAGGTCGAACAGATAGCGTGTGTAATTCCGAAATTCTACGAGCGGAGGCGATAGCCACCAAGAATAAGGTTTTCCATGACACAAACTTAAGAGAGGCTGTGGAGGCTGGTTCAAAGGGGGGTAACATCAACTGGGATAAAATTAGGTTAAAATTCCAAGGAGCAACTGGGTTACGAATGGTAGGACGGAGGTGGAAAGTGCCTTTCATAAATGCCTTGCATAGTCTGTGGGACATGATGGAAGAATTTCTTTCACCCACATGAAAGTTCGATATGGCCGCCAGTTGGACTCTAATTGTGGATGATGATGCTCCTTCCTCAAAGATCTTAGACAGAAACTCCAAAATTTTGTGCACCAGTGCTTCTGTTGGATCTAATCCTTGTTGTAATGCCCAATAAGAAATACGTTTCCACTTGCTCCGGTAAGTCTTTGTAGTGGGTGGTTTGAGAGAGGAAACAATTATGCGTTTAACCACAGGGGACAAAAGGCTTGACCTGGCTAGGATGGGAAGAGGAGCAGCCAAGCTGTGAATTTCAGGGTCTGCAGGGATGGATGAGGGGCTCCTGACGCATGGGTCAAAAGGTCTGGAACTGGGTCCAGAATCCATGGCTCCTCGATTTGATGGGCCTGAAGAAAGGGGAACCAGATCTGTCGAGGCCAGAATGGGGCTATTAGAATTATGGTCCTTTCCAGACGTTTGGCTTTCTGTAGAAACCTGGGGATTAACGGAATGGGTGGAAAAGCATAAAGGAGACCCGGGGGCCAATCGTGAACCAGTGAATCTCTGGGGACGCTCCCTGATTGAGGGAGTAGGGCAAAGTAGCTTCTGCATTTGGCATTCATCGGCGATGCAAAAAGGTCGCAGCAAGGCTGGCCCCACTTGCGGAATATCGCTTCCGCCACTTGAGATTTCAGAGACCACTCGTGGGGCAATAGGATGGCTCTGCTCAACCTGTCCGCAATTACGTTGGACGTCCCGGGAATGTGCGTTGCTATCAGAAAGTGTCCGGTGGAGACGGCCCATTGCCAGATCCTGAGGGCCTCTCTGCATAGTGGATAAGATCTTGTTCCTCCCTGTTTGTTGATGTACAGACCACTGACATGTTGTCTGTCTGGACTGCCACTGTTCCTCGAGGTAAGACACTGTGAAAGTGCTGCAACGCTAGAAACACTGCTCTTAGCTCTAGGACACTGATGTGCAGTTTGCATTCTGTTCTGGACCATTGACCTTGGACCGACTTTCCCTGGAACAAACCCCCCCACCCGATCAGGGAAGCTTCCGTGGTTATTGTCACTGTTGGAGTTGGTAGGGTAAAAGGCCGACCCTGTGTCAAGTCTTGAGATAGCATCCACCATCACAGATCCTGCTTGCAGCAGGATGTGATCAGAATTTCGTGTGACAACAGCAGGTGCTGACAGGACCATTGGGCGAACAGTAACCATTGAAGGATCCTCATGTGCATTCTTCCTAGAGGGACTGCAACAAGTGCGGCGGACATTAATCCCAGGACTTTCAAAACCTGTTCTGCTGTTGCTTTTGTCTTTTGAAGGAGTACTGCAATCTGCTCCCTTAGTTTTGAAACCCTTTCTGGTGGGAGCCTGACCCTGACCAAAGTAGTGTCCAGTTCTGCCCCAATAAATGAGATATGCTGTGATGGCGATAAGGTAGATTTTTCGAAATTGATTGTAATGCCAAGACGGGAACAAAGACTGATTGTGTAATCTCTTGCTTGGAGAAGATGATACTCGGTGGTGGCGGAGAGGAGCCAGTCGTCTAGATATGGAAACACCCGGAATCCTTGTTGTCTCAAGTGAGACACTACTACTGCCAAACACTTGAACACCCTGGGGGCTGAGGTGAGGCCAAATGGCAGAGCTCGAAACTGAAAGTGACTGGCTCCCAGCCAGAAGCGCAGGAATCTCCTGGACGGTCTGGTCATCTTTATGTGGTAGTACGCGTCCTTGAGATCTATAGAGCACATCCAGTCTCCTTCCTGCAGAAAAGGAAGGATTGACTGTAGTGTGACCATCCGAAACTTCTCCTTCACTACGAAGGCGTTTAGTTTGCTGAGATCCAGAATTGGTCTCCAGTCCCTTGTCGTCTTTGGAACTAAAAAGAACCCTGAGTAAGTTCCGGATCCTATTTGGTCTGCCGGGACTGTTTGGATGGCTCTTTTTCTGAGCAGCTTCTGGATCTCTAAGGCTGCCTGATTCCGCAGATTGGTTGGAACGTCTGGGAATCTTTTGGTGGTAGGGGGAACGTTTATGAATTTTATGTCGTAACCTCTGGTAATTATACTTTGTACCCACGAATCTGAAGTTAAATTTCGCCAGGCCAGTGGGTACAAAGTTAAGCGTCCCCCGACTGCCTCCAGAGCAGGACAGTCGGGCCTCCTCTCAGGAGTGCTGGAAGGGCTTGCCAGAGAAAGTATCTCTGTCGCCCTGGTTTTGCGGACCCCCTCTGCCGCTTGGTCGGCGTCTTCCATTCCTTCCCCCTCCTCTGCCTCTGGGAGGGGCATTATCACTCTGTGTGGACTGAAAGGAACCCTGTGTCTTACAGAACCACATCTTTCCGCCTCTTTGCCCTATGGTCTGGCAGGGACGGAAAAACGGACTCCTACAGCAGATAGGGTCTTCCCTTGCTCAAACCTAGTGAGGGTCTCCTTTACTTTGGGGCCAAAAAGAGAGGCACCATCAAACGGGACGTTAGTAAAGGAAGACTTGAAGGATTCCGCAAAGGAGCACAGCCGCAGCCAGGATTGTCTCCTAAGTGCAATCGCTGAAGCTACCGCTCTACTCGCACCTTCGGCCGCATACGAAATGAGCCTCATGGAGGAGTTGACTACAGAGTTAAGGGTATTAAGTTGTGCTGTCACTTTCTCGGTAACAGCAGCATCTGTGCGACCCTGGAGAGTATCTCCGAGTTCCTTGAGGAGATCCCTCTGTAAACAAGTAAAATGCGTCAAGTAGTTCAGCGATCGCATGGAAAAAGTCGCAGAACTGAAAACGCACTTCTCATATCTGTCCATCGTCCTAGAATCCTTATTAGGAGGATGGACAGCGGAAGAGGACTCTGACATGTCCTTCTTAGTTGCTGCCGCCACCACCATAGTATCCACTGGAACACCCTTGGTAAGAAAACTCTTGTCCTGGGGGGCTGTTATAAACTTATTCGGTCTGCGGGGAACTGGTTCCACCGTGTCAAGTGTCTCCCAAGCCCTACGAGCTATCAAGTCCATAAGTTCGTCAAAGGGAGGGGTCACCCAGGAGGTAAAAGGTAGAGCCCCGAATGCCTTCAGCAATACTGATTCGTCCACCGAAGGGTTAAGTGGCTGCCAATCTCCCCTCTGTTTTAGGATCTCCAGGATGTCCGCAAAGGAAACATCCTCCGAGGGGGACCGTGGGGACCCTTCTGCTTCATCTAAATCTGTACCTGATGTAAGAGATTCCTGTGGGGAATCTATGTGCCTCCTCTTGCACGGTCTTTTCCTTGGTACTTCTTCAGATGCGGCTTCTGGAGAAGTGTCCGAGGAACCGGGAGCACCCTCTGGGGACAGCTGAGGCATTGGGTCTCGACGCTTTGTAGGAGCCGAGGATACAGAAGTCGAACGTGGGCCCTTAGGGGGAGGAGAAGAAGAATCCAATGAGATATGTGTCTGTTTCGACAAGACCTTCCTCATGGTGTCGAAGGCACCGGTACCCGGATCCGAGGACCTCCCTGGCTCCGAGAAACCAGGAACAATCCCAGAGATTGGGGGTCCGGGCTCCGACCCAGAGGACGGTGCCGAACTAATCTGAGCCGAGGCTCCTAGGGGGAGAGTCGGTACTGACAGCTCAGTTCTACTGTCCGCTCCGGAACCCAGGAACGATAGTAGACTCCGGGACCCCTCGATCCGTTCCAAGGGCGTCGAGGTCAACAGTACCGAAAGCACGGCTGTAGGCTTCGGTATCGAGGGTTCTACCATCATCGGAACTTCGACTCTTGGCTCCGAAGACTCGACAGGTCTCGGAGGAGGAGCAGTAGATGACCCAGGGAGGGCTTCGAGTTTCGAAACCAGCTGGGACGAAACTTCGATCAATTTGGAAAGGGCAGAGTTCTCCATTAACTTCTGTATCACTCTATCCACATCAGAATCAGATAAGGGTCTCAAAGAGCGGGTCGAAGGGGCCGAAGTCATCACCGAGCGAAGGATCGATGGCGGCGGAACCTCCGAAACCGGCTCCAAGACCGGAGTCTCGATCAAAGATGTACATTCGACAGCCGACTCCGAAGTCTGTGGAGCCGGTGTCCGAATCTTAATGGAGGTGCTCGGAGCCGAAGATTTTGGCTCTGACACTCTCGAAGACTTGGACCCCTTCGAAGACTTGGATACCAATTCAGCCTTGTCAAGGGCCTCCTGAAACTCGGGTTTTAACAAACCCCTGTCTACTAACTTCCTGCGCCTCTCCATCATGACCCTCCCACTAAAGGAATGACAAATAGAACAGTCCTCCTGTAAGTGGAGAGGGTCAAGACAGTAGACGCAGGAAGAGTGGTTATCTGTGATGGACATTTTTTGTCCGCATTGACATTTCTTGAAACCTGATTTTTGTTTCTCAGACATGCTGTAATACTCCGAAGACATATATATAAACACCTAAATATTTAAAAGTATGTATACATATATAAAGATAACACACACACAAAAAAGTCTATGGACTTGAGCCTTTCCTAAAGAAAAAACACCTGTCGACCCAGACAGGATAATAGGCCTAAATATTGCCTTTAGCGAAAACTTTATAAATAATAATAACAATAACAATAACAATAACAATAACAATAATAATAATAATAATAATCCCACTACAACTACACTAGTAAAAGACTAATATTATTGCTATCAACTATCTATACTAAATTAAAGGTAAGCTAGACAGAACTTCAAAAAATTGAAAAAAGCTTTACTGGCCCGAGCTTCTGCGATGCATCTGCTGTCGCGGCAAACTAGATCTGAGGATTAGCACTAGGGGATTATGGGTTAGGACTGTGCCTCGAGCTTTCTCAAGATGCAGAGCTGAAGAAGTGGCCATCTCGGAGCCAAGGATCGGCTCCGAACCCATGCGTAAGAACAAACGGCGAGATTGAACAATTTCACATTGGGACACCTGGTCGGATGAGTCATAGTCTGCATCCTGTCTAGGCCTGGATGGGAACCCCTTATCAGAGTGATTAGGTCTTCGGCCATTTTGAGCATTTGTTTCTTAGGCATGGAGGCCTGTCCTGGAGAATGCTGTATTTGTTTGTTTTTAAAAGAGGCTTAGACTTAGCAGACGGTTTAATGCTTAACTGAGTAGGTCTGAAGACACCCTCTGATACTGCGGGTTACTCAGCTACCCTGGATCCCTCTGTAGGGTTAGTCTCGGTAGGCTGAAAAACTTGTGCGTCCAAAGGCCCAGCCAGCTCCATGTGGGAGTCGGAGGCGGCCTGTGGTTCTGCAGAAGCGGTAGTCAGGGGCTGCGAAGGCACCTCACTGAAAACCGGAGAACCGGCGACTGGCCTAGAAGAGCCTTTGTTGTCAGTTTTGGACCTCGGATGCCTGTCCTTGTCTTTGCGCTTTTTATGTATACCGGTCGTCGGAAGTTCCGACGGCATGGTGCAATTGAATTTTCTGCCAAAATAATGTCGGGCAAAATCAATCAAACAGACATTTAATAGTGCGCTTGTTAAACCTAGCACAAAACCGACAACCAGTGACGTCGTTGTCTGGCCCTAGGCATGGGATACAATAGGAATGGAAATCTTTATGAGGTATTTACTTCCCACAAGAAATACAGTTATTAACTTTTACTGACATGGTCTGAGGCAAGAAAAAGTTTCCCCAACGGGGTACTTAGCTTTGTAGAAGACTTCGGTTCTGGATTCGGAATGAAAATCTCAGGAGTCGGCCGACCGGCACTTGCGAACTGCTTTTGCTTCGGGCACCACGCGGCAAGGAAGACTGAAGAAAATGGCGTTGGCTGCATCTTTTATACCCCTGCCGCACTGACGTCAGGGAGGAGGCGACAGCAACCAACGCCGGACCAAGACTTTGGAACTCAGGCCGACTGGGGAACCGCCTGACAGCAGGATAACCCAAGTGTAATGACTGCAGCAGTGTAACACAATGAACAGCCAGTCATTATTCACAGTTATACCGAACAATTATCTTATTGATGCAATAAGGGAATTTTTAACCAAACATGGTCAGATTGGTGGTAGATCTATTGAAACTGTGTGCGAGTGGTTATAAATTGTACTTGATAATTATTTTGTATTCAACACTGATATCTACCACCAAATATCAGGTGTGGCAATGGGGACTCCTGTTGCCAATACTTATGCTAACATAGTATTGGACAAATGGGAACAAGAGGTTATATATGATGGACCCACACATTTATCACAGCATGCATCTTTAAGCGTTTTGTTGATATTTTTGTGTGTGTCATGGCACTATTACGGAGCTTGACATTTTTTTCAATTATCTTAATTCTAGCACTAGTTTTTTGAAGTTTACAATGGCTTGTTCCAAAGTGCATATTCATTTTCTTGATGTTTCCATTAAATATGATGGTATCAATGCAGAAACTACAATGTTTAAAAAAAAGTACAGTTTTGTACCTACCATAAATGTAGATGTTCGAAGATCCACATTGCTGCAGTCCTTACACTTGGGTAGTCCGCTGTCCTCGGTCGGCCCGAATATCAAAGTATAAGGCTGACGTCGGTCAAGGCGCATTTGACTGACATCAGGACGTCAGGGTACAAATGCGCATGACCGACGTCATATCCTCAGTCTTTTCTTGCCCCAGATGTCAGAAGACCCTAAAAATAAAGGTCAAAAACCCAAAGACAACAAATCAACAACCAACCATCCTAGCACTAAAAATATGTACAATATATATACAATATATACAATACACACCCAATTGACCACCCAACCCACACAACCGCCTCTAACAACAGAGGGGAAGGAGGGAGGGTAAATTGGACTGCAGCAATGTGGATCTTCGAACATCTACATTTATGGTAGGTACAAAACTGTACTATGTTCTTCATCTCACATTGCTGCAGTCCTTACACTTGGGTAGAATCCCAAAGCAGAGGAAAGGGAGGATGGCCAAATTATAAGGAAGCAGGAGCTGCTAAAATGCCCTGCAAAACAGCAGTGGCAAAACCAGCCCTGGATTTAGAGTAAAGTGGTAGGTGATAATGCCTGGAAAAAGTATGCACTGAACTCCAAGTAGCTGCCTCCAAAATATCCTTAGTTGCCACCCCCCTCAAAAAAGCTGTTGAAGTGGCAGTAGCCCTAGTGGAATGAGGCCTAATCCCAGCTGGAACTTCCTTGCCATGATGGGAATAACAGAAAGCAATGCAAAACCCAATCCACTTAGAAATAGTTTGTTTTGACACAGGCTTGCCCTGAGAACTCAAAGCAAAAGAAACAAATAACTGCTGAGACTGCCTGAACCCTTTAGTTCTGTCCAAATAATAACGCAACTGCCTGTGTACATCTAAAGTGTGCAAAATCTTTTCCCCTTTATTTTGGGGATTTGCATAAAAGGTAGGCAAATGAATAGTTTGGTTTAAAGCCACACTAGAAACCACTTTAGGCATAAAGGAAGGATTAGTACGTAAAGATACCCTATCCTTATGGAAAATTAAGAAAGGCTCAACTGCCATAAGGGCCTGCAACTCAGAAACCCTTCTTGCAGAGGGAATAGCCAACAAAAAAGCAGTCTTCCATGATAAAAACTTTAATTCAGCAGTAGCTGCAGGCTCAAAAGGTTGTAGAGTGAGTTTCTCCAACACAAAATTGAGATCCCAAGCAGGAGTAGGAGCTCTTCGTGGGGGTCTTATATTCTTTGCCCCTCTAAGAAATTGCTTGAACAAAGGATGAGAAAAAGTACAGTTTTGTACCTACCATAAATGTAGATGTTCGAGGATCCACATTGCTGCAGTCCAAACTATTGGGTAGTCCGCTGTCCAGTCGGCCCGAATACCAAAGTATACGGCTGACGTCGGTCAGGGCGCATTAGACTGACGTCAGTACGTCAGGGTACTAATGCGCATGACCGACGTCATATCCTCAGTCTTTTCTTGCCCCAGATGTCAGAAGACCCTAAAAAGACAAGGCCCAATATACCTGCACCAAAAATATGTACAATATATACAAAATTATCAGCATATAACCTCACCTACACAACCACCCCTAAACACAGAGGGGAAGGAGGGAGGGTAAATTGGACTGCAGCAATGTGGATCCTCGAACATCTACATTTATGGTAGGTACAAAACTGTACTATGTTCTTCATCCCACATTGCTGCAGTCCTAACTATTGGGTAGAATCCCAAAGCAGAGGTAAGGAGGCTGGCAAATCATAAAGAAGCAGGAGCTGACAACATGCCTTGCAAAATAGCTGTGGCAAAACCAGCCCTAGACTTAGAGTAGAGAGGAAGGTGATAATGCTTAGAGAAAGTATGCACTGAACTCCAAGTAGCTGCCTCCAAAATATCCTTAGTTGCCACCCCCCTTAGGAATGCTGTTGAAGTGGCAGTAGCCCTAGTGGAATGAGGCCTAATCCCAGCTGGAATCTCCTTGCCATGATGGGAATAACAAAATGCAATGCAAAACCCAATCCACCTAGAAATAGTTTGTTTTGACACAGGCTTGCCCTGTGAACTCAAAGCAAAAGAAACAAACAACTGCTGAGACTGCCTAAAATCCTTAGTCCTGCTTAAATAATAACGCAATTGCCTGTGTACATCTAAAGTGTGCAAAATCTTTTCCCCTTTATTTTGGGGGTCTGCATAAAAAGTAGGCAAATGAATAGTTTGGTTTAAAGCCACACTAGAAACCACTTTAGGCATAAAGGAAGGATTAGTGCGTAATGATACCTATCCTTATGGAAAATCAAAAGGGCTCTACTGCCATAAGGGCCTGCAACTCAGACACCCTTCTTGCAGAAGTAATAGCCAACAGAAAAGCAGTCTTCCATGACAAATATTTCAATTCAGCAGTAGCCGAGGCTCAAAAGGTTGTAGAGTAAGTTTTTCCAACACAAAATTGAGATCCCAAGCAGGAGTAGGAGCTCTATGGGGGTCTTATATTCTTTGCCCTCTAAGAAACTGCTTGAACAAAGGATGCGAAAACAAAGGTGGGTCACAATCATAGTGAGCTGAAATTGCTGCAGCATGAATCTTAATGGAAGAGAAGGACAAACCTTTGTCCAATAACTCAGTAAGATATTGAAGAGCCACACTCAAATTAGGCTCAGAAATCTCCAAATTCTTTGCTGTACTCCAAAATAAAAATCTCTTCCATTTTCTCGTACACTTTCCTTGTACTAGGTCTTCTAGCTTCCATAATCACATTTAAAACTTGTTGAGGAAGTTGAGACCTGCTGTGTTTCAACACAGAATATGCCAGGCTGTTAGATGAAGAGAGTGAAGCTTGACATTGAGCAGATGACCGTCCTGCTGAGATAACAGATGTGGAATCAAAGGTAAAGGCCATGGAGGCTTCCTTACCAGACTCCTTAGTAGTGGGTACCAGTGTTGCGAGGCCAATCCGAGCTATTAAAATCATCCTTGGCTTGTCTTGTCTGACCTTTAAGAGCACCTTTGGAAGAAGAGGCAGAGGTGGAAAGGCATACACATGAAGATTTTTCCAACTGAAAGAAAGAGCATCCACTTTCCAAGCTGTGTGATGAAACCCCTTTGTGCAAAACTTTGGCAGCTGGTGGTTTAGTGGAGAAGCGAACAGATCTATGTCTGGAGTTCCCCATGACACTGTCAATTTCTGAAATACATGAAGATCCAGTTTCCACTCATGGGGATCCATGATTTGTCTGCTTAACACATCTGCTAAGGAGTTCTGTGTTCCGGCAGAAACCTTGCCTGAAGAGTTAGTTGCAAGCTGGGCGCAGTCTCCCATAAAATCATTGCTTGCCTGCATAGAGGATAAGAATGTGTTCCCCCTTGTTTGTTGATGTACCACATGACAGTTGTGTTGTCTGTTAGAATCAACACCTGCCCTGGAAGAAGTAACTCCTTGAAAGCCATTAATGCAAACTGGACTGCTAACATCTCCTTCATGTTGATATGTAGATGCTGTAGTCTGGCAGGCCACTTGTCTTGTATCCACTTTCCATTTAGATGAGCTCCCCAAGCAATGTCCGAGGCAACAGTAAAGTCTCTGCCTGAGACTCCAAAGAAACTCCTGGCAAAACCTCTGGGTCCACTGAGCCTTCTAAAGAACCGACGTCCGGGACTGCCGGTTCATCAACCCTAGGCTTCGCTGTTTTATCCTTGCGCTTTTTGGACGAAGCGGGCGTCGGAGCATCCGACGGCATTTTATAATTACAACGCTTCCCAAACACTAACCTGGCACAGTCTAACCGTCTCTTAATAGTGCGTTTGTTAAATCTAGCACAAGAGCGGCATCCAACAACGTCGTGCTCAGGCCCTAAACAAGGTATACACAAGGTATGGTAATCCCTATGAGGTATCTGTTTCCCACAAGAAATACAGTTATTCACTTTTTCTGACATCCGGTTAAATACTGAGGCAAGAAAAAACCAAAATGTTCCCCAACGGGGTACTTAGCCAACTTTGATTCGGTCTGAAACTCAGACTTCAGAAAATTTCAGAACGCCAACCTGCACTCGCAAAACTGCTTCTGCATCGGACCATGCGGCAAAAAAGACTGAGGATATGACGTCGGTCATGCGCATTAGTACCCTGACGTACTGACGTCAGTCTAATGCGCCCTGACCGACGTCAGCCGTATACTTTGGTATTCGGGCCGACTGGACAGCAGACTACCCAATAGTTTGGACTGCAGCAATGTGGGATGAAGAACATCAATGGTGGGTCACAATCATAGTGAGCCGAAATTGCTGCAGCATGAACTTTAATAGAAGAGAAGGACAAACCTTTGTCCAGTAACTCAGTAAGATATTGAAGAGCCACACTTAAATTAGGCCCAGAAACATCAAAATCCTTTGCTGCACTCCAAAATAAAAATCTCTTCCATTTGTCTGCGTACACTTTCCTTGTACTAGGCCTTCTGGCTTCCAAAATAACATTCAAAACTTGTTGTGGAAGTGGAGGCCCACAATGGTTCAAAACAGAATATGCCAGGCTGTTAGGTGCAGAGAGTGAAGCTTGACATTGAGCAAATGACTGTCCTCCTGAGACAACAGGTGTGGAATCGAAGGCAAAGGCCATGGAGGCTTCCATACCAGGCTCCTCAGTAATGGGTACCAATGCTGTCGAGGCCAATCTGGAGCTATCAAAATCATCCTTGGCTTGTCTTGTCTGGCCTTTAGGAGTACCTTTGGGAGGAGAGGCAGAGGTGGAAAGGCATACACATGAAGATTGCTCCAATTGAAAGAAAGAGCATCCACTTTCCAAGCTGTGGGATGAAACCTTTTTGTGCAAAACTTTGGCAGCTGGTGGTTTAGTGGGGAAGCGAACAGATCTATGTCTGGAGTTCCCCATGACACTGTCAATTTCCGAAATACATGAGGATCCAATTTCCACTCGTGGGGATCCATAATTTGTCTGCTCAACACATCTGCTAAGGAGTTCTGTGCTCCCGGCAGAAACCTTGCCTGAAGATTCAGCTGTAAACTGAGAGCAGTCTCCCACAAAATCATTGCTTGCCTGCATAGAGGATAAGAATGTGTTCCGCCTTGCTTGTTGATGTACCACATGACAGTTGTGTTGTCTGTTAGAATCAACACCTGCCCTGGAAGAAGTAAATCCTTGAAGGCTATTAATGCAAACTGGACTGCTAACATCTCTTTCAAGTTGATATGTAGATGTTGTAGTCTGGCAGGCCACTTGTCTTGTATCCACTTTCCATTCAGATGAGCTCCCCAAGCTTTGTCTGAGGCATCTGTCGTTAGAATCTGACTCGCCTCTGGCCGGGTCACAGAGAGTCCCTTGTTTACGTGACATTCCTGAGCCCACCACAAAAATTCCTTTTGAATGCAAGGTATTATTTGAATGACAGTGTCCAAATCCTGGCAGTGCTGTGTCCATACATTTTGAGATACCATTGTAGCTTCCTCATATGCAGTTTGGCATTGGGAAGCACCAGAATACAAGATGCCATGAACCCTAAGGCTTGAAGGACTGTCCTTGCAGTCAGCCCGGACTGATGAGACAACTGATGAAAGTAAAGGGAAAGATTCTTTTGTTTGTCCGGGGTCAAAAAGGCCATCTGGGATGCTGTATTCAGTCTCACACCCAGAAAGCACATGTCTTGACAGGGTACTAGACTGGACTTTATTTCGTTCACAGAATACCCCAGGCATCTTAGCACTGCTATCACATAACCCAAATGATGAAGAAGCTCGTCCCTTTCTTGAGCCAGAATCAGGCAATCGTCCAAATATGGATAAATCTGCATTCCTTTTAACCTGAGGAAAGCTATCACTGGAGCCAGAACCTTCGTGAACACTCTGGGCGCAGTAGATAAGCCAAAGGGCAATGCAGAGAACTGATAATGAGAAGTCCCAGCTCGAAAACGCAGATACTTCCTGCAACTGAGTCTGATAGGAACATGAAGATAAGCCTCCTTGAGATCCAAAGTTACCATCCAATGATCTTTGCCCAGCAGAGGTAAAAGCTGCTGTAACGTCAACATTTTGAACTTGGGAATGTCCAGATAAGTGTTGAGGATAGATAAGTCCAAAATTGGTCTCCACGTGTTCCCTTTCTTTGGTACTAGGAACAGGCGAGAATAAAATCCTTGGCCCACTTCTGGCATAGGGACCGGCTGAATGGCCCCTATTTGGAGTAACAGAGAAATTTGCTTGTGAGCCTCTATTCTTTGTGGAGGAGGAACGTCTGGCATGCCTTGGAAAGGAGGCAAGGTATGGAAATAAAACCTGTAACCGTGGTGTATGATATCCAATACCCATCTGTCTTGGGTAATTAAACTCCAATTTTCTTTGAAAAGTGCCAACCTTCCTCCCAAAGGTGCTGCCAGACGAGAAGGCTCTGGCAGCTGAAAAGGTAGGTCATTGGGTCTGTTTACGAAAGGACTGACCCCTGCCCTCACCTGAAGACTGTGCAGGAGAACTCCCTGTTCTAGGCCTAAAAGAGCCCTGAGCTCTGCCCCTACCACGTCTAGATCTACCCCTAGACTGGGAATCATAAGAAGGATACATCCACCCCTTAGTAGGCCAATTTCTACTAAACTTTGGAGGCTGAACCTGCAAAAAATCTTTAACAGTCTGCATAGACTTAGCCTTGTCTTCCATTTTCTTTAAGACTGTCTCAACAGGAGAACCAAACAACACATCAGATTGTAAAGGAGCATCCAAAATCCGTGATTTAACATGGTCAGATAAATTCTGATCCCTCACAGCCAGGCGTGCCTGCGAAGAACTGACCCAGTGGCAGCCACCCTAGACGAGGCCTGCACAGCATCAAAACCACATTGCAAAGAATGCTTACCCACCTGTTCAGAAACATGTACTAAATCCTGCAACTCTTTACAATCAATACCTTCCGCCAGAGCATCAACCTTAGACTTCAATTGTGAAAGGAGATAGTTTTGGTATTTTAACATGTGAAACTGGCAATTCAAAGCCCTCATAGCTAGAGTGGAAGAAGTATAAACTTTCTTTCCCCATCTATCCAAAGCCTTGGCCTCTTTGTCTGAAGGAACCGGATTCTTGACAACAGAAGCCTTAACACCTTTAGGCACCTGACTAACAGTTTCTGGGTCTGCCCTAGGACTCTTAAAAAGATACTTATGAGCTTCAGGCACCCTGTAATATCTATCCGGTTTAACAGGAGCAGGAGGCAAAGAATCAGGATTAAGAGAAGCCTCTGCAAAAACATCTTCCACCACATCTAAAACAGGAGGTATAGCCAAGGGCCTATGCTGGGGTAAAAACAAAAATTCTCTAAGCCTTTTCCTGGAATCAGAGAAGTCCTGACCTTCCCACTTAAAATGCTCCCTCATAGAATGAAGAGTTTCTGAAAAAGAAAAATCCTCAGGAGGAGAAGCAGAAGGAGTAGAATCATCCACATCAGAATCAGAATAAGGAGAATACTCCTGCAAGTCTTCAGCCGAAGACTCTGAAACATCCGAAGCCTGCTCAAAACTCCCAGGCTCAGGCTCCACCCTAGGTCTCTTATCAGGAGGGGGCAAAGAACCCCTAATCAAAGAAATCAAATCTTCTGCCATTTTAAGCATATGCTTCTTGGGCACAATTCCAGAAGAACTAGGGGTGACACCAACTGAAGCAGAACCTGGCCTGCCTCTGGGAGAAGCCTTGGAAACAGAAGGAGAGGGCCTAGCCACCCTAGGAAGGGAGGGGAGTATAGTAACCTGAGAAGCCCCTTCAGCCTGACCTGCCTCCTGAGAGGCCACATCTTGCAATAATAAAGTCTCTCCCTGGGAACCCAAAGAAACCTCCGGGCTCCACCGACACCTCTAAAGAACCGGCGTCCGGTACAGACGGTTCTTCTAGCCTAGGTTTAACTGCTTTGTCCTTGCGCTTCTTCGAAGAAGCGGGCGTCGGAGCATCCGACGGCATTTTATAATTGCACCGCTTCCCAAAAACTAACCTGGCACAATCCAACCTTCTCTTTATAGTGCGTTTATTGAATCTAGCACAAGAGCGACACCCAACAACGTCGTGCTCAGGCCCTAAGCAAGGAATACACAAAGTATGATAATCTCTATGCGGTATCGGTTTCCCACAAGAAATGCAATTATTGACTTTTTCTGACATCCGGTAAATCACTGAGGCAAGAAAAAACTAAAATATTCCCCAACGGGGTACTTAGCCAACTTTGAACTCGGTCTGAAACTTCGAAATCGAAAAATCTCAGAACGCCAACCGGCACTTGCAATGCTGCTTCTGCATCGGACCATGCGGCAAAAAAGACTGAGGATATGACGTCGGTCATGCGCATTTGTACCCTGACGTCCTGATGTCAGTCAAATGCGCCTTGACCGACGTCAGCCTTATACTTTGATATTCGGGCCGACCGAGGACAGCGGACTACCCAAGTGTAAGGACTGCAGCAATGTGAGATGAAGAACATCCTGTACATAGGAATAAATTTCTACATCGCAAGAGTATGCATGCCCCACATGTCTTCAGAGGCATTACTAAAGGGCAATTTTTAAGAACGAGAAAGCTGAATACTTCAACAACTTTAAACCAGCAACAAGCTAACAAGTTAAAGAGTGAGCTTGTAAGGAGGAGGTATGACGCAGAACACCTAGACAGAGAGCTTGAGGAAGTTTTACAACCGATGTGTTCTGTTGCTAGACCTTATTTTGCCACTGTGACTTCTGAAGACTATAATAGTATGAAATTGCCTGAAAATAATGAAAAGGTACATTATGTTATGACTTAATAGAAATACTAGTGACGTAAGCAGAATTATTAAAAATAACTGGTGTGCACTTAGATCTTTACCTGAATTACATTCTTTTATTGATAAATCTCTGTTTTTCTCATTTAGGAATTTACCCAACTTGAAACAAAAGTTATGCTATAAAGACATGCAGAGGGTAGAAGGAATAAATACTAATAAAATCAGACTACACCCTGTATAAACTACTGTTGTTGTAATGCTATAGGTCATACCTCTTTTCTCCATCCAATTAAGTGGGAAGGAATATAAATTTAGTTGCTTTGCCAAGTGTAATACTACACACACTGTTTATCTTGCTACATGCAAACTGTACACTGCTTTTTATATAGGTAAAAAAAACAAAACATCTTAAAGATAGAATTATTGAGCACAGGTCAGACACAAAGAAATATTAGCACAAATTCATTAGCCAAGTATACAAATGAATATGGTAGTGCTCATTCTTTTATTTTCATGGTAATAAAGTAATAGTAAGTTTAAGAGGAGGTGATTTTAATAATCAGAGATCAAAGAATGTGAATGGATTTTAAGAATGAATGGAGACACTTTGCCTGGTATTAACCAGTGTCACTAAAACCTATATACTGAAGGATGTTGAAGTTCAGTATTTCGAGACTGAATAGTCAAAAAACCACATTCCCGAATACTACAATCGCGACCATTCACACACACACGCACACACACACACACACACACAAACCAGGACATAATCACACACACACACACACACACACACACACACACACACACATACACCTACCTAACAAAATGAACATAACACAAACACACTTAAACTACCTATAATAAGCAGGGGGGGGCAAGCCCCCCTGCACCCCACACCACCCCACTTATATATTCTAACTCCGAGGTCGCACTAAACACACAAAAAACACCACCGCACACTCAAGTATTAAAATCCCTACCCGTTATCCTCAAACGCACAACACTTACCTGAAACCCCAGCTAAATCCACAAACCACACCACACGTCACGAACGCGACACCACGATAGCGGCAGATTCGGCATAGTGTAGTTTTGGTTAACTGGACTTTCCACTATTCAGTCATGATGTACTGAATTTTGACATTTCAGTACGTCAAGATTGTCTAGTGTATCCATATTGAAGCACAAGCAAGTGTGCTTGCAATAATTGTGTTTTACTTTAAGGTTTTAATTGAATGATGATTGAGTAATTATTAGGCTGTGTGTAGTGAATATTTAAGTGAACTGTTTTATGTTTGATGATTATACACTGAAGGTTTTTTTTTTTTTTACCTGAAAGCTTTGTTTTGTATTAAACAGTCTGTTCCTAATGGCGTTATCCAGTCTTCTTTTTTGCATCATAACTTCACTACGTGGACTGTGGTTTTATTCTATAATTTGCTTTTGGTGTGGAGATTTAGATGAACCATTCCTTCTGGATGAGAACAGATCTGAAGCTGGGTCCAGAATCCAATATTTCTGAAGCAGGTGAGGCCAAATGAAGGGAAAACCAAACTGGTCGAGGCCAGAACGGGACAATGATTATTGTGTTCAACCTTTTGGCTTTCTTTAGAAACGGAGATACAGGGATTGGGGTAAAGGCGTATAGGAGACCGGGGGCGGGGGGGGGCAATCGTGGAGGACAGCGTCTCTGGGTGACCCCCCCCAGAGGGGGATTAGGGCATAATAAACCGTTGCACTTGTTCAGAGGGAACCACAAACAGATCGAAGCAAGGTTGGCCCCAGTGGTGAAAAATCTTTTCAGTCACTGCAAGATTGAGAGACCACTCGTGAGGCATTAGAATAGTTTTGCTCAACTTGTCTGCTATCACGCTGGAGCTCCCTGGAATCTGCATTGCCGAAGGAAAGTGGTTGGAAGAAAATCACCCATTGCCAAACTGAGGGGTGCTCGAGAAAATGGATAAGATTTAGTTCCTCCTTGCTCGCTGATGTACCAGACTGACATGACTGTCCACCTGAATTGCCACTGTTTCCCCGGGGGGAGGGGTTTTGAAATGCTTGCAACTCTAAGAACACAGCCCTCATCTCTACAGCACTGATGTGCAAATTGGCCTCCAGTTGGGACTAACTGCCTTGGACTGCCCTTCCCAGATAATGCCCCCCACCCCAACAAAGAAACATCTGTGGTCACTATGGCTTGGGGCTCTGGAAGAAGGAATGGATGGACTGAAAAAATCTCATTGGAATGGAGTCACCAAGATAGATCTTATTTGCAACGACTGGTGATCAAGATGTGATGGGACATTGATTCATTTAAGACCACTGGGAGGCCACAAGCCACTGGACAATCCACACATGGTATCTGACCAGGGGAACTAGAGTAATAGAGGCTGCCATCAACTTTAACACCTACAGGATGAGTCTGGCTGAAACACTTCTATTCCAAATATGTTTTACTTGTGATCTTGTCTTTTGCAGCCTCTCTACTGGGAGAGGAGCAAGTCCTGTAACTGTGTTTAACAGAGCTCCAATAAATTCCAGCTGTTGTGTGGATTCCAGATGTGACCTACATGATCTTATTTATTGTAATGCCTAAGGAGGTGCAAAGATGTAGGGTGTAATCTCTTGCCCTTAAGAATTGACTCCTGGTGGTAGAGGTAAGGAGCTAGTCATCGAGATTAGAAAAAATTCTGAACCCCACCAGTCTGAGATGAGCTGCTAACACTGACATGCATTTGGCAAACACTCTAGGGTGGTGGTGACACCAAAGGGCAGTGGTCTGAACTGATGGCGACTGGCTCCCAGCCTGAAGCGCAGGAAACCTTTGGAATATTTGTCCTTTATGTGGTAACAAGCATCCTGAAGATCTACAGGAGCACATCCAATCATCTTTTTCCAAGAAAGGAAGTACTGACTGAACAGAGACCATCCGAAACTGGTTTGTTGAACTGGCTGAGATTCAAAATGGGTCTCCAGTTGCCTGTTTTTGGGGCACTAAAAAGAAACTAGAGTAAAACCCAGATCCTCTCTGGTCTGGTGGGACTTACTGAATGACTCTTCTCAAGCAGTTTTTGAATTTCTACAACTGCTGCTTCCCTGTGGCTGGGTGGAATAGCTGTGAGTCTTTTTTGTGATTTTGGATTTGTCGAAAGGGGAATGATGTAGCCTCTGGAAATGATTCTCTGCACCCATTTGTCTAAATGTCATATGTAGCCAGGCAGACTGATGCAGGGATAATCACCCCCCGAATGCCTCCAGAGGAAAGTAAATCGGGCCTCCGTTCAGCAGAGCTGGTAGGAGTTACCAGAGGATGACTTTCTGGACGCCTGGTTCTGCAAGCCACCTCTGCCTCTTGAACAGCATCTCCCATTATTTCCCCCTCTGCCCCTGGAGAAGTCCCTGCCATGCAAGCCCTGGAAAGGCCCTTGGGACTTTTTGAACCATAGGCTCCCACTTCTCTGGTTCCTAGAGTAAGGTCGTTGAGGATTGGAGAAGCACACGCCTACAGCAGAAAGAGTCTTCTTACCTTTCTCATATCTGGCCAGTGTGTCCTTTACTTTGGGTCCAAAAAGGAATGATCTATCAAACGGAGTGCTGACAAACAAAAATAAATGGCTCTGCACAGTCGCACAAGCGCATCCAGGGGTGTGTGTCCCTATGACTACGCTTCAACCTGCTACTCATTTTCCCTTCAGCTGCATGGGCAATTAGCCTCATGGACGAGTTGGAAATTGATTCAAGGGTGACTTGCTGAGAGATAACCTTGTCTCGGACCCCCTTCTGCTCCTGCTCGAGTATCTGAAAGCTCTTTAATCAGGATTCCACTGCAACCTGGTAAAGTGTGCCATATAGTTCAAAGACCTGAGGGCAAAGGTCGATGAAGCATAAAAGCTCTTTCCCAAACCTATCCACGGTCCTAGACTCCTTGTTAGGTGGATGGATAGTAGGACTTTCCTCTGCAAGTTCCTTTTTTATGGCTGCCACTATCACCATGGCATCTACTGGGATAACATTTGTCCAATGCTGCTCATCCTTAGGGGCACACAGAATCCGGTCAGGCCTTTTGGAGATTGGCTTGATGGAGTCAGGCATTTTCCAGGACCACTAAGTGATCAGTTTAATAAGGTAGTCAGCAAGTGGAGAGATCCAGGAGGTAGAGGGATGGGCAAGAAAAGCCTCCAGGTATACAGATTCCTGCGAGGAAGGCTGAAGGGAAGTCCAGCCACCCCTCTTTCAGGATTTCCAGGATGTCCCCGAAGGGATCCTCCGGGTGTGACCTGGGGGAACCTTCCCTCGCAACAAAATCGGTATCTTCTGTGATGAACTCCTCCGGGGAGTCTTAAGGGCTTCCTCTTGCACTTTTTTAAAGGTACTTCCTCGGTGGGATGTTCCAGAGAAGTATCCGAAGACAAAACCACCAAGGTGGGTTGCTCCTGAGGCTTGTGTGTCCCCTGTCCCAGAGATGAGGCTGGAGTCAAGAGGATACAGATGATGCTTGGCTCAACATGGAAGACCAGGACTTCGACTCCACAGTGGACAAGGTCTTCTCCATGATCCAAAAGGCAAGCCCGCCACAGAGGGAAGAGGAGCCCAGAACTGAAGCCACCCCACATCGAGTAATCCACCTCCAAAGCAGAAGCCTGGTATGAGCTCATGAATCCTAAGGCACTGAGGGGCATGGAAGGCTCTGAAAGAATCAAAGCTGAACCTTGGCCCTTAGAACCAGAGATGAAGCCTTGACCCCAGGAGTTCTTCGGTTCCAACAAATCGGACAAACTCAAGGCAATCAGCAGTTCCAGATAAGCAACAGTAACCAGAACAGAGGTAGTCAGAGCTGGGCAGGTCAGTGCCAGGGGCACCAAGGACTCAACTGGAACTGGAGGAGGAAACTGAGGGATCGGTTCCCGAGGCTAGTTGGTTGGGAACTGAACTGAGGGCATTCCCCTCGCTGTCAGCAACAGGTCAACCAGCCTCATGATGTCCGAGAGACTTTTAGTAGACCGAATGGATGACTCTGAAGGAGACCTAGAAGGTCTCAGTTCCATGAAGGGGATGGGTGGTCTGTCCACAAAAGGATCCACTGAAGTGGAATAGGTGGTCATCAGTCAGTAGGGTGATAAAGGTAGTCTGCTTCGGTACCAAAGCTCCAGGTGTCTGATCTGAAGTAAGTTTCGGTGCCGAATCATCCTTGCCTAATGGTGCCGTGGAAGCTGTTGACACCATAGGTTGCTTAGTCGATTTAGTAGGCGGTTCCAGGGAACATCTCAGAACCGAAAGAGGCTGCTTTTTGATTTGGAAGATGAAGATTAAGAGCATGACAAGCTGGCTTCAGTTCTTTGACCAGCTATGGCCTCTTTAGTGTCTCCCTTTAGAAGACCTTTCCAGATTAATTTTTTTCTCTGCTCAGTTAAGGTTCTGGCGGAGAAACCATGGCAAATCGTGCAATCCCCTTGAGGTGGACGGCGTCCAAACAGTATACACAGAACACATTCCCATCACAGTTTGGCATCTTCCTTTTATATTTCTGGCACCTCTTGAAGCCAGATACATAAAAAAAAAAAATTAAACTAATGCTGAATAGCACTCGCACACCACACGCAAAAAGAGATTAAGAGAAAATAAATAGCCTCCCCCCCCCTTTTGATAGAAGGGAGAAGGTACCAACAATGGTTACCAAAATTACCGTAAAGATAAGGAAACTGAGAAGGCAGTACCACAACAAGGTACATTAAGAAACTACCCGATGGTAGAAAGAAAGGGAAAATGAAAACCACAGACAGACAGACGCGCACACAGACAGAGACACACACAAATTAGAAAATGAGAGGAGTGGGTAGAAAGGCAAGTAAAAGGAGAGACAGTAGAAAATATAGGCAAAATAAGGAATAACTAACTGCCAAAGAATGAGAGATCGGATGCATCTGACACACGAAGTGGCAAATGAGATCTGCAGGAATTTAGAAAGAAGCATTATGGGTGGAGCCTAGCTCAAGAGTTTTGGGAGGCGCAAGCTGAAATAAATAGCTGAAATGGTTCCGAGGATCGGAACAGAGCCCACAGTCAAGGATTATGTGAAGACTGACATCAGATTGAATGTTAGAGATGACAGGAATGGCTTTAAACAGAGAGAAAAGTAAAGATTTAGGTGATGAAGTAATGCTCAGGGGTATGTATTTTTACAATGAATGAAATTTCTATGTTGGGTATAGGGAGTGGTCCTGTGAAACTTCTGGTGCATGGTCCCATCAGGACAGTTCATTGTAGTACTCTAATGTAGTATGGAGGCTGGCACTAACCCCTGAAGCTGAAGGACCAGCCTGGCTAGTGGTGACTGAAGAAATAACTAAATTTTTTGCTTGAAGCTGCAATTTGGACAATCTGAACTGAGGAAGCAGAGCTACTTGAGAAAATGTATCCAGGTGAGCTCCTATGAACTCCAGGGTCTGGGTGGGAAGGAGACGAGACTTGTCAAAGTTGACCAAGATTCCCAGACTTAGACATAAATGGAGCAGGTAGTCCCTGATGCATGTCAGTAAATGCCTGGTGGGAACATTGAAGAGCCAGTTGTCCAGATATGTAAACACCCTGAATCCCAGCAATCTCAGGTGAACTGCAACCATTGCCATACAGTGGTCTCACCACAGTCCCATGGATGTTCACCAAAAGGTCAGGGCTCTGAAATGAAAGTGTCTGGCTCCCAGACAGTATTTTTGTATGGCAGAATGCATCCTGGAGATCTGCTGAGCACATCCAACTGTCCTTCCACAAAAAAAAAAAAAAAAAAAAAAAAAAGAGGGAAAATTAACTGAACCTTGGAACTTGGAGTGTTTGACAAACTGGTTTAAGTGGCTTAGGTTCAATATTGGTAGGAGGTACTCCCCCCCCCCCCCACACCCAGTCTTCTTTGGCACCAAAAAGAATCCTGAACAAGTTTTGAATCCTTGTTGGTCTGGTGGGACATCTTGGATAACCCTTTTTCTTAGCAGCTTTTTTTTTAAATCTTGAAGGCTGCTTCCTTTCTCTGATGGGGTGGTAAGTTGGGAATTTTTTGTGGATAAATGGGTGGGGAAGGGAAAAGGGAATGCAACAACCTCTGGTAAATATTCTCTGCACCAATATATCTCTGGTGATGGACATCCAGGCTTTGTGGTGCAGAGATAAGTGGCACCCCCCCCCCCCCGACTGCCTCCAGAGTAGCAGTCAGGCAACTGTTCAGGGACATGGAAAGACTTCTAGGTAAAGGGGCTTCAGAACCCTTAGTCTTGTGGGTTTCCCCTGCCGAGTGGGTAACATCTACCATTACAGTTCCCCTTTTGCCTCGGGGGGGGGGGGGGGTCTATGGTCTACTTCAATAGAAGTCCTGAGAAAACCCTTGTGATTTCCAGAACCACATCTTTCTACCCTCTTTCTAGTTTCCCGAAAAGGTCCTCTGAGGAGTAGTAAAACATATCCCTACAGCAGATATGGTTTTCTCATCTTGTTCACGCCTACAATAAAAGGAAAAATTGCTGCCCAGGGCCAAGAAGGAGCAGGTGCCTAATTGGAAGCAATCTCTCCTTGACCCGAACAAGCAAATAACAGAGCACTAGTGAAATCTTCCAAAGCAAACTCCAAGTCCAAACATGTCACATATACTAAAGACAACCATAAGGTTTTCTTCATATATGTCCACAATCTCAAGGGAAGCACCCAGATATGCTCAGAACTTGAGGTCAAGGACACCATATACACAAATGCTGTAGATACAGCAGATCTGCTGGCAGACAGGTTCAGGGAAAACTTCACTCCTCTGCCCCCCCCCCCCCACAACCAGTAAAGCAGGACATACCAGTACCTGCCCCCCTCCTCTTATCTCTAGGGAGCAAGTCATCACTGCCCTCTCAAAGGCAAAAAATACAGCCTCCACAGGACCAGATAACATCCCAGGCTGCATCCTACATAAACTCAGACAGGAACTTGCAGCACCATTAGGCACCCTATTCAACCAAAGCCTGAGTACTGGCTTTGTCTCAGCTGAGTGAAGGACAGCCACAGTCATCCCTTTGCACAACGGTCTAGCGTCCACCGATCCAGGAAATTACAGACCCATCAGCCTAAATAGCCTGATCTGCAAGGCCATGGAGCGGATTATCATGGACCTTTTTAACAAGGACACTGGCAACCTCCAGACACTTGATCCTGCATAGTTTGGTTTGGTTAAGGAGAGGTCATGCCTGTTAAATTTGGTCTTCTGTGAGACAGTCACCAAGGCCATAGACGAGGGGAAGAAAGTGCAAACCACCTACCTTGACCTGGCCAAAACCTTCGATACTATTCCCCACTCAGGTACAACAGATAAACTCTCAACTAGGCATCAATCCATATGTTACCAGATGGGTAGTAAACTGGCTCACTGACAGAACCCACTAAGTCAAAATAGGGGAAGCAACCTCAAGTACTAGACCCGTAACAAGCGGTGTACCCCAGGGATCTGTCTTGGGGCCTCTGCTGTTTGGGATTTACTTCTAAGAGGTGTAGGCTAAATCTAGTGGGTTATGGCTGACCAAGTTTGCAGATGACAGCAAGCTGGGTGCGGTCATTAATTCCCCTAGTGATGTGGACATACTCCAGGAGGGTCTCACCCACATAAATGACTGGTGCCAGATACATGGCCTTAAACTGAATGCCAAAAAATGCATCATCCCTTTTGTGGAGAGTGATGTCCCCACAAATTATCACATTGACAATAAGGTCCTAAGCACGCAATCAGTTGTGAGGGACTTGGGCACCTAGGATGATAGCAAACAGACTTTTGACCACCATACTGCCTCTGTTGTACAGAAAGCTTTCTACATGGCCCACTTCATTAGTAAGGGTATCTCATCCAGGGACAAGGTGGTCATAGCATCTCTGTATTCTTCCCTTATAAGACCCATTACTGCGTACAATGCCCCTTTCACCATGTCCCTCACAAACCACATGCAGCAGCTGGAGATACCACTTCCTCACCCGGAGAATCCATGGCCTCAAGTATCTACCCTACACAGATAGGCTAAAAGCCCTGTCTCTCTACTTGGTCTCCTACAGACTCCTCAGAGGTGACCACTGTCTGGCATACAAAGCAATCTCAGACCCCGCCCTGATGGGACTGCTGCATATCCGCAAGTCAAGCTATACTCGAGTAACCCGCATGCACTAACTCAACCTGGTCTGACATCAACAGGACTTGTTGGCGGGACAGATTTGTGTCCCAGAGATTCCCCCTTTTCTGGAATAGACTCCCTCTCCATGTAAAGCAGAGTACCTCATTAAGCCTTTTTAAGCGCAACCTGGATAACTGGATGGGGAACGAATACACACCCCTGAGACTCCACCTGTGTCCCTGCTGGACAGTGGCACAGGGTGCTGACTTGTTGGAACATGGGCTAAATTCTTGGCTAGGCTTGTAAGGGCTCAAGGCCAATGGCCTAGTAACTTCCTATTATCCCACAGAAAGTTTCTAACTCTGGGTCCAAATAAGTTAGATCCATACAAAAGTACACTGATGAAGAACATCTTGTAGGGCTCCATAGTCACACAGGCGCATACAGCCATGCCTCCTAACCATAATGCCTAAACCCGCCCGCTCCCAAAACAGTTTCTGTAGCATGTGAAAGACCAAAAGAGACAGAGGCATTTGATGGGGACTGAAGGGTGGCTATTTGAGAAGAGATGGGTATTTTTATCCTCTGCTGACATGGACCCCGAGAGGAATTTGGTAAGCTCCTTCACCAGATTCCTCTGAAACCTTGTGAAATGTGCCATGTAATTAATCAACTGCAAAGCAAAGGTCACAGAAGGAAAAATTCACATCCTGAATTTGTCCAGTGCCCTAGACTCAATGGGGGTGAACAAAGGAACTTTCCTCAGCAAGTTCCCTTTCTGGTGACTGCAGTAACCACTGCAGCATCAACTGGTGGAGCCCTACTCCAATGGGCACAACCCTTGGGTGCAATTAACTATTTGTCTGTCTTCTTATGTATAGGCTCCGTTGTATCTGGATCCTTCCAAGCCCAATGGGAAAGGAGATCCACCACTTCATCCGCCAAGAATACCACCCAAGACGTACCAGTGTCGGTTCCAAAAGACTCAAGAAACACTGACTCCTCTTAGGAAAGGACTTCAGAAGACCAATCACCCTTCTGTCTCAGATGTCCAATAATTTTTCTCCTAATGATACATCCTCAAAGGGGTGACGTGGGCAGCCCTCCCCTATATCAAATGTGGCATCTTTTGTTAAAAGACTAATGTGGGGAATCAATGTGCCTTTCTTTTGCACTTGCACTTTCAGGGAACTTCATGGGGATGATCAGAGGAGGACATGGAAGTACGTAGGGAGTTCTATAAAAGGGGACCGTCTCAAGGCTACAGCAGACCAGTCCCCCCTATGGTACAGAATGAGAAGACTCAGGACCCACAGCAGACAGCTGTGGGGGGGGGGGCAATGATGTCCTACTGCCAGTCATATGGAAAACCCTTAACACTGCCTAAAAGGCAGAAACAGATTGTGAGTGCAGGACCATTCCAGGAGAAGATGAAGCCACCTGCATAGAGAAGTGCAAGACCACCTCATGATCCTGCCTTGATGCAGAAGTCGGAACCAAGTTATTTAATGCCGAAGCCCTAAGGCAGAGAGAGAGCTCTGAAAAACCTCTCAAGTCGAACCCAAACCCTCAGATCTGGCACCAAAGCTATGACACTAAGACCACTTCAGATGTGAAAGTCAGCACCGGATGGGTCAAAGAAGGTGTCTGAGTCCATGAAGGCCACACCTTTGGGTAAGGCCCATACAATCCTGAGAATCTCAGATCCAGTACCTCCAAAGCAGTGGGATGGACTGGAGAAGGAGTGAGTGTTTAGGCTGATCCCAAGCTCACTGGTCCAGGATTACACCTGGCTTATGAATTTGAGTCATGAGAAATGTTATCATCCTGTCCACATCTGCTTCTGACAGACTCCTGGTAGACCTGAAGGACAAAGAGGTAGACTGAGGTCTCACTCTCCATGGAGTCTCTTGCAAAAAAAGAATGTGCAGCCTGGATGACATCTGCTACAGAAAGAACAAAGGGTGTCGAAGGGATGGCAACTTAGCAGCCAAAGTTTTTGGATCCAAAGCCCTGGGAATGTTAGATGAAAGAGACAAAGCTACAGCAGAGTGAGGAGAATGGTTAGGAGAGCATTTCCTCAACTCCCTTGGCTCATCTTTGGCAGTCGCTCTTTTCATCTTGACGTTTTCTCCACCAGTTTTTGAGCAGAAGAGGAAACTCCAGATACTGAAAAGAAAGACAACAGACACTTGCGAACTAATCTGTCCCTGCACTCAACCAAGGCTCTGTGGTTGAAGCCAGAACAAATTTCACACTACCTCTAGGTTTGTCAGACATCTTACAGAATAACTCACAATCCTGAAACCAGCAACGACAAAACATCTAAAACATACAGGGGAGAAAAAATCTAGTTAAATGGAAACAGGAGAAATGGCAATGACGAACTCCAGACGAGGTTAAGTGTCACTTGTCTTGCGTTTATTCAGCAAGACAATAAGGTTGAGTGTTAAAGTAGTTTATTACATACTTGCACATCAAGATGGAGAATGGTAACATTAAACTTAAACTACTACACACATGCATGGTTATACCTCGACTGCTCACTACAAAATGGCACTCTTGCTTGCATGTGCTCAGTACTTATATGCACGTACCCATGGACTGGAATAGCTCTTAAAGAACATACACTCACTGACCTACATCCTCCTCCTCTGACTACTTGGTCATGTAAATAAACAATGACAATCATATGAACATGTAATTATACAAATATATACAGACAACAATCATGTCCAGGTTGCTGTGCATTTGAGAGTAGGTTTTGAGATACGACCTAACCTTGTAACAACTTGAACTGAATTTAGCAACAGGGCAGTCACTAGGGAATGCTGTTCTTGAGGGATTTCAGGGATACTTTCAGGAACAGGAATAGGTGACAAAAGCTCTCTGGAACAGGAACATTGGACAAATCACTGAGAATTAGAGTCTCTGTTGCAAGCGAAATGTTGCAACACTAGCTCGGATACAGACAATAAATGTTTCTGATTCCACCCGAATTCCATGCCTTGTGACTTAATGTGTGATCTCTGTTCTTCACACACAAAAAAGTGTTTCACAAGTCCAATTCAGTCAAATCATTTTGCTGTCTGCATCTTCACTCACCTTTCAATGGATTCAGAGGTTTGCTGGTTTTATCATATTAGGACTTTTGGGACAAACACTTCATTAAGAGTTGAGCTTTTACTGCTTTATTGTTTTTTGCACTTTTAACCTACAAATTCTTACTGACTGGTAGTGTGGTTCTGGTTTGTCTCGAAATTAACCTCTGGGCAGGTGAACCAAGAAGACTGTCACGAGGTATGTTTCTGAGATTTAGGAAAACAGTGTTACCACATTTAGATGTTTTTCAACCGCTGTTTTACACTTTGAACTGCACATTCTGCCAAGCCATTTGACAGGCTATTCAAGACTACTACTCTAATGAATTAAGTCCCACGTTTAAGCAAATCTTTTGAACTGCTGACTGGTAACCTGTGCACCATTGTCAGAAATGAGTCTGTGCAGACCACCATGGACAGAAAAATGCCCTTTTAACTTAGTAATGACAGTACTGGACATTGGATTAAGAAGCATGTCAATCTCAAACCAATTTGAATAAGTGTCCACTAATACAAAGCAATGACCATTCCACTCAAAAATGTCTGTAGCTACTGTCAACCAAGGTAGTTCAGAAATCTGGCTTAGCTGAAGTGGTTCTTTTTGTAGATGCAGCTTAGTACTATTACAAACAGAACAAGCTAAAAGTTCTATGTTAAAAAGTGAGAGAAGTCTAAAATACTAGACCTCTCGCCCTTGTTTTGGAAGAATCAGTTCCTGGGTGGCCACGATGCAAGATTTTAACATACTCTTGTTGCAAGGATTTTGGAACAATCACTTTTGGACCTTTCATGATGATACCATCTTCCATCAAAATCTTGTCTCCAAGGAAAATACTGTTGCACATCTTGTGGTAAACAAGATTGCTTTGATGGCCGTGCTCAACTGATGAAGTGGTTAAGCTTCTGGAGAATTGGATCTGAAGTCATGCGAGTTCTAAGCTCATCAAGACTTGTGGAAAAGAAATTTCTCACACTTCCATGACTTCAAAATCAGGTTTCTCATTTTCACGCTGTTCACAGTGGGTTTTTTTTCTGCATGATCTAGATAAAGTATCAGCAAGATAAAGAAGATTGCCTTTTGTATAAACAAAGTGAAAATTGGACTTTTACAACTTCGTCATGTGTTGCAAATCTCACAGGAGCTGTGTGCATAAGGCTTTTTCAAATTAGTAACCAAAGATTGGTGATCAGCCTCATTTTGAATAGGTTGACCATAAATAAAATCATGGAACATCAAACATACAAACAATTGCCAAGAGCTCTTTATCTGAGCATACTGCATCTCAGCTTGGGTTAGAGTTCTGGATCCATAGACTACTGGTCTTCCCTCGAAGAATGAATGCACCAAGACCAAACTTCGAAGCATCATAAGAAGAGTTACAGGTTTGTGAACATCATAATATCAAAGTAGGAGGACTGGCAATTCTCTGTTTCAGGACATCAAATGCTCTTTGGTGTTCTGACCAAGACCAGGTTACATCTCTGTGTGTCAGCCCTCTCTGTGGTGCTAAAAGTTGTACCATACCTGGTGTGACCTTTCCTAAATAACTGACCGTGCCAAGAAAACATTTTATGGAAGTAACATTGTCTGGAGCTGGCATCTCAAGAATTGCAGTTTGCTTGGAAGGATCTGGTCGCAAGTCTGAACTAGTAAACAAATGATCCAAATAAGTAACTTCTTGTGGTCGGAACTTGCATCTCTGAGGATTTAGCTCAAGATTCACTTCACGAGCGTGTTCCAGAACATTTTTGAGGTTTCTATCAAGCTTGACTTCACCATTGCCTCCTACAAGAATATCTACTATAACAGCACATGGATAGCCAGAAAAAATTTGCTCCGTTGCATGTTGAAAGACTTCACTGGCAGAATTTATCCCAAATGACATTCTCAAAAATCTGTACCTGCCAAATGGTGTACTGAAAGCAGTTAGCAATGAAGAATTTCAGTCAAGCAAAATTTGCTAAAATAAACTTTTTGCATCTAAGAAAGAAAAAAAAAAAAAACAGTGGCATTTGGCATGAGAGCAGCAACTTCGACTGTATGCATTTGATGATGAGGTCGTTTTAGTGCTTTGTTTAAGTCTCTTGGATCAATACATATTCTAATATCTGAGCTTTTCTTACGAGATACCACCATGGATAATCCCCATTCAGCTGGTTCTTCGACTGGACAAATTACTCCTAGATGCACCATTCTGTCTAGCTCAGCTTTGACTCTGCCTTGCAAGGCTACTGGAACTTTCCTTGCTTGCCTGATAACACAGCGAGCAAAATTTTCATGGTTGCACATGCTTACATGGTGGACTTCTGCATTAAATAATAGCAGTCCCATTTTCAAACTGTTTCCAAGGCCTAACAATGACTGCACATGTCTTTCAACTACATAAAATTGCAAGTCATAGCTGTTCCCAGCAGAGTAACATGAAAGCACTACTGAGCCTTCAGTTTGAATTTCTTCACCACAATAAGCTTCGCACACTTTGCCAGATCAAGCTTCTCACTAGTTCTTACTCTGGCAAATATGTCTGCTGACATGACACTGCACTTTGAACCAGTATCAACTTTGAGCTGCATAGTACTCCCATTAATCATAACAGTACAAAATACATAGCTCTTTGCCCGCAAATCTACTGCATTGACTGTTTCACCAAGCACTGACACACCATCAGCATAAAAAGTAGGGCCACAGCTTTCTAGTTAACCAGCTTACCAGTTTGAATGCTCTCTTTTAAATAAAAGAATGTCTCTCTCTTGATTTACAGAACCTTTTGAAATGATTCCATTTTTTACATGTGTGGCACTGCTGACCAAAAGCTAAGCACTTCTCTTATAGGTTCATGATTACCTCCACAATTATAGCAGTTGACTGAGGCTTGTCACAGGTTTTGCTTACTCACCTGTCTTAATGGTGGGCTGGGATGCTAGAAGTTTGTTGAGGAGAGGGGGAACAGCCTGGTCGGGCTGGTAGGCAGTGAGGAGGAACGGGTGTGCCCTCTTCTGTTCCCCCTCTGGTTTGGACGGTCATTCCAATGAATTAGGAACGGAAAATGAGTATTTGCTGGTGGCTCAATATATAAGCAAGCAGGGTAAGGACACTGCTTATTTGGTTGGATGTCAATTCAATAAGTGATAAAGGAAGTAAGTAATGGATGCTGCTTCACAAGTAAAATAAGTGGGATGTGTAATTCAATAAATGCAAATGAAGTGAGTAGTGGCACGTTGCTTCATAAGTAGGTGAGTTGGAGGTATGGATGCTGCTTACTGGGCGAGGATGAGCAAGGTCACGCTGTCCTGATTAACATTACATGGATGTGGATGCTGCAGTTCAATCAGCTATATTGCATTTCAGTTGTAATTAATAAATATTGGATAACAAAGTTATGTTAAAGTTTAATAAAGGTCGTCAAATGTCATTCGGTGTGATGTGTTTATTGAAGGGGACTGGGACAAATGAGGTTTGGTAACAAACCAATTTGTCCAGGGACATCTTCAGAGTGGGGTTAGATAAATACATTATTAGGAGTGGAGGGCTGGGTGGGAGGAAAGGGTTAAATGGGGAGGGATGATTGGGAGGAAATGAGGTATGTGTAGGGAAGGGCTTAAGGGACTTATGCAAGTGTAACTGGATAAGGAATCACACTTTGGCATGAACTTGTTACCCACCCTCCCTCCCTCTTTTGGTGGAATACTGGAGATTCTGATTATTTGTCAGATTGGGTAGGGTGGAGAAGAGGGACAGGTGTGCCCTGTTCTGTTCTGGTTTTGGATGGTAATTCCAATGAATTAGGAAAGGAAAATGAGTATTTGCCGGTGGCTCAATAAATAAGCAAGCAGGGTAAGGACAGTGCTTATTTGGTTGGATGTTAATTCAATAAGTGGTAAATGAGGTGAGTGATGGATGCTGCTTCATAAGAAAAATAAGTGGGATGTGTAATTCAATGAATGCAAATGAGGTGAGTAGTGGGACGCTGTTTCGTGGGTGGGTGAATTGGAGGTATGGATGCTGCTTACTGGCTGTGGATGTTGCAGTTCAATCAGCTATATTGCATTTCAGTTGTAATAAATAATAATTGGATAACAAAGTTATGTTAAAGTTTAATAAAGGTAGTCGAATGTCATTCGGTGTGATGTGTTAATTGAAGGGGACTGGGACAAACAGAAATTAGAAGTTATGTACCTACCATAACGTTCCATGTTAGTTGTCTTCTCTCGCCTTCTTTCTTGTTGGATGGGTTCGGAGCCGATCCTCGGCTCCGACTCGGCACTTGCTTTAGCTTGAGAACTCCTTTTACCAGCTCGAGGCAACCCTATATCCCATGATGCAAGGCGGAACTACCTCACATCTTGTTTGGTAGCTAACCTACCCTGCTAAGGACTAACCTAACATAATTAGGAAAACAAGTTCATAATAAGAGTCCTCATATGAAGGCTCAGGAAGAAAACAACCTGATAGGAACTCTTCAAGATCTGTCCAGGCCAGGGGGAAGGAGGGAGGGACGCAAGAAAGAAGGCGAGAGAAGACAACTAACATGGAACGTTATGGTAGGTACATAACTTCTAAATGTTAAGTTGTCAATCTCGCCTTCATTGTTGCTGGATGGGACCGCGTCCCTAGCACCTGTATCCCAGGTGGCTCAATGGAACAGACTCTTCAGAACTGTGGAACCAAAAATCTTCCGCATCAGAATCTCTGGCCCTGTCTCTGGAGGCCAAATCTAACTTGTAATGAGAGACAAAGGTATGAGGCGTGGCCCAAGTAGCTGCTGCACAAATGGTATCAATGGGTAGTCTACCCTGAAAGGCTGCAGATGTGGATAGACTCCTGGTTGAGTGTGCTTTTGGTTTAGAAGATAGCTGCTTGCCTCTGAGAGAGTACACATAGGAAATGGTGGAAGTCAACCATCTGGATAAGGTCACTTTAGAAACTGGAAGACCTATCCTGTTTTCTGCATAGGAGACAAATAATTGGTCCGATTTCCTGAATTGTTTAGTTCTATGCAAATAGTACCTGAGCTGACGATGGACATCCGAAAAATGAAGCTTCTGTTCAGCTCTGTCGGAATAGTTTGGGAAAAAGACTGGTAGATCTATAGATTGGTTAATATTGGTTTGAGACACAACTTTGGGGAGAAAGGAAGGGTTCGTTCTTAATGATACCCTGTCCTTATGAAAACCAAGTAAGGAACGAATGCAGAGAGCTTGAATCTGAAACCCTTCTTGCTGAAGTGACAGCCAGTAAGAATATAGTTTTCCAGGTCAATAACTTCAAAGAACATGAAGCAGACGGTTCGAAGGGAGGCAGTATCAAGGATGCCAACATTAAGTTTAGATCCCATTGCGGAGGAGGATGCTTTATAGGCGGCTTTAGGAGAAAAACTCCTCTCAGAAAGGCCTTGCATAATCTATGAGACATAATGTTATTGTCATGCAAGCCAACATGATACTTGGAAATAGCAGCCAGTTGTACTTTAACTGTAGATGACGAGGATCCTGAATGAAAAACCCCCGCCAGGAAATCTAAAACAGAATGTACAGGAGCAGTAAAGGGATCAATATTCCTGGAATTTGCCCAAATAGAAAAACATCGCCACTTGCTAGCATAAACAGTCCTAGTGGACGACTTTAAAGAAGACACTAAGATGTCTCTGACTGAGTCAGAAATCATCGGTAGCCTGGCTAGGGAAGGAAGTGGAGCAACCAAGCAGTGAGGTTGAGAGAATGAATGGCCCGGTGCTGCTGACCCGACTGGTGGATCAAGAGATCCGGAACTGGGTCCAGATGCCAGGGCTGCACCAGAAGGTGACGATGCAGAGACGGAAACCAAATTTGTCGAGGCCAATAAGGGGTAATGAGAATCAACTTGGCCCTCAAAACGGTGGCTTTCTGAATGACTTGTGGAATCAAGGGAAAAGGAGGAAAAGCGTACAGAAGTCCCCGGGCCAATCCTGGGTTAGAGAGTCTCTCAGGGTTGGCCTGGAAGGGAAAGAGGGTGAAAAATCGGGCACTTGTTGTTTTGAGGAGTAGCAAAAGATCGCAACAAGGAGTGCCCCACTTCAGAAAAATCTGATCCACTACAGATTGATTGAGAGACCACCGTGAGGCATCAGAATGGATCTGCTCAGCCTGTCCGCCAAGAGGTTGGACCTGCCGGGGATGTGCGTTGCTATTAGAAACCGATGAGAGGAGATTGCCCATTGCCAAAGTCTGAGCGCTTCGACAACGGATAGGACCTGGTCCCGCCCTGCTTGTTGATGTACCAGACCACGGACATGTTGTCCGCTTGTACTGCAATAGTCCCGTGGGAAGAAAGTCGTTGAGGGCTTGCAATGTTAAAAGCACCGCCCCCATCTCCAGGACATTTATGTGCAGATGGTATTCTATGGGTTGCCACGTCCCGTGGACCATCCTGCCCTGATAATGCCCCGCCCACCCGATCAGAGAGGCATCCGTAGTAACTGTGGCAACTGGAGGAGGGGAACAAAGGGTCGGCCCTGATGAAGAACAGGGCAAGATATCCACCAATTCAGATGAGTTCTGCACGACTGTGTGACTAAGATTTCGTGCCTCATCGGGAGACTGTGGTACGACCACTGCGTGAATAGCATCCACTGCAGAAGACGCATGTGGAAGCGAGCCAGTGGTAGAAGAACAATGGCCGCAGCCATAAGACCTAGAACCTTCAGTATAAATCTGGCTTTGACCTTGTTGCTCTGCAATAGAATCCGAGCAATTTTTGGATGTCCAGAATTCTTTGATCTGTTAGTCTGGCTAACATTTTGACGGTGTTTAATTCTGCGCCTATAAAGGTGATAGATTGGCAAGGCAGCAGAGAAGATTTTTCAAATTTACTGAAATTCCCAAACTCCTGCAAAGCTGCAGAGTGTAGTCTCTGGTCTGAAGAAGCTGACACCTGGTGGTGGCGGAGAGGAGCCAGTCGTCCAAATAAGGAAACACCTGGAATCCTTGACGTCTCAGATGAGCTGTGACCACTGCCATGCATTTGGTAAACACTCTGGGGGCTGAAGTGAGGCCAAAGGGCAGGGCTCTGAATTGGTAATGACTGGTCCCTAGCCGAAAGCGGAGAAACCTTCTGGAGCGCCTGTGAATCTATGTGATAGTACGCGTCCTGAAGGTCTATAGAGCACATCCAGTTGTCCTTGCCCAGAAAGGGCAGAATGGACTGAAGCGTGACCATCCGGAATCTTGCCTTCTTGACAAATCGGTTTAGACTGCTCAGGTCTAATATTGGTCTCCAATCTCCCGTCCTTTTGGGGACCAAAAAGAATCTCGAGTAGACGCCGGATCCTACCTGGTCTGCCGGCACAGTCTGGACGGCTATTTTTTCTAGGAGCTTTGAAACCTCCTGTTCTGCCAAATCCCTTTGACCGGGTGAGATGTCTGGAAGGGATTGTTGAGGTACGGGATACCTTTCTAAGGGGATTTTGTAACCCTCGGATATGATCGACTGTACCCACATATCTTGTGAGAGGGAATGCCAGGCTACTGGGTACAGCGAAATCCTTCCCCCGACTGCCTCCAAGGGTGGACAGTCGGGCAACACCTCAGGGATGCTGAAAGGGCTTCTCAGGAAGAGACTCCCTGTTGCCCTGGTTCTGAGGACCCCCCCCTGCCTCTAGGGCGGCATCTATTATTGTTACCCCCTCTGCCTCTGGGGGTAAACTGACCACGTGTGTCCGGTGTAGCTCCTTGGGCTTTGCGGAAAGTACAGTTTTGTACCTACCATAAATGTAGATGTCCGAACTGGATAGCATCTGCAGTCATAACAAATGGGTTGCCCTGTCGTCAGGCAGCCCTTCGGTCGGCCGGATTCCAAAGTCTGGGTCCGGCTTCGGCTGATGTCGCACTTCATCCGACGTCATCTCTGCTGGTCTTCGGGTATAAAGGCATCAGCCGACGCCATCTTCCTCGGTGTTTCTTGCCCCAAATGCCAGTTGCCCTCTTGGAAGGCTAAATTTTGGATAAATGCCAATGTTTCCAAAAAGGTAGAAGGCAAACACAAAAAATAAGCATGTATGTACATATATACAAACAAATACACCATAAGAGACTCCCCCCCAGCTAGCTATTAGGAGGGTAAATACCCTAGGAGTACCACAGAGGGGAAGGAGGGTGGGTAATCCTGACTGCAGATGCTATCCAGTTCGGACATAGCTACATTTATGGTAGGTACAAAACTGTACTATGTCCTTCATGGATGCATCTGCAGTCATAACAAATGGGTAGAATACCATAGCCAAACTAGGGGTGGAGGAAGGAAAAATTATGGTGTAGTTAGGATCCCTTGCAGTACAGCAGTGGCAAACCCTGCTCGGGATCTAGAGTATAGAGGTAAATTATAATGCTTGGCAAATGTATGCACGGAGGTCCAAGTAGCCGCCTCAATAATGTCCTTGGTTGCCACTCCTCGTAAGAAAGCTGTGGTAGTGGCTGTAGCCCTTGTAGAATGAGGTCTTATGTTCTGTGGAATTGGTTTTCCATGGTAGGAGTAACAGAATCTTATGCAATTTCCTATCCATTTGGAGATTGTCTGTTTGGAAATTGCTTTTCCTTCCCTTCCTGTTGCATAGGCTACTAAAAGCTGGTCAGTTTTTCTGTTACTTTTGGTTCTGTCCAGGTAGTAGCGTAACTGTCTATGTACATCCAAGGTATGCAGCAGTCTTTCCCCCCTGTTTTGTGGATTGGGAAAGAAGGTAGGTAGGTGGATTGCCTGGTTTAAAGACACTCTGGATACCACCTTAGGCATAAATGTAGGATTAGTTCTCATGGACACCCTATCTTGATGGAAGATTAGGAAGGGTTGCACTGCCATTAAGGCCTGTAGTTCCGAAACCCTCCTTGCTGAGGTAATTGCCAGTAGGAAAGCAGTTTTCCATGACAGGTGTTGCAGATCGGCTGTTGCTGCTGGCTCAAACGGAGGGAGTGTCAACTTTTCTAGCACAAAGTTCAAGTCCCATGCTGGTAATGGTGGTTTCCTAGGAGGTTTTACATTCTTGATCCCTCTGAGGAACTGCCTGAGTAGAGGATGCGAAAAGACAGGTGGATCGAAGCTGTATTCTGCTGAAATAGCTGATGCATGTATCTTGGAGGAATAGGACAGGCCTGTATGTAGAAGCTCTGCCAAGTACTCCAGAATGTTAGCAATATCTATGTTCGACACATCTTTTCCTCTTTCAGTACTCCAAATGACAAACCTTTTCCATTTTCCTGCATAGTTCCTTCTTGTTGAAGGTCTGCGGGCTTCAAGGATAATGTCTTTAACCCTTTGGGAAAGGTCTGGGTTAGTTGCTGCTATGTGATGTTCCAGGCCGTCAGTTGCAAGGTTTTTAGGTTTGGATGCATGATGTTGTTGTTGTTCTGAGTTAACATCAAAGGCATCAGGGGTATTGACCACATTCTCTCCAGAGACATGCTCCTCAGCAATGGGTACCAGTGTTGTCTTGGCCAATTCGGAGCTATCAGGATTATCCTTGGACGTTCCTCTTTGATTTTCAGTAGTACCTTGTGCATCAAGGGAAGAGGTGGAAATGCATATGCTGTTAGGCCTTTCCAGCTGAAGGATAGAGAGTCCACCTTCCATGCAAGTGGGTGGAATGTCCTTGTGCAGAATTTTTTGAGCTGGTGATTGAGTGGGGAAGCGAATAGATCTATTTGTGGCATTCCCCATTTCTTTGTGATGGCCTTGAAGATGTCCGGGTGTAGCATCCATTCGTGAGCATCTGAGGTGGTTCTGCTTAACATGTCTGCTAGGGTGTTCTCTTCCCCGTACAAAAATTGCCTGTAACTGGAGGTTGTAGCTGAGAGCCAGATTCCAAAGGTCCAAAGTCATTCTGCATAGGGGGTATGAATGAGTGCCTCCCTGTTTGTTGATGTACCACATGACTGTGGTGTTGTCTGTCCTTATCATCAAATGGCCTTCTTTGAGGAATGGTCTGAATTTTTGGATTGCCAGTTTTACTGCCAGCATTTCTTTTTGGTTTATGTGCAGGTGCAGCTGGTCTTGAGTCCACAATCCTTGTATGCATTTGTCCAGCATGTGCGCCCCCCATCCTAGGTCTGAGGCGTCCGTTGTGATGGTTTGGCTTGCTCGAAAATTGTGGAAGGGTAAGCCTGGGTTTGGCCTGGCATGCTTGAGCCCACCATAGGAACTCCTGTTTTAGGCATGGGATTAGTGGGATTTCTGTTTCTAAGCTGTGCCTGTGCTGAGACCATAAATTCTTTAGGCACCACTGTAGCTTTCTCATATGCAGTCTGGCATGTGGGACCAAGATTATGCATGATGCCATGAAGCCCAAGGCCTGCAGAATTTTTCTTGCTGTTAGTTTGTTCTGCTTTGTTAATGCCAAGAAGTAAAGAGGGAGATCTTTTTGTTTTTCTGCAGTCAGGAATGCCATTTGTTTTACTGTGTCCAATTCCGCGCCCAAGAATGTTCTTGTTTAGGATGGTATCAGCCTTGACTTTTGTAAATTGACTGTGTATCCCAGGGCTTGTAGCAAGTAAATGACCCTTTGTAAATCTGTTGTCAGCTTGCTTTTGTTGTCCGCTTGTAACAGGCAGTCGTCCAGGTATGCATAAATTTGGATTCCCTGTAGTCTGCAGTGAGCGATTACTGATGCCAGGCATTTTGTGAATACTCTGGGCGCAGTAGATAAGCCAAAAGGCAATGCTGAGAATTGATAATGCTCTGATCCTGCAAGAAATCTGAGGTATCTTCTGCAATTTGGTCGAATGGGGACGTGCAGGTATGCCTCCTTGAGATCTAGAGTTACCAGCCAACACTCCTTGCCCAGCATGGGAAGAAGTTGCTGTAGGGTCAGCATTTTGAATTTCGGGACAATGATGTATGTGTTTAAGACGGACAGGTCGAGAATAGGTCTCCAGCTTTTCTCTCTTCTTGGTACTAGGAAGAGTCTGGAGTAGAATCCTTTGCCCTGTTCTGTTATTGGTACTCTTTCCACAGCTCTCATCTTTGTTAATTCCGCTATCTGCTGTAGAGCTTCTATTTTTTGATTTGGAGGTAGGTTTGGCATTCCTCTTTTTACTGGTAAGGTGTGGAAGTGGAACCGGTAACCTTGGTCTATGGTTTGCAAAATCCACTTGTCTTTTGTGATATAGTGCCAATTTTTCGAAAATAAGGCTAACTTTCCGCCTAAAGGTGCTGCTATTTGCTCCCTGGTAGGCGGTGTCAGGCCAAGTCACTGTGATTGTCCTGTTGCAGTGGCAGTGGTTGTGTCTGTGCCTCGGATATTGCCTTGCCACAGTCGCCCTCTGTAGGCACCACCTCAGGAATGATTTCTGCCCCTAGAGCGCCTATTCCTGCCCCTTTGGGATCTTGTGGAGTCAGGAAAGGACCAATTTTGGCAGGCCAGTTCCTGCTAAACCTTGGGGCTGAACCTGTAAGAAATCTTTAACTGTTTGTACAGATTTTGCCTTTTCTTCCATTTTCTTCATTACTTGCTGGGCAGGTGTACCAAATAGACTGGCCTTATCCATAGGAGCATCTAATAGCTTTGCTTTAACATGATCCGGTAAGACCTGTTCTTTCAACCATGCATGCCTTCTTATCACTGTGCCAGTCATGGCTGATCTAAATGAAGCCTCCAGTGCATCATAGCCACATTTTAAGGAATGGTTACTAACCTGTTGGATGTTGTTTACCATTTCTAATACATATTTCTTATCTAAGGATTCATCAGAGGACAGTTTTTTAGTTAACTGATCAAGCATAAACTCTTGGTATTGGATCATATGAAACTGACAGTTTAAAGCTCTAGCTGAGAGAGTAGTAGAGGTGTAAACTTTTTCCCCCATCTCTAAGGACCTGGATTCCCTTTCAAAAGGAATAGGGTTTTTTGCTGTGGTCGAGGCTACTGCCTTAGGCCCCTGGGATATAGTTTCGGGATCTGCAAGTGGGGCCTTGTATAGGTGGTGATGAGTGTCTGGCACCCTGTAAAATCTATCTGGTTTGGCAGGGGCTGGAGGTAATGAATCAGGAGCAGTGCAAACATCATTAAATGCATCATCCACAACAGGCAGTACAGGAGGTATAGCTAAGGGCCTATGTTGTGGTAAGTGCAGAAAGGTCCTAAGCCTTTTTCTTGAATCTGAGAAATCTTGTCCCTGCCATTGGAATTGTTCTCTCATGGCATGTAAGGTTTCCCCAAAGGAAAATTCCTCTGGTGGAGAGGCAGTTGGAATGGATTCTTCAGCATCGGAATCTTCATAAGTAGAAAAAGGAGCCTCTGGCTGGTCTGTAATGTCTGAGTCATCCAGAATCATCAGAGGACACTGGCTCGGGGCTCTGCTCTAGGTCTCTTTTCTGGGGCTGAGAGGCCCTGTCTGGGTGAGATTGGGATCCCTAATTAAGGATATTAAATCTTCTGCCAGAGTAAGCATTTGTGAACTTGAAGTGGGCCTGTGTGAAGGGGGCTTAACAGGCACTGATTTAGCAGATTTGGCTGCTTTAGCCCTGGCAAAGGCCTTAATAGACATGGCTGCAGGAGGCCTAGCAGCACCACGTGCTGGGGTAGAGACATCCAAAGGGATGGTGTCTGATAAATCACTAGGAACCACAGTTGTAGGCAAAATTTCTGAGGCCGATTCAACTAAGGTAGCAGGAGCCTCAGTAGTAGTCATGGTTTCGGCTGAAGATTGACCGGTTTTCTCGGTTTCGGCCGAAACAGAGACACTCGCGGCTTGCTTAACCGTGGTTTCGGCCGAAACCACGGACCGCGAGTGTCGGTCTTTTTCTTTGCGTTTAACAATTTGGGTAGTCGGAGGATCCGACGGCATAATGTACGCAAAATCTGAGCCGAAAAACTGTTCAGCGAACTCCGACCGATGCCTAAGCGCTCGGTTGAAGGAAGCACAGGCCGAACAGGCTGCTACGTCGTGGTCTGGGCCTAAGCAAGGCAGACAGAAAGAGTGGAAATCTTTATGAGGTATTTGTTTCCCACAAGTTAAACAGTTATTGACTTTTTCTGACATCGGCTGAGGCAAGAAAGAGTCCCCAACGGGGTACTTAGCTTTTAGAAGTCTTCGAAGTAGTATTCGGTAGTAGTAATCTCTGGATCTGACCGACCGGCACTTGCGAACAGCTTCTGCTTCAGGCGCCACGCGGCAAGAAAGACTGAGGAAGATGGCGTCGGCTGATGCCTTTATACCCGAAGACCAGCAGAGATGACGTCGGATGAAGTGCGACATCAGCCGAAGCCGGACCCAGACTTTGGAATCCGGCCGACCGAAGGGCTGCCTGACGACAGGACAACCCATTTGTTATGACTGCAGATGCATCCATGAAGGACATCCACATCTTGCCTCCCTTCTGACCTTGGAATATGGTCTAGAAGGGGTGGAAAAATGGACTCCAACGGCAGAAAGAGTTTTACCGTCCTGCTCACACCTGGTCAAGGTATCCTTCACCTGAGGTCCGAACAAAGCCGAACCATCAAAGGGGGTATTAGTGAAGGAAGCCTTAAAGGGGTCCGCAAAATTACAAAGCCGCATCCAGGCTTGGCGTCTAAGAGCAACTCCTGTGCCTGCGGCCCTGCTCGCTCCATCGGCCGCATAGGATATGAGCCGCATGGAGGAGTTGGATAGGGAATTCAGGATTGCTAGCTGTGAGGCAATCTTTTCTTGAGCCCCAGCAGCACAAGGATCCTGGACCACTTCACCCAGTTCCTTGAGAATATCTCTTTGAAGCCTGGTGAAGTGACAAAGGTAGTTCAGCTTAACGCATAGCAAAGGTCGCTGAAGAAAACATCCGCTTTCCATACCTGTCCATGGTCCTAGAATCCTTGTTAGGAGGATGGACAGGTACTGAAGGATCCGCCAGTTCCTTCTTAGTGGCCGCCACCACCATAGCATCCACAGAGACGCCTTGGAAAGAAACTGCTTGTCCGTAGGGGCCGTGATAAACTTGGATGGTCTCCTGGGGACAGGTTCCACAGAATCTGGAGCCACGCCTTCCGAGCCACTACCTGCATAAGTGGGTCGAAGGCGGAGACACCCAGGAGGTGGAGGGTAGGGATCCCAAAGCCTCCAGGTATACCGACTCATCCTCGGAGGGATCAATGGATGGCCAATTCCCCCTCTGTTTGAGGAGCTCAAGGATGTCTGAAAAGGAGACATCCTCAGAGGGGATCGGGAACCCTCCGACTCATCTAAGTCGGTATCAGATGTAGTAGACTCGGGAGTCTGTGTGTTTCCTCTTACACGCCCTCTTCCGAGGGGTTCACCTGCCGGATCAGGAGAAACTTCGGAAGAGGAGGAAATTCCCAATGGGGAAACCTGGGGCGATGGATCCCTGGGCCTGAGAGCAAGAGGCTGGCAAGAGGTGTCTACAGGCACCGAAGAGGGAGGAGCTAGAGGGATGGACCGTTGACCTGGCTCAGTAGCCAGGACACTCCTCATCACCTCAAAGGCTCCCCTCCCCGGGAGGCCGGAATATCCCAGATCCGAGGATACAGGAATTCCCGGCTCCACTGAGAGGGAAGGCTCCGAGGCCGATGTCGGTGCCGAGCTTACCAAAGCCGAAGCCCCGAGAGGGAGACCGGGGTCGGACAAGGGTCCGATGCCACTAGCCCCCTCGGAGCAGACAAGGGAAACTCGACGACCGGATCCCTCCAAGGAAGGCCTCAAGGAGGAGATCTGAGCCGAGGACGACGGAGCCGAAGGATGTATCGGCTCCGCGCCAAACAGTCGCTGTCCAGAGAAGCTCCGCCCGAACTCTGGTGTGGAGTCGGAGGAGGAAGTTCAAGGGGTGAAACAATAGCCGAAGTCTGCTGAGACGGGCTATGGAGCATTTGGGCCAGTGCCTGCGACTTCAACAGCCTGCTTACCACCCTCTCTAAGTCGTGGTCAGACAGCCTGGAAGATCTCGAAGATCGGCTCCGATGGCTCCGCTCCGACAAAAGAGGAGACCCCGGAGCAGAGTGGATACTCTGCAACGAAGGGGACAGAGATCTCTTTCGGGACGAAGCCATCGGAGGCGAAGTCCCCTGAATTCCAGATGGAGCCGAAGGTTTCTCGGCTCCGATGCTGGATAAGGTGTCGGCTCCAGCCGGAGCCGACAAGGCCACAGTAGACCGGGTGTCGGAACCGATCGGTGCCGAACCCACTACTATGGAAGTAGATAGATCGGTTCCAGCCGGAGCCACCGGAGGAGGCTTGGATACTGTAGCCTGAACCTTCGGTGGCTTAGAAGGTTTACCAGACCCTGTTTTAGAGGGAGAACCTTCTGGCTTAAGTAAGCCACGGAGGATTAACTTATTCCTCCGTTCCTGCAGGACTCTCTGGCTAAAAGAGTGACACAAAGCACAGGAGTCCTGCAGGTGCAAAGGCCCCAGGCAGTAAACACAAGAAGTGTGACCGTCTGTCAGAGACATTTTCTGACAGCACGAGTCACACTTCTTGAAGCCTGAGACCTTGTCTTCCTTTGACATTTTTCTAGGGAAGAAGTCACACACAAACCCCAACAAACACACACAATTAATCCCCTAACACACACACACAGGAAGGGATTAACCAATGGGGTCTCGGCCTAACTAAACTTTTATACAACTACAAAGGGAATTTAAAAGTTTTGAATTATAAGGGAATAGGTTGGGCTGTAAACACACTACAGACTAAGAAAGTGGAAACAAGGGGGAAATAAATCCCTAACTAAGCTTTTTTTCTCTTTTGACAAAAAAATTACTTACCTCAGCTGGCAAAGGAGACCTCTTTCGCTAAGCGGCAAACGAGATCTGAGGTAGTTCTGCCTTGCATCATGGGATATTGGGTTGCCTCGAGCTGGTAAAAGGAGTTCTCAAGCTAAAGCAAGTGCCGAGTCGGAGCCGAGGATCGGCTCCGAACCCATCCAGCAAGAATGAAGGCGAGATTGACAACTTAACATTATCTATTTCTATTCTCAGCATTTGTGTAACACTTGACATTGGCCAACAAAGCTTACAGCTAGTTCTTAATCCATGGAAAGAACTCAAAATATAATTAATTAGTCATGCACTAATACGTTGCCATTGGTCATGCAAATAAGATTGGCAGCATTGTGCTTCAGTAAGAGATTCTGACTGAAAGTAATGCGTGTGGCCTGTTATTTGTGTATGCCTCATTGGTTTATTGAATACCTGCTATGAAGATTCCATTCCAATGCACATGTTGCAGTTTTTTGTGCAACTGTGGGTGGGATTTTTCACAAATGTTCCGTCTAGAGCCATAGTGAGCTCCATTGAACTTGTGCAGTGACAAACATATTTGCTGACACGTACTGATGACTGCAATAGTAACATACATTGCATGCATACCTTGTTATTATCCCGTACCTTGTATACACATAGCATTGAGAGTTAAGTAATGCACTCATAAATACACTTACTTCCAATAATTAATGATGTAGTGATCTGCACTCCACTGTTTAATGGCTGTCAATATTACCTCTGACTTTCTTGTACAATACTTGTAACAGCAACTTTGTGATTGCCATTCTGTATAGTTCCTTCACCTGTTTTTTAGCCACTTGACAGTCCAAGTTCCTTTGTGACTTCACTTGTGATAGCATTGCTGTCTAATGTACCAGTTAGTCCAGTATGACTTCCACTGCTGTAATGTGTATGGATCATCAGCTGTACACACATATACCCCACCCCCCTACCATGGCAATTGATATGAAGTAACAAATCGAGCAGTTAACAGGCATGGACATAACACTTATACATGATGCAAGAAATTAGCTACTGTCACCATTGCCCGATAGTTGGCATGAAGCAGCATATTAGCAGACAATGAATGACACTATGTCCATGGCAAAAACTGATGAGAATATGCTTTCAGCCACATTCGTATGTCACTCATATGTCACTTATCATGCTGATATAATTAGGCCCGCTGTGCAATAGAAAGCAATACTGATAAGAATATGAGGAAACAAACAGGTCCCATGCTTTGATGTAATCATGAGGAGCTGTTTCAAATATCTATATGGTATGATCCCCGGGGATCACTTCTGTGTCTCTGCTCGTCAGTGACACAGGAAAATAACTTTCTTGGGTGGCGTAAGCCAGGGAACCTTGTTGGCTAGGCTTGCATAGGCCCTTGGGCTGATAGCCTAGTACCTAACCTATGAACCTCTGCTTCACTGAACATGCTCTGAATTTTACTGGATCTGCCCTGGAATTTGCTAGAAAGGCTCTGGGTTTCACTGAAACTGCCACAGATTTTGCAAGGGACACTCTGGGTGTGGCCACACCCTTAGGCCTGTATCTTTTAACCTCATGCTGCACACTATCAACATTACCACTGGAAGGCACTGAAAGCATGCATTTCTCATCTGTCAGCATACTCGTGTGCTTTTCTGTGAGCTCATATTTGACAAATCTCTATGGCCTTATTCAAAAGTTACATCACTGTCTCAAAGGAAAATCTTTCTCATGCATTACCTTTAATACCACACGCAAACCTGACTTATCAACTCATCTCTTAAATCACCAAATTTGCAAGTTTCTGAAGTCAGTTATATATGCTTCAAAGGTTTCACAAGCCTTTTGATCTCATGTAAAATATGTGACTCTCCATTGTAATATTCATCTGAGGGTTACTCATTTCTTTAAATTTACATTTTAAAGCACTCAAGGTCTTCCCGGGTTTCAGCCGGTACCACAACATGGCAATCTTCCCCCTCCCCCTGCATAGACAGTTGGGGCATACACAAATGAATACTCCCTTTCAATGGCTTCTGAACCAGCCAAGCAGAATAAATGCCTTTGTACGTGCGTCTATATCATACTCTTGCTCAAACATTCTCCAGTTTTCAGCAATATTACCATCAAATACAAGGGGACCAGGTCTGCGAAATCCTTCTGCCATGCCAAGAAATGCTCTTGTAAATTACATCCAAATGCACACACACAGATATATAGGTATACCAGGTATTTGAAAAAATATTCAACTGTACCATAGACTCTCTGAAATGACCATATTCTGCGAAATGACCGTACTGTAATACTGCACAAACCTGCAAAACACTTTGCACACTTCGGATATCTATAACAGCTTTAGTTAATACGAAAAAGCACATAGTAAAAAATAGTTCTCTTTTTTTTTTATAAATTTTATGCGCTTCAGAAGTTATTTCAAGCTTTTTTTTAAGCATTTTGTATATTTTTTATCAACATATCATAACTTTGAACAGTTTAATTATAAAGTCATTTTGAATGGTTTTAATGCTTCATTTTATATTCCTTGAGTAAAAAAAATAATTTAAACAAGTTTTGGTACCTGGATTTCTCTGTCTGACCTGTTTGTCAGTCATTTGAGCAGGGATAATCCACTCCTGTATATTCCTCCAACTGTAACGGCCTGCCCTCATGGTCTTGAAGACGTTTTGTTTCGCATCCCACTCTGACACCATGTCGCTCATCTTGTATATATATTCACTAAGACGATACGGCTGGGTGTTCATTTAAGTAGATTATTATATACAAACATCAGGATGGAGAACAGTAACATTAAACTTAAACTGACTACACACATGCATGCTTGCACCTCGGCAGCTCACTACAAAATGGCACTCTTGCTTGCATGTGCTCAATACCTTTAGGCAAGTGCCCATGGACTGGAATACCTCTTAAAGGAACATACACAAAATGATCTACAGTAACTACCAACAAAGGAAGAAAAGACTACTAGAGAGAAACCAGTAAAAAGGAAAGGAGCAAGGCCTGGAAGTTCAAGAAAATTAACCCTACAGATACAAATACAGGATACAAAATTCTCTAATATATACTTTTAGGTGATAACTGGAGAGGATACGAGAAACAGAAGGGAGGTCAAAAACCTAGAAAAGGGGACAAAGTCAACAAAAAGAGGTACTTCTCTCCAAAACACACACACTACGTCAACCACATCTGTTCGCTATAGCAGTAAACGAGATCCAAGGTAATCTGAGACTTTTGTGAGTAAGATTATCTCAGATGTAAAAGCTTGAGCTATGGATCCAAATTTAGATGTGGCCAAAGTCACATCTGAAACTCAAACGTTGAGGAATAGATTAAAAAATACATGTCCCTAATATCGGATGTCTTTTTTTTTTTTTTTTTTTTTTTTAAATTAATGAAGCGTCATTGCTAGGGATAAAGTTTTAAAAAAATTATATAGATAAGATGCGATGAGAAGGTTTGATAAAAGAAATTACGTCTTCTGTGGAGGATACATAGATAAGAATTCAGGAAAAAGGTTTATCTCGTGAATTTTGTATTCATGGGGAAAATACGTGTCAAATATTTAGAAGATCCTAGAAAAAAATGAAAAGGAAGTTGTGCAATTGGTGTTCTTTTTCCTGGGGGGCTCAGGATTAAACCCAGTGAAATGAGGAGTGTTGCACACAAGTGAAGATGGAGGAATTGGGTGTTACCTAAATCCAGTTTCTTATTCTGCTTTTTAGACATGTACAGACTACAAAAGTGGGCTAAGGAAGAGAACAAGAATGAGTACAAAACGTTCTGGACTGGATGAGAATAAGTGAGAGAAAAACTGTGTAAAAGAAATTAAAAATCATCAAGGAAAAATACAAACATGGAAAATAAAAAATGAAGACAAAAGAATGTGGTACTATGACATGAAACACAACTGTTATGAAAATCCATGGCAAATGCACCAAAAGAAGTGATTAAAGCTGTTAAAAGTAAGAAAAAATAGTATACCGAAATAGAATGTCAGTATTTCCTACAGAGACTGGTAATAAGTTACAAGAAAAAGGGAATATGCCATATAAAAGTTAAGTCTGTTTACTTTGTGGGGAGTAAGAGACAAAAGAACAAGTTTGTTTGAAATTTAAGAGTGGTGAAACTGGAAAAAGTTGTATGATAGACTTGAATATGATTATGTATGGATATCAAAAGAACAAGAAAAAGTGTGATATGGGTTATTAGGAACAAACAATGAAATTTTGTTTAATGAGAAATAGATTTGGCAGATATTGTGAAAAATTAGATTATGGTTGTGGAAAAGGAGTGGGGGTTAATTAGGGAAGAACAATGAGAACACACACAAAAAAAAGGAGAAAATTGTGTTTATATATGCCAGTGAGTATGTATATTTTTTAAACAGACAATATTTTTATACTGTGTTAAATAACGGACCCCTACTCTTTTCAATAGGTGCCAAGGGATCTTTAACATCTACCCAAGCTACTATCAAATAAGGCAGACTGGGCCTTGGTTTAACACCTCATTCGAAGGACGACCCACTCGAATGCAGCACCCACCCTATGCTGCACTACACTGTCAGTAATCCATCTACCAGGTGTGAGAATAAAATAAGACAGCCTTCTGCACCAAAGCCAAGTATGCTACCGATTGAGCCACTGGCAATCATTCCATTCATTTACCAGTATTCTTTCCCAGATTGAAATTAGTCCGCATAGCTACTTCAGGCATAAAGTAACAGTTAGTTCTTAACTCATTCCCTCCAGTACAGCTTTTGGAGTGTGTATCTATCTCCCAGTGGGTGTGGCCTGAGCCTTTAAAAAAAATGAAGTCATCACTTTACAGTTCTAACAAATATTCTGACAGGAGGTCAAATATCAGTACAATTGTTCTTGTCATCATGTATGCTTCAAAATATCTTGCATGCAATAGCATGGTTTTGGAATTATTAATGCAAATTTGAACAAGCAATATTTGATGCCTAGAGGCACAGTAGGAGGTAACTGCAGAGCTGCCTCAAGGCACACTAGGTTGTAATGAGTTAAACACTACTTGTGAAATATTTGATAAGGGGATTTACAAGACAGAAGATGCAATTCTGAAACTCTTCTAGCTAATGTGATTGCTATAAGAAAAAGGGTTTCCCCATGACAAAACTTATGTCAACTGAACTTTGTTGGTTCAAAGGGAGGAGGAGGAGAGTTTAGCACAAAATTCAAATTCCAAGCAGGAGCAAAAGGATGAGACAGTGGTCTGCAGTGGAAAATGCCTCTAAGAAAAGCCTTACACAGCTTTTGAGATGCTAGCAAGGAGGTGTTGAATCCTAATTGGAATGAAGAAATTGCTGCTAAATGCACTTTGATGGAACAGGTAGCCTCTTTCCAGAAGGGTATCTGAAAGCAAGGTCAACACTTAGGAAATCAGGGCTAGAAAAGGGTTAATGTTGTGATAAGTCACCCAGAATGAAAGCAAGGGCCATTTGCCTTTAAAATATTTTCCTGCAGAAAGATTTTAAGCAGCCATAATCAACGGTTACATACAATGGGACATTTGAGTCTGGGGCATTACGGCTTTTAGAGAAACAAGGGTGTTAAGTGAAGGGATACAGTTCAGAAGAGACTGCCTGGATGGGTAAAGCAACAACTGCTAATGTGGTAAAAGGGGGCTTCTTTTGAGATGCAGCCACAACATGGTAAACCAAATCTGGCATGTTCAGAACTAGAATCTGACAATGACCTGGGCTTTGCACATCTTGGCCTTCTGTAAGAATCAGGGTATCACAGAAATGGGAGGAAAAAGCATAGGAGTCGTCTTGAGAGACCAACTATGGGATAATGCATTGATTTTTTTTTAAACATTAAAATATCACTTAAGGCATAGGCATGTATGTAATAATATGCTTGGTTTTCTATTCTATTAACATTTTTTCCATTCACACACATCATACCTTTCACATTTCTATCTTTATAACAACTGTCTTTCAGTCGAACATTACATAAATCACCCAATTAATGACCTCTTTTAAAACCTCCCTCCTCCTCCTGAACATTGTACAGGCATTGTTTTAACAAATTCCACCTATTTCACTAAAAGTTGCTCCTTCCCTTCACTAAAGATCCCTCACTATTTTTCACTCTTTGTAAAACAAAATAATATTGCAGCAGGAAGCACGGCACACAAAATGTCCACCAGAACTCGTAGATATACGAAATACTTTTAATAAAATACTTGCAAGGCGGAAAGCACTTTTACCAAATAAACATTGGCTTCATCAGACCGTAATGATAGTAAAACACACAATCATACACTTTAGTTATATGATCAATTAAAACACTTCAAATTCACCAGTAGCATATTCTCTATACCAGCATTCATTTACATATGTTAATTACTTCCAATTACTTCTTAGATGACATCACATATTAAAGGAGAAACTCCTTTTTCAATATATATGCTACAATATAAAATATTTTTTCATCTAAACACATTGCCTTATAAATCAAATCAAGCCGACTGGCAAAATATGTTCTATCTTGACAATCTCCTCTTATCAAGTACTAGTTTAACTGAAACCGCACTATTTAAACCTGATCCTTTGTCCGCTCTCAACTTAAGGATCCATCTAAGTTCAGCTTCACTAGTCCTGTTTTCAATATTGCCCATTCTAGGTCCTACATGCAACACTTGTATAGCTTTAAACCTAAAATGATGAATACGATTGCTAGCTGCCACACATCTGGCAAGTGCATTTGTACTATTATCGCAACCAGATTTTTGTGCCAACAGCGGTTGTTTCCACTATCACTAAATATGTTCGTTAATGTGTTTCAAATGGAATACAGTGCGTTTTCTTTAACCAAACAGGTTGTTTTCCAGAGGGCTATCAACACAAAGCACACAACGTACTGTTGTAGTTTCTTTGTGCTCGTTACTGGCAGCATGTCACTTCTTGCAAGGCTGTTCACACTGAACGTTCTTTGTCAGCCAATGCTGTCAAATACCGGCCGTACATACAGTTGGGAATCACGGCTAGGAGTGAGGAAGTTAGCGTAAGCTCTTATGTTACATCCTTACTGGGTACAGGTGACTGTCTACACTTCGGAATGTAAACAAGCTGGAACATCTGATTCCTGCTTTGTGGCATATTGTCCTCATCCCCATGTCATACTTTGCATCCTCAAGGATGACATCCCCCCCCCCCCCCCCCCATTTAAAACACTCTCCCTGGTGTGAGTTTCCCATCTGGGTGTGTAATGGCTTTCGGGAAGTAATGGCAAATGACAACAACCGGCTGCCCCAGCTCTGGGAAAAGTAACTCCATCACTGTCACAACCTTTTAGTTTGGTGTCTCCTCCTGCATATCTCTGTCTGCATCTGTCAGTAGCCCCTGTTATCTCTTCTTAATATACTTTTGCAGTGAATGTGAAGTGCCCAAACAAGAAACTGCATACATGAGCCGGTGTAGAATGCAGTTGCGAGAATACGCAAGTATCAGCAAAACCTTCAGCAAAACATTAAATTTCAAATGTTAAAGTTATAACCCTGCCTACACAAACTTCAATGAAAAAGAAAACGGTGTCTGCTTGGTTTTCATTGCATTTTCGGTACCATGTAGACATCGGAAAGCAAACGATATTACCATGAAAATCTGGTTGCGATAACACGCCAAGTACCACCTGTTCTAATACTATACAAATGTTCCCTTATACGTTCTTTCAGAGTGCGATCTGTCTTCCCAACATAGAATTTTTACAACGTTCACACTGTGCTAAGTACACTAAATGCGTTGCAGTACAAGTTGCCCTTACATTAAATGTATACATTTTATTAAAATCTGGATGCATAAGTGTTATCACCATCTATGAAACCACAAAAATTACATGAACCACATGGGTATGTCCCACATTGTTTATCACATACCATCTTGCCTTTATCAGGATAACATAATTTTAAGTGACTTACAATTCCTATACCCAAACATGGGATTATCCCCTACCACTCTATTAATTTTATCATCCATCATTAAAAGATGCCAGTTGTTCTGAAACGCTTTTTTGACCGAATCTACATTACTTGTAGATATGCCATAGAAAATAACTTTTCCCATAGAGTCATGCAAGCTTTCACTTCCTCCTACAGATGCAACGGAGTCAGGAGTACAGGAAAAATATGGCTTAGCTCATCCATTCCTCATAGAATCTACATCTATCAAAATAGGATTTACCTCACTATCCCTATAAACTATGCTTCAGAGACTCTCTAAATGTTTCATGACCACCCTTATAGTCCAGATCAACATTATGTAGCCTAGAAACTCTCATGCCTTGACCTTTTATTACATTATTTAATACCCTTCTAGGGTGCATGCTCTTCCTATGAAGTATTTAACTTCTATAACACTCCTTTTCTGAACAAACGGGAGGTCAGTGTACAAACTGAGCATTTACTTATTAATACATCTAGGAATTCCATAGATTCACATGACCATTTATATGTGAATCTCAAAAATGTTAAATTTGTGCAATTTCAAAACAAATTGCTGTAAATCCTCCAAGGTACCTCCCCATAGCAAAAAAACATCATCTACAAAATGATTATTAAAAAAAAAAAAAAAAAAAAAAAAAAAAAAGCATATGCTGTGAATATAGTTCTATCCTAAACCCCTCCTCCAACTCCCACTGTGTCATTACTGCATTTGCGCAACTATTCGCACAGCATGTTCCCATTGCCACACCGTGCTTGTCCAAAGTAACAATTGTCAGACTTCCATGAAATTACAGACCAATTCTATTAACGTATATTCATATTCCCTTTGGTCATTCAAATACCTACGCAGATATTCTACCCCTTCAGTATTGGGTAAACAGACACACCACATCCATAGTAACCAACAGTCATATAATCCATGCCTTTCCATGAATCCATATAGATCCTGTAAAAAATATTTAGCGTCTCTTAGCACCATCTCTGACTTATCCAAAACTGGTCTAACATGCTTCTCAATAAAAACAGAAAAGGGCTCATTAACACATCCTTGCCCAACTACTACTACTATCATAAATTCCAATGCCCTGGATCAGCTAATTCATAGTCCCATCAGGGGATCCAATATCCTAGACCTGGTCATTACCAACATGGGAAATCGATGCTCCACACCTATGGTCACCCACTCGTTGGGTCAGGTCAGACCATAAGCTACTCACTCTTAAAATCCACATCCTACCCCCAGTAAGGAAACCTCCACAAAAAACTTCTCCCAAGCAAACTTCATGCTTCTCAAGTCAGAAGTTACAAACTTCATGACACCCATGCAGATGGGAACTGAAAGTTCGACTGCTGAGGCCTACACTAAGGCACTATACGAGCACATCCACTCATGCAGGAATCGTACCATTCCAAATAGAACCAAGATGCTCACCTCCAAAAAAAGGAAGCCAATCTGGTGGTTCCCTGCCATAAACAAACTTTACAACAAAAGGAAGAAACTGTTGCAGAAAAGAGGAAAATCCCAGGATGTAAAAAAACTCCCTTGCCAGCCTCAGTAAGAAGCTGAGATCCCTCATAAAATCGTCCAAAGCAAGTTACGAAAATAAAATTGCAAAATATTCCAAAGACAACCACAAGGCATTCGATAACTATGCGAATAATCTAAATGGCAATGCTCAGATATGCTCTGACAACAACAGAATGGCATTAAATATACTGATCCCAAAGATATTGCCAATATCCTGGCAGATCGATTCAGTGCCAACTTCACCCCCCTCTCACCCCCCTAAATGGCCCATCTCAATACCGAAAGATTGACAAATTCCGGTAATAACGGACACAAAGGTAAAAAACGCACTCTCCAAAGCTAAGAATACAGCATCCATGGGACCAGACGACATCCCTGGCTGTGTACTACATGAACTACAAAATGAACTGGCACCTCACCTAAGTGTCATGTTTAATCATACCCTCATCTCAGGCTTCGTGCCCAACGAGTGACACTGCTACAGTTATTCCACTCCACAAGGGGGGATCCACCTTGGATCCCAGGAACTGCCACCCCATCAGTCTAATGAGCCTGATCTTCAAGGCCATGAACGTATTATCATGGAACTTATAAACAAAGACATTGGCAACCTTAAAACACTGGACCCCACCTAGTTTAGGTTCGTGAAGGGCCAATCTTGTCTCCTGAACCTGACTGACTTTGAATCAGTCTCCAGAGCCGTGGACGAGGGCAAGGCAGTCCACACAGCCTATTTGGACCTCGCCAAGGCCTTTGATACCATCCCCCACTCTGGAATCATAGATAAACTTACTAAGCTGGGCATTAATCCCTACGTCACTCGATGGGTTGCCAACTGACTTACTGACAGAACCCACACTGCAAAAGTAGCTGACTCCAAATGCAGCACATAAGTGAAGTACCTCAGGGTTCAGTCCTGGGACCTCTCTTGTTTGGCATCTACTTCTCTGAAGTACAGGCCAACACACTAAGGGATTCTGGCTAACAAAGTTCGCAGAGGACTGCAAACTGGGAACCATTACTGAATCCCAAAATGATGTGAATACTCTACAAAAGGGCCTTACAGAAACAGATGCTTGGTGCCAGAGCCATGGGCTCAAGCTCAATGCCAAGAAATATATAGTTATACCCTTTGGGAAAAAACATGTACCCATGAATTACCACATAGGTGGCAGTACACTAAACACCGAAAGTGTGATAAGAGACTTGGGGACACAGGTGGACAGTGGTCTCACCTTCAATAACCACATCGCCACAACAGTCTGTGGCACACCTCATCACTAAGGGCTTTTCATCCAGAAAAAAGGAGATCATTGTCCCACTGTACTCATCCCTCATTAGACCCATTATAGAATACAACACCCCATTTGGTATGTACCACACAAGACATCTACAACAACTGGAAAGGCCACAGAAATACCTCACTAAAAGAATCACTGGCCTAAAGCAGACGCCCTATGCTGACTGTGTTAAAAAACTCCAGCTATACTCTGTCTCATACCGTCTACTCTGAGGTGATCTCTGCTTAACATACAAGGCCATGTCAAACCCAGAGCTGTTGGACATGCTACACTTAAAGAAATCCCAATCCCTCAGAGCCACACGCTCCAGGGATCTAAACCTTGTCATCACAATAAACAAAACATGCTGGAGGAATAGGTTCTTGACCCAGAGACTCCCCCAGACTCTGGAATAGACTGTCCATACATGTCAAGCAGAGTGCCTCTTTGGCCCTCTTCAAAAGGAACCTTGATGTTTGGATGGGTGAAAGGAAATTCACCCCGGGGATCATGTCAGTCACCCTGCTAGACAGGGGTCCAGGGAAGTAAATAGTGTGGGAAGAAATAGCCAGGGAATTGTTATGGCTAGGCTTGCATAGGCCCTAGGGCAGATAGCCTAGTACCAACCTATGGGCCTAAACAGGGGTGTTCTAGAGTTCTTATCCACTTTAGGTTGTCCCTGAAACATGGATATAGTAGGTGATTCTACTGTCAAATATTGTGCAAGATCCATTGCAATTTTAAAGTTTAACATAGTCATTCACCACATAAACGCACATCTCTCATCATCAGATTTCTAACATTTAGTGTCTACCCTCTCATACACATTTTCGTCCTTCAGCATATTATTAATAGAACTAAAATAAAAACTTCTATCCATAACAACTGTCATGCCGCCTTTATCTGCTGGGCGTATCACTACAGAGGTGTCATTTCTCAATGCATTAAGCGCTTCCTCCTCATTTCTATTCATATTATAAAACTTTTTGCCAGTCTGTTTAGTATCAAATAGCCTATATAAATCTTGTTCACAAACTTTACATAAGGGCTCTGGTATTGGATGATTCATAGGCACCATGTTACCAAACTTTTTAAAACCACATTTTTTAGAATTAACATTTCTGTTGTCATACATTAGTTTCAGCATTATATTTCTTGCAAATATTCTTGGGCTAATAATGGAATCGGATATATTCGCTGCGTGAGCAGGAATACGACATATCCATACCCAATACCTCTGTCTCAATTTCAGTCGATAGTCTTTGAAATATTTAAGACCAACAATTGTGCGGTTCCCACATCTTCTTGATGGTTGGATAACTCATGGCCCCCATCTGGCCCTTCCTCTTGGTTTGCCCACGACTCGAGCGACTCATACATCTGTCCCTCTTCTGTCGAATGGGGAAAGGTGGTCAAGCAAACCCTTGATGTACTGGGCTTGTCTGCTCCTTCCGTCGCACAATTGCCTCTTGGCTCTGACTTATTATATCCATGTTGTTACCTTGTGTCCACATTGTATACGCACATCCACATTACCACAGACTCGGGTAAGTTCCTTGTGTTGTTCCCAGATAATTGGATATTCATCCCCTCCTCATTTGCAGCTGGTGTTCTGGGCCCAGTGGCGCCATTTCCAGATGGCGTCTTAGCTGTATCCATTTGTGATATTTCTCGAACAGCTCTACGATCTTCATTGGGCCATGAAAAAATATGCCCATGTTTAAAGTCTAACAAATAGGTTCATGGATTAGTACTAAGCTAACTGCCCTTGCGAGCCAATTTAAGCCTAGCCAATTATCCCTTGTGAAACTCAAACCCTACACCTTGCGCTTGCAAGGCAAACACCTTAACCATTAGGCCACCCAAAGTCTAACAAATCTCTATCAAGTCTTTCTTTTGACTGACCAACCTTCTATCATACATTGACACATTATCAACAACCCCTCCAATAGCTTTATCAGTAATTACTGATGGATAAGAAGCATATCATGCTTCCTGCTGTTCAATTATAGCAGCTATCAAGTTATCGTCTTCTGGTTTATAAAAAATAATTCAAACGCATGTATCCAAAACTGGTTTCTAAATTCAGATTTTGCCATCTAGTAAGAAGCTTTGGGTACTGCATGCCATATGTAGGCATTTTTAATACCCTTAAGCCCCTCGGTACCACTCTAAGACGGACACATGCTTCAAAACGGTACGTTTGATGTTGGTCTCAAGCTTAAAGATGTCGCCTTCTAAACGACTCAACTGTGTACGAAATGATTGTCTGTCAAACTCAAATTCAGGGACAGTACCTTCCGAGACTAATTCTCAAGTTATATTCAAGCAACGGATTACCGCCTCCCTGGAGCAGGCTCGCTAGACTATTCACCTTCCTGATTCCACCTTGACCAGAAATGTTGATACACAAATCACTGACTTGTATTCCACGTCTTTCCGCCATGCTCTTGTGGGCAACCAAAATGAGCAGAAACATAGTATACACAATCACCCAATGAGTAAACCAGCCAGCAGTTTCCAAGGCATATACAAGTAATGTAGATTCAGTCAAAAAAGTGTTTCAGAACTGGCATATTTTAGTGATACAAATAAAGAGCCGCAAAACAGATGAACCAGAATGGCTTCAGTGGTGAAAAAACGATCCACTAGGTGTATATGTAACAAAGCAATTTATTAACACACAGAGGAAATAAAATAAATAAATGAATAATATTACTCCAAACGAGTCAAATTCAAGCGCTTTTGTCTCCTGTGTAGGAGACTTTTTCAAGAACACAGCATGCCCAACAACTGAAAAACTTTTATACCATCATTAATTAAGTTTCAAAACAAAAGCACCAATCATTTTCTGTTTTCACTAATTGAATCCTTTGGTGTAGGGTGTGATAGTTAAATGTATAACACAATGAAATGTGCAATAAAATATGCAGTTTTGCCACGAGTCAAATTAACACAAATAGTAAAAAAAAATGTGTGCGTGTATACTATTTGTGCATTACAATCAGCTGACATGAAATTAGAAAGTAAAAATATACATTAAAAAGTATATAACTAATATACTTGTGTTAGGTTTTACAAGTGCATATACATACGCACATGCTTGTGTAACCTACTCGCGAAAATTTATGAATATATAAATGAATAATGTCTGTATGAGTAAAAGTTAAAACATGTGTGCATATATATAACTTGTTTACACAATAAAATTCATTTTAGAGGGTTAGAATGCACATTATTAATACAATTAATAAAAGTTCATTGCCAATATTAAGCAAATATGTTGGTATCAAACATTTTTTTCAGGTTTAATAAATAAATGATAAATGTGTTTATAATAAATTAATAAATACATAGATACGTAAGCATACTGTGTTAAAAACTAATTGTTGGATAACCACCTATGTTAAAATACAAAGTATAACAAATTCACCTATCTAGGCTCTTTAACTTCAAAAAGAAGTAATTGAAATAGAATCATTCAGGCCTGGCCATTGAGTAGCATTTGTTCTCAATTGCCATAAAGCTTCATTCATTTCCAAATGTAATAGCCATGGTCCACCCTTTGGGTTCACTTCCATAAGCTTCTATGATAGTAAATTTAAACCCATGATCCAGCCATTCATTACAATGTCTTGCAAAGGCGTTTATATCCTTTTTTAATATAATGTCCCTCAAGTGCTCGTAAATACGTGTCTAACTTTCTCTCCATTTTTCCAATATAAAAAACAGGTGCATTTGCAACAGAAAGCACAATATACGACTCTTTCAGTGTTGCAACATTTTTTCTTCTGGGTAACTCTAACGCCATTAATGTTAAATTTCATGCCTTCCATTATATATTGGCAATATTTACAAGATCCACATTTTGTCATGCCCCCAATACTATAAACTTGGGTGTTGTTTTCAAGTATGTTTTTGAGGGACTGACCCTTTCTCTACACTGCAATAGGTCTTTCTCCTATACATTGTCTAATTTCATTACATGAGGTTAAAATAATCCAGTTTCTCTCTAACACAGACAGGCCGCTAAGGTGTCCAGAAACTCAGTAGTACTTTTGTACCTGTTGTAAATTTGTACTTTCGTACCAAAGAAATGAGCAGATAATCCACTGGTTAAAAAACAGAATTTATTTCCACAAACTGAAAACTGGTAAGCGCTTTCGTCCTGAACCACAGAACTTCATCAGACAAATTACATCAAATACAATACATCTTTTTATACTCTAATTAAAAAATGTGTAGTTCTAGTCACGCCCCCTTAAAGGAATATTCCTATTAGTGTAAAAAAAAAACCTTAATGTAGACTCTGTCAACACATAACCTATTAGCGGCCCCCAAAAATTATGTGTGTATGTATGTATGTATATATATATATATAAATCCAATGTACTCATATATATATATATATATATATATATATATATATATATAAATTAAAACCTAGAATAATTTATTCTTACACATTAAAATAATAAATATGATGAAATACTCTAATTATACAATAAATACAAATATAAAATATGTAATATATAAAAGGCATACATATGCAAGTCTATAAAAATCAGGTCATATATATATATATATATATATATATATATATATATATATATATATATATATATATAGATAACAAATATAAGAAATATGCATGTATCCACAACAATGTGACAGCACTTTTATTGATTTATATAGGTACACTCGCATCAAATATTATTGCCGCTTTTTGGATATTTTTGTGATTTGGGATGGACATCTTAAAATAATGAAGGAATTCATGGATTACACAGGATCCACTACACAGTTTTTGAAATTTACTTGGAATGCCAATTCACATGAAATGTCTTACTTGGATGTCTTATTATGTAAAGATTATGAAAATAAGAGAATTTTATCTAAAATTTACAGAAAAACTACATATTCCAATTAATTACTACATTACAGTAGTATTCATCCATATAAACAGAAGAAAGCCATAGTCATGGGGCAATTACTTCAAGCAGATCTGATGGTATCAAATATGGATGACTACTTAGATTAATGTGATTGTTTGAAAAATATGTTTTTAAAAAGAGGTTATCCCTTTAAGTTGGTGAATGATACCATCATAGAAGTAGTCAATGAGAGAGAAAGGAATTTTTATTTACCCTTGCTAACAGAACTAAATAGCAATAGATGTACCCATTAGGATAGAAGAGAGTAACGAAAGGAACTATAACATGTCCTTTACATTCAATTTTACTATAGATAGTACAGATATAAAAAATATCCTAGAGAAGAACTGGATTATTCTGAAATGAGAAGAATATGAGACAAGTTATAGATGAGAGTCCAATAATGATATTTAGGAGAGGAAGGAGTTTAAAAAAACTCCTTTGAAAGGGTTAATAGTGATATAATGAAAAGGAGTGGTTATATGAGTAAATGTGGCATGTGCCATTTTTGCAAGTATATTAAAGAAGGTGATGTGTTCCAAATTAATAAGAAGAATTTCAAGATCAGAGAAATTTAATTATAATTCAGAAAGAGTAGTGTATTGTGCAATATGTGATTTATGCTGCTGTTATTATATAGGAAAGACAGATAGAAAATTAAAAGGTCGTATTTATGAACATTTATATGAAATCCGTAAAAAGAAGGATACGAATGCCCTAAGCAAACATGTGATAGAGAATGAGGGACACTCCAAGTTTTTTGTGATGGATTGTATATGTACTGATATTAGAAGGGGTGCTTGGTCATTACTTTTGGAAAGAAGGGAACTGTATTGCCAATTATTTTTTGATGCCACTAGCTGGCCTGGTTTGAATGAAAGTATTGCCATTAGTTCCCTTTTAAGCATTAGGGCCCTAATGAGATAACACTTTACATGATTTATACCTACATAAATTAATAGAAGAAGCTGTCACATTGTTGTGGATACATACATATTTCTTATATTTTTTATCTATATATATGACCTGATTTTGTTATAGACTTGCATATGTATGCCTTTTATATATTACATATTTTATATTTGTATTTTTTATATAATTAGAGTATTTAATCATATTATTTTAATGTATAAGAATAAATTATTCTAGGTTTTAAATTGTATGTATATATATATATATATATATATATATATATATATATATATATATATATATATATATATATACACATACACACATTTTTTGGTGGCTGCTATTAGGTTATGTGTTGACAGTATCTACATTAAGGTTTCTTTTACATTAACAGGAATATTCCTTTAAGGGGGCGTGACTAAAACTACACATTTTTTTAATTACAGTATAAAAAGATGTATTTGATGTCATTTGTCTGATGAAGTTCTGTGGTTCAGGACGAAAGCGCTTACCAGCTTTCTGTTTGTGGAAATAAATTCTGTTTTTTTAACCAGTGGATTATCTGCTCGTTTCTTTGGTACGAAAATACAAATTTACAACAGGTACGAAAGTACTACTGAGTTTCTGGACACCTTGGCAGCCTGCCTGCATTTTTGCAACAGTTTTTATTGTGTTTTTGGGCAGTTTTCTCTAAAATTCTTAGTATGTCATGACTCTCAAAATTATATGTGGTAATAAAAGCTCAATAGTTGGTTTCTGATAATATTGGATTTTCAAGACTCATACTATTCTGTGAATTATCATCAAAAACCCTTTGTCCATCTACTTCACTCAGTGTTATGTTATGTTGTATGCCATCAACCATTAGAATAGCTTGAAAAAGCCTCTCTCTCTTTTGTTGACAACCTCTAACATTACATTTACTAAATCTCTTGGATATTCTCTTTTTATAAACATTTCTTTTAGTAACTCACATTCATTCAGAAAAGTGTCAAAGCAAGATATCATACGGGCTTGCTCTTACAAATTGGCCCTTCATTACCGCGGATCGGATAGTGGATCGTTTTTTCACCACTGAAGCCATTCTGGTTCATCTTTTAATGATAGATGACAAAATTAGAGTGGTAGGGGATAATCACACGTTTGGGAATAGGAATTGTAAGTCACTTAAAATGATGTTATGTTATCCAGATAAAGGCAAGATGGTATGTGATAAACAATATGGAACATATCCATGTGGTTCATGTAATTTTTGTGGTTTGAAAGACAATGATAACACTTTTATGCATCCAGATGTTAATAAAAGGTATACATTTAATGTAAGGGCAACCTGTACTACAAAGCACTTACTATACTTAGCACAGTATGAATGTTGTAAAAAATTCTATGTTGGGAAGATAGATCACACTCTGAAAGAACGTATAAGGGAACATTTATATAGTATTAGAACAAGCAATAGTACAAATGCACTTGCCAGATATGTGGCAGCTAGCAACCGTATTCATCATTTTAGGTTTAAAGCTATACAAGTGTTGCATGTAGGACCTACAATGGGCAATACTGAAAATAGGACCAATGAAGCTGAACTTGGATCCTTAAAGTTGAGAGCTGATAAAGGATCAGGTTTAAATAGTACGGTTTCAATTAAACCAGTACTTGATAAGAGGAGATTGTCAAGACAGAACAGTTGCCCGTGCCTACTGTAAATTTGATCTGGAACACTCCTCCCAGTCTAGTGTCATTAGCTCATTCTACCTAATACAGAGAGAACATCTGAGAAGGCCAACCCACTTAGCTTCTTTCCTTCTGTTCCTCCTTTCTCCCTTTCTTACAAAAAAAAAAAAAAAATCCCCTGAAACTCCTTGTGTTGACTGTGCTACTCAAAGAATTGTATACAGTATATTTTACTGCATTTATTAAAACTGTACTTGCCTTAATATTGCTACAACTCAAGTGCTCTAGGTTGCACTGCATCTGAAGTGTTTTAGCTGATTTTCTGTATATATATATATATATATATATATATATATATATATATATATACATACATACATACACACACACACACATACACACACACATACACACACACATACACTTTTCTGTATATGTAGACTAGCTACTTACTCTACTGTATTACTGTCTCAAATCGTTTTTCAGTTGTGCACTTGCCTTCCTTCATTCAAAAAGTTTTAAATTGCTAATTTTGTAGAGTTTTAATTGCATTTACTGTTTAGAGCTACACATCAAGTGCATTAGCCTTTTATGTGTTTATTTACTGTATTATTGCACTGTTTAGCCTGTTTTAACCAAAAAAAAAAAAAAAACTATCTTGTTTGCTCGCTTCCCATCTTTCCTAGCTAGTATAGTCTAGATCCCGGGCTTTGCTGGTTTCAGGACTATTTTCAGTGTTCAGAGCTATCCAGACCTTGCTGTGGTAGAGGGAAGTCCTACTGCTTTACCAGTGGGAGTGGAGAGCACTGTACTGCCTAACACTAGAGGAGTGGTTTCCAGCTCTGAAATTGTAATTTTATTAGCCATTTTGGGCTGATTTCTATCCTTTTCAACTTTCCTGCTTAAAAACACGTGTGTTTGCGCATTTTTCACATCGTGCAGCACAGCGGGGTCACGGTTAAACTACTCCAGGTGCCAGAAATTCTGCTCTTCAAATTTTCCCTTAGAACTAGCTGGTTTCTCAGTAGTAGCACTAAAATCTGAACCCCTGTGACTAGCACTTGCTCTAGAACCTGCTGGAAAGCACTAGAAAGCTTTAAACTTATACAAGCACTCAACTCTCCCTAAGGAGAAATTAATCGTAGGCACTAAACAGCCTATAATTGCAAAGTACCTTGCAAAGGTAAGAGAAAATAGCTCTTGTACTTGACAAAAAAAGCACCTAAACAGGCATGTCCAAAGGTCAGCTTCCAGTGATTTCTCCTGTTCACCTGGTGAATCTAGGCATACTGGGGCAATGCAACAACTGCTTCATGTACACAGACAACCCTCTCCTCCTACCACCCAACACTACAACCTGTGAGAGATGCACTTACATATCCAAACTGGAAGCAAAGCTTTCCCCAGCCACGACTGTGCTAGACAGTCAAGAGAAGGTTAACAACCTGCACTACACCTCAAGCAACCCATAGCCCTTCAAAACCCACACCATCAACACCAACACATAGGAACACTAAACCCACATATGCGGAGGCCCTTAACATTAACCTGCTCAAGCAACAAGGACCTCCAAAGCTGAAACGCAAACAAACACCAGTAACAACCAAAGTGACACAGCTCACACCAGTCTGCCACCCAACAACAGCCCCTAAGGCAAGACAACGTACCCAACACTTTAGTCATAGGTGACTATAGTCAGGCACACTGATGTCCCATTCACCAGGCTGAGCAAGAAGAAAATTAGTCAGCTGCTTGTCAGGTGCCAGGATCCACCACATAACGCATGCACTCAAGTCATTCCACAACAAGTACAAATATGACTCTGTCACTGTCCATGTTGGAGTGAATGACTTGAGACGTACCTCCCTGGACTACATGAAGAGACACATGGAAAAGCTCTCGGATCATGTGGCCCAGGCAGGTATGACCCTAGCCCAGAGTAGCATCCTGTCATCACCCAGAATAAAACCACAGTAGAAGGACAAAATGATTGACTTCAACAAATGGCTAAGCTTCTGGTGTCATTCAAAGAGAATCCAGTATCTATCTGCCTGGGACGACATGACTGACAAACCATGATGCTTTGCCAGAGACGGTCTGTACCTGTCACACGTGGGATTCAGGTTACTGGCTAAAGCTCTTGCCACCCCTATAGTGCCTTTTTTAGGCAAGGTTCAAAGGATAAAACCACCACCATAACAGACACAAGCATGCAAAATATCTGAAGGTAATGCTAGAAGTCTAAACCTCAAAATGCACTCTCTCGAGGCACTCATAAAAATGAAGAACATCGATATCTGTGCAGTAATGGAGACCTGGTTCAAGACTCCAGAGAGCACCCCTGCAATACCAAGCTACAACACTTACCACACTTTTCGGCCACCAAACCAAGACTGAAACACTAAAGGTGGAGGAGGGTCAATATTCACCAAGGATACTCGCACCTCCAGGCTAGTTGCCCAACACAAGGCATCTGAAATTCTCCAGGTGCAACTAACACTAGGTAAGACTACAATCCAATTTGTAGCTTGCTACAGATCCCCCACCATGCCCCAAGATTCTCACTACACCTTTCCAAATATACTGGAAAATATTAAGATACAACCTAACACCCTAATACTGGGTGATTTCAACTACCCTGCCATTAACTGGGAAAACTACTCGGATACAAACACCTTTTCCCAACAGTTCTTGGAATTCATAAATTCCAACGCCCTGGATCAACTAATCCATTGTCCCACCAGGGGCTCAAATATATCTTAGACCTGGTCATTACCAACATGGGAGACAGATGCTCCACACCAGTGGTCACCCCCTCATTGATCAGGTCTGACCATAAGCAAATCACCCTTGACATCCACATCCCACCCCCCACCCCCCCAAGTAAGGAAACTTCTGTAAAAAAAAAAAACTTCTCCAAAGCCAACTTCATGTTAGCATTAAGTCAGAAGTGACAAACTTCATGGCACCCATGCAGCCGGGAACTGAAAATTCGACTGCGGAATCCTAAACTAAGGCACTGTACAAGTACATCCACTCGTGCATAAATCGTGCCATCCCAAATAGAACCAAGATGCTCTCCTCTAAAAAAAAAAAAAAAAAAGGAAGCCAATCTGGTGGTCCCCTGCCATAAACAAACTATACAACAGAAGGAAGAAACTGTTGCAGGAGAGGAAAATCCCAGGATGTAAAAAAAAAACTCCCTTACCAGCCTCAGTAAGAAGCTGAGATCCCTCATAAAATCCTCCAAAGCTAGTTAAGAAAATAAAATTGCCAAAGATTCCAAAGACAACCACAAGGCATTCTATAGTTATGTCAGGAATCTAAATGGCAATGCTCAGATCTGCTCTGAGCTACAACAAAATGGCATTAAATAAACTGATCCCAAGGATATTGCCAATAACCTGGCAGATCAATTTAGTGCCAACTTCACCCCCCTCTCACCCCTTAAAAGGCCCATCTCAATACCAAAAGACTGCCAAATTCCGGTAATCACGGCCACACAATTAGAAACCACACTCGCCAAAGCTAAGAATACAGCATCCATGGGACCAGATGACATCCCGGGCTGTGTACTACATGAACTACAAAATGAACTGGCACCTTACGTAAGTGTCATGTTTAATCATACCCTCATCTCAGGCTTCGTGCCCACTGAGTGGCACACAGCTAGAGTTATCCCACTCTACAAGGGGGATCCACCTTGGATCCTGGGAACTACAGTTCCATCATTCTGACGAGCCTAACTTGCAAGGGCATGGAATGCATCATCATGGAACTTATAAACAAAGACACTGGCAACCTTCAAACACTGCACCCCACCCAGTTTGGGTTAGTGAAAGCTGATCTTGTCTCCTGAACCTGATTGACTTCTTCGAATCAGTCTCCAGAGCTGTGGACGTGGGTAAGAGGTCCACACAGCCTGTCTGGACCTCGAAAAGGCCCTCGACACCATCCCCCACTCTGGAATCATACTAAGCAGGCCATAAATCCCTACGTCACTCGGGTTGCCAACTGGCTTACTGACAGAACCAACACTGTAAAAGTATCCGACTCCAAATCCAGCTCCAGACAAGTGGAGTACCTCAGGGTTCAGTCCTGGGACCGCTCTTGTTTGGCATCTAGTTCTCTGAAGTACAGGCCAACACTAAGGGACTCTGGCTAACGAAGTTCACAGATGGCTGCATACTGGGAGCCATTATTGAATCCCCAAATGATGTGCTTATTCTACAAAAGGGCCTTAAAGAAACAGATGCTTGGTGCTAGAGCCATGGGATCAAGCTTAATGCCAAGAAAATAGAAGTTATGTTCTTACCATAACGTTCCATGTTAGTTGTCTTCTTCTCGCCTTCTTCTTGCTGGATGGGTTCGGAGCCGACCTCGGCTCCGACTCGGCCACTCAAAGCTCGAGAGTTGGTTCCACTGGCTCGAGGCTCCCCTTATATCCCACAATGCTAGGCGAGAGTTACCTCAGATCTCGTTTGTAAGCTAACCCACGCTTATAATAGTAACAGAATAACTCTAAACAGAGTCCACCTCTAACAACAGGAAGAAAGAAGGGTGACCTACATCCTGATCCAGGAAATATGCAGAACAGCATATGCCTAAGAAAGAGGTGGTAGAAAGAGAGGTCACGATCACAACTCCTCTAGGTCTGTCCAGGCCAGGGGGAAGGAGGGTGGGACGCAAGAAGAAGGCGAGAAGAAGACAACTAACATGGAACGTTATGGTAAGAACATAACTTCTATATGTTAAGTTGTCTATCTCGCCTTCATTCTTGCTGGATGGGACCGCGTCCCTAGCACCTTGTCCCGGTGGCCTAACGGAACAGACTCCGAGAACAGTGGAACCAAAATTAGCTCTATGCCTAGAAGCTAAATCCAACTTATAATGAGAAATAAAAGTGTGAGGAGTAGCCCAAGTAGCCGCTGCACAAATGGTGTCAATAGGCAGTCTGTCTTGGAAGGCTAAGGAAGTAGCCAAAGCTCTGGTGGAATGGGCTTTAGGTTTATTAGGCAATTTTGTTGTCTAATTTCATATACCAGGGAAATCAAAGATGTTAGCCATCTGGATAATGATACCTTTGAAACTGAAAGTCCCTTTCTGCTTTCCGCATAGGAGACAAACAGCTGATCAGATTTTCTGAATTGTTTTGTTCTATCCAAGTAGTACCTCAATTGACGATGAACATCCAGGCAGTGTAATTTTTGTTCAGACCTATTGGAATACTCTGGAAAAAGACAGGGAGGTCAATGCTTTGGTTTAGATTTGATGTCGAGACCACCTTAGGCAAAAGGACGGGTTAGTTCATAAGGATACTCTGTCCTTATGAAACAAAAGATAAGGAGGACGACAACTGAGTGCTTGAAGCTCTGAAACTCTTCTAGCTGATGTAATAGCTACCAGAAAAGAGTTTTCCATGATAACAATTTTAAGGAACAGGAAGCTGCAGGTTCGAAAGGGGGAAGAATCAAAGAAGCAAGAACTAAATTTAGGTCCCAAGGAGGAGGAGGATTTCTTATAGGAGGTCTGAGAAGAAAAACTCCTTTCAAAAAGGCTTTGCAGAGTTTGTGGGACATTAGGGCAGATTCAGAAATACCCACATGAAAGTTAGAAATAGCTGCCAATTGAACTTTAAGTGTAGAGGGAGATGAACCTGCATGAAAGAGTTCAGCTAGAAAATCAAGGACTAGTTGGATGGAAGCGGTGAAAGGATCTATGTCCTTTCCTTGAGCCCAATATGTGAAACGTTTCCACTTACTCAAATAAATCTTCCTAGTGGAAGATTTATGGGAAGCTATCAATATATCTCTAACAGAGTGAGATAATTGAGGAAGCCTGGCTAAGGTTGGAACTGGAGGAACCAAGCAGTGAGGTTCAGAGAGGGGAGGGAGCGATGAAACTGACCCGACTGATGGATCAAAAGATCTGGAACTAGGTCCAGATTCCACGGTCGCTCCAAGAGAAAACGATGTAGAAAGGGGAACCACACTTGTCGAGGCCAGTAAGGAGCAATGAGGATCAATGAGGCCTTCTGAGCGATAGCTTTCTGAATTACTTGAGAGATCAGTGGGAAAGGAGGAAATGCATACAGAAGTCCCCGGGGCCAAACTTGGACTAGAGCGTCTCTGCTGGGTTGGCCTGGTAAAGGGAATAGAGTGAAATATTCTCGGCACTTGCTGTTTTGGGGAGTAGCAAAAAGATCGCAGCAAGGCTGACCCCACTTGAGAAAAATTTCTCTCACTACAGAGTCTTTCAGAGACCACTCGTGAGGCATGAGAATAGCTCTGCTCAACTTGTCCGCAATATGATTGGACTTCCCGGGGATGTGCGTTGCTATCAGAAAACGCTGAGAAGAAATCGCCCATTGCCACAGTCTGAGTGCTTCTCGACACAGGATATGATCTGGTTCCGCCTTGTTTGTTGATGTACCACACTACAGACATATTGTCTGTCTGGATTGCAACTGTTCCCAAGGGAAGAGAGTCTTGAAGGGCTTGCAACGCTAAAAGCACTGCTCTCATCTCCAGAACATTTATGTGCAAGTGGCATTCGTTTGGTTGCCATGTGCCCTGGACTGTCCTGCCCTGATAATGCCCCCCCCACCCGATCAGGGAGGCATCCGTTGTCAGTGTAGCAACCGGAGGAGGTGGAACAAAGGGTCTTCCCGACAGGAGATGGGGGGAAGACATCCACCACATGAGGTGCTTTTTGCACGCCTGCGTGATCACAATGGTGCGAGACATTGGAAGTTCCTGGTATGACCATTGAGTAAAAAGCATCCACTGAAGGATCCGCATGTGGTATCTGGCTAATGGAAGGAGAGGTATGGCCGCAGCCATAATTCCCAACACCTTTAGAACTAACCTGGCTTCGATTCTGTTGTTGTTGAGAAGGAGTGATACCAACTTGTGAATGTCTGATATCCTTTGATGTGTTAGCCTTGCAGACATGTTTATCGTATCTAGATTTGCGCCTATGTAGGTAATAGTACGACAAAGCGACAAAACAGACTTTTCGCAATTTATTGAAATACCCAGTTTTTGACAAACGCGAAAAGTATAATCTCTGGCCATCAGAAGGAGATGCTTGGTGGGAGCTGTGAGGAGCCAGTCGTCCAAATATGGAAACACCTGGAATCCTTGTCGTCTCAGGTGAGAAGCTACCACTGCCATGCATTTGGTAAACACCCGGGGGGCAGTGGTGAGACCAAAGGGCAGGGCCCTGAACTGAAAATGACTGGTTCCCAGCCTGAAGCGGAGGAATCTTCTGGAGCGTCTGTTCATATTCAGGTGATAGTACGCATCCCGAAGGTCTATAGAGCACATCCAGTTTCCTTTGCCCAAAAGGGGAAGGATGGATTGCAGCGTGACCATCCGAAATCTTGTTTTCTTGACTGATATGTTCAAGACACTGAGATCCAATATCGGTCTCCAGTCCCCTGTTTTCTTTGGAACTAAAAAGAACCTTGAGTAGATTCCGGATCCTTGTTGGTCTGCTGGCACTGGCTGAATTGCTCTTTTTGCAAGCAGTTTTGAAATTTCCAAAGCTGCTAGATCCCTTTGAGCGGGTGGAACATCTGGGAGGGATTTTTTTGACTGATTTGGAAAACGAAGAAAGGGGATAGAATAGCCTTCGGAAATGATGGACTGTACCCACTTGTCTTGAGTCAGGGATAGCCAGGCTTCTGGGTACAGTGACAATCTTCCCCCGACTGCCTCCGAAGATGGGCAGTCGGGCAACACCTCAGGGATGCTGAAAGGGCTTGTCAGGGAAGGCTTCCAGATTGCCCTGGTTCTGCGGACCCCCCTTGCCCCTAGGGCGACGTCTACCATTGTTATTCCCACCTCTGCCTTTGGTAGGAAAACGACTCTGTGCGTCAGGCGAAGTCCCTTGAGATTGTTTACGGAACCACATCTTTCCACCCTTCTGGCCTTTGGGGTAAGGCCTGGAAGGAGTCGAAAAACGGACTCAGACGGCAGAAAGGGTCTTGCCATCAGACTCGCACCTAGTCAGGGTTTCTTTCACTTGAGGACCAAAGAGATGATCCATCAAAAGGGGAGTTCGTGAAAGACGTCTTGAAAGGGTCCGCAAAATTGCATAGCCGCATCCAGGCGTGCCTACGTAAGGCCACCCCTGTCCCTGCGGCTCTGCTCGCTCCATCAGCCGCGTAAGAAAGGCGCATGGAGGAGTTGGATATGGAATTAAGGGTAGCCAGCTGCGTGTTCATCTTTTCTTGGAAACCCGCAGCTGTAGGATCCTTTAACATTTCACTCGCTTCCTTGATCAAGTCCCTCTGAAGACGAGTAAAATGGCACAGGTAGTTCAGCGAACGCATGGTAAATGTCGCTGAGGAGAACATCCGCTTCCCGTACCTATCCATGGACCTAGATTCCTTGTTAGGTGGATGGACAGGTACTGAAGGATCAGCTAGTTCCTTCTTTGTGGCAGCAGCTACCACCATAGCATCCACAGAAACTCCTTTTGTTAGAAATTGTTTGTCTGCTGGAGCTGTTATGAACTTAGAGGGTCTCCTGGGAGTGGGGTCCACTGAATCAGGAGCCGTCCATGCCTTCTTAGCAACCACCTGCATGAGGGGGTCGAAGGGGGGGGACACCCAGGAGGTGGAAGGACGAGCCAAACGCCTCAAGATACACAGATTTGTCCTCCGAAGGGTTGAGGGCTGGCCAATTTCCCCTCTGTTTCAGGATCTCCAGAATGTCTGCAAACGAGACATCTTCAGAAGGGGAACGGGGGGAACCCTCAGAATCATCCAAATCTGTGTCTGACGTGATGGACTCAGGTGAGTCAATGTGTTTCCTCTTACACTTCCTCTTCCGAGGGGGCTCTTCTGCCAAATCAGGAGAGGCCTCGGAAGAGGATGAAATCCCCACAGGGGGTTCCTGAGGAGCTGGCTCTCTGCGGTCCGGGATGAGGGAGTGAGTCGACTTACCCTGAGGCACCATAGAGGGAGGGGCGGACGGAGCCGACTGTGGAGTAGAGCCCGCTCTAACACACTCCGCATGACCTCGAATGCACCCCTGTCAGGCAGAGCCAGAGGTCCCCGCTCCGAGGAGCTAAGAACCCCCCTCGGCACCGACAGTGATGGCTCCGAGGCCGATGTCGGAGCCGAACTCACCAGCGCCGAAGTCCGAGAGGAGAGGGGGTCGGACAAGGGTCCGATGCCACTCACCCCCTCGGAGCCGACGAGGGAAGTCCGGCGCCGAGATTCTTCCAAAGAAGAAAACGGAGCCGACGACAGAGCCGAAGACAATTGTATTGGCTCCGACGTAATCACAGTCTCGGTTCCGACACGACCCGGCTCCGAACTCAAGAGAGTCGAAGGAGGAAAATGTTGATGGACCGGGGCAGGCATCGACTGATGAGTCGGGCTCTGAAGCATCTGGGCCAGTGCCTCGGACTTAAGTAGTCGACTCACTACCCTCTGAAGGTCATGATCCGACAGCCTCGATGACCTAGAGGAGTGAGACCTTTGGCTCCGTTCAGACAGCAGGGGAGATCCTGGAGCCGAATGAACGGAGCCAAGAGATGGTGACCTGGACCTCTTCCTAGTTGTCGGCTCCGAAGGTCTGGTCGGAGCCGACACGGGAACTTCTATAACCTCGGCCCGGCCGGAGCCGAGGGAGCCACAGAAACTGTGGACTGAGACTTATCGGCTCCAGCCGGAGCCGATAAAGGCAAAGGTTGGGAAACCTGAGGTCCCGGCTCAGTTGCCGGAGCCGAAGACCTAGATGCCTTAGAGGGCTTCCCTGTTGAAACAGACAGGGAATCCTCTGGCTTGAGTAAGCCTCTAAATTAATTTATTCTTTCTTTCCTGCAGGACCCTGGGGCTGAAGCCATGGCACACAGCACAGGAGTCCTGCAGGTGCAAAGGCCCCAGACAATAGACACAAGAAGTGTGAGCGTCTGTCAGAGACATTTTCTGACAGCACGCATCACACTTCTTGAATCCGGAGACCTTTGCTTCTTTAGACATTTTGTCTGAACAGGTGTACACAAACACGCACACAAACACACTAGTAATACCCTGTTAGATTAACACAATAAAAGTAGTAATACTAGTAATTTAAAGTACAATAAACTACTTTAAACACACACACTCCACTAGGGAAGGAAAGGCCTATAGGCCGAAGGGAAGAACCAAAGGTTCTTGGGGAAAGAAATGGAAATTTTTTTGGGTAGGGAATAAAAATTTTTCTAACCTACACTAACTAAGAAAAATATTAAATTAAAAGGGGTATTTAAAGACTAATTTTCACAAGAAAATAGTACTCACCAGGAACCGGTAGAAACAACCAACCACGAAGCTGTAGCGGCAAACGAGATCTGAGGTAACTCTCGCCTAGCATTGTGGGATATAAGGGGAGCCTCGAGCCGGTGGAACCAACTCTCGAGCTTTTAGAGTGGCCGAGTCGGAGCCGAGGTCGGCTCCGAACCCATCCAGCAAGAATGAAGGCGAGATAGACAACTTAACATGGTATAGTTATCCCCTTTGGGGAAAAAACATGTACCCCTGAATTAGGGACACAGGTGGACAGTGGTCTCACCTTCGATAACCACATCGCCACAACAGTCAGGAAATCCTTCTATGTGGCATACTTCATCACTATGGGCTTTTCATCCAGAAAAAAGGAGGTCATTGTCTCACTGTACTCATCCCTCATTAGACCCATTATAGAGTGCAATGCCCAGTTTGGTATGTACCTCACAAGACATCTGCAACAGCTGGAAAGGCCACAGAAATACCTCACTAAAAGAATCACAGGCCTTAAGCAGATGCCCTACGCTGACCATCTAAAAAAAACTCCAGCTATACTCTGTGGCATATCGTCTACTCAGAAGTGACCTCTGCTTAACATTCAGGGCCATGTCAAACCCTGAGCTGTTGGACATGCTCCACTTAAAGAAATCCCAATCCCTCAGAGCCAGATGCTCCAGGGATCTGAACCTGGTCATCAAAATGAACAAAACATGCTGGAGGGATAAGGTTCCTGACCCAGATACTCTGGAACAGATTGCCCATACATGTCAAGCAGAGCGCCTCCATGGCCCTCTTCAAAAGGAACCTTGACGACTGGACGGGAGATAGGAAATTCACCCCAGGGATCACACCAGTCGCCCTGCTAGACAGGGGTCCAGGGAAGTAAATATTGAGAAAAGAAATATCCGGGGAATTGCTTGGCTAGGCTTGTACTTAGGGCCGACAGCCTAGTACCAACTTATGAACATGGTTTTGCCAGTTGGCTGGGTTTGATTTATAAGGTACTATATTTAGATGAAAAAATCTTTTATACTGTAGCATATATATTGAAAAGGGAGTTTCCCCTTTAATATGTGATGTCATCTAAGTAATTGGAAGTAATTAAACTATGTAAATGAACGCTGGTATAGAATATGCTACTGGTGAATTTAAAGTGTTTTAATTGATCATATGACTATATAAAGTGTATGACTGTGTGTTTTACTATCATTATGGTCCGATGAAGCCAGTGTGTATTTGAAAGTGCTTACCGACTTGCAAGTATTTTATTAAAAGTAATTCATACATCTACACGTTCTGGTAAACATTTTGTGTGCGCCGTGCTTCCTGATGCAATATTGTGTTTTGTTTTACTTAAGAGTTTTATACATTGCTGGCTGATTTACTTGTTGGGCGATTGTGTATACTACATTACTTTTCACTCTTTTGGAATATTCAAGTATTTAGATTTTGACTTCCCTGTTCTAATGACGGATTTTTTTGCAGCCAACATAATTAAACTTGAGGAATATGTGCAGTCAATTCAGATCCTGTGTCCCAGCTCTGAAGAATTACCTTAATTGCATTTATTTGCTCGTACAATATTTCTGACACAGTACACTAGGGATTTTTAATCTGCCAACTCATTACACTCCCAAAAAGCTTGTTCCCAGTTACCTCTTTCTTCCCCATTACACCTCTTTTTTCCCTATTACACCTCTAACAGTTGCTATCTACCTGAGGAAAACTTCTTTGCAAACAAAAATCCTAAGCCTTCTGGCCTTTGCTGCATACCTGGAAACTATACATAGGTCTTTCCATTGTTCCCTTGTAAACTGCTTTTACAGTCTTCCCAATTTTCCACCTCTGATTCTTACAGTTATTATGCAATATTTTATATGCCCTAATAATTACTCCCTTTTCACAGCAATGTCTGTTCTAGACTCTGCTAAAAAGGCTACCGGTGCAGGTCTTTCACTTAGGACTAGCCTATCCCTTTCTCTTTGCTTATATATTCCAATATTAATCCCTGGTAAGAAGTGCAGTTTCTAATCAGCAGTACAAACTGCTACTTGGTCTCAACCCACTCTCAACCTTTCTCTCTGTAGATATTTTCTCCCAACACCTTGGTTCCTTTGACAGTTCTCTCCAGTAAATTCCAGCCCCCTCTTTCCTATTTTCTGTACAGTTACTTGCAATCATCCCTACTAGCAATGTTTCACTTGTCCGTTCTCATGTTGGCTTGGATGTTCTTCGTGTTTCACTGTTGCAGTCACTACATTTGGGTTATCTGCTTGCAGCAGCCCTCAATTGGCCTGATTAACAAAGTCTTGGGTCCTGCGTCGGTTGCTGTCCCTTCTTCCATGACGTAAGGTAGTCAGGGGTATAAAACATGCAGCTGACGTCATTACATCAGTCATTCTTGCCGTGCGGTGCCAGAAGCAGTTCGCAAGTGCCGGTCGGCAGACTCCTGAAATTTTCGTTTTCAAGTTTCAGAACCGAAGTCTTCAACTAAAGCTAAGTACCCCATTGGGGAAACTTTTTCTTGCTCCTCCCGATGTCAGTAAAAGTTAATAATTGCATTACTTGTGGAAAGCAAATACCTCACAAAGATTTTCATTTGTACTGTATTCCTTGCCTAGACCCTGACCACGACGTACCTTGCTGTCGGTTTTGTGCTTTATTTAATCAGTGCATTATCAGTCAGTATATTTTTGCCTCTAAATATTTCAGTTCTCGATTTAATTATCCAGAAATGTCTTCGGTTAGCCATCTGACTACTGGGATTCCGAAAAAATGCAAAGACAGACAGCGACAGGCCGCCGAGGTCCAAAGCTGCAGACGACGCTTCTCCTACGCCAGTTCGCCGGTACTCAATGAGACGCTTTCACAGCCCCTGACACCAGTTACTTCTGATTCACAGGCCTCTACTGAGACCCATTCGGAGTCCGGTATGCAGCGAGATGTTTCAACTGTGAAACCTGCGGATGTCTCTACCTTGGATGGGTCCGGAGCCGCTGTGCAGGTACCGGCTTCTGAGGGTGTATTCAGGCCTACAGACTTGCATATTAAACTGATGCCTCCTTCATTTAGGCCTAAAACTCGAACCATGTCTAAGAAACTGACACCCAGGCCACATGCTCAGGCCTCCATGCCTAAAAAACAAATGATAAGAATGGCTGAAGACCTTATAACTCTAATCAATCAGGGGAAGCCAACCTCTCCCTTCTAAGAGACCTAGGACTAAAGTTGTTTATGAATCTTCTGACCAGGATTCTGATTTTTCCGATTCTTCTGATGATCCAGGATTCTGATTTTTCCGATTCTTCTGATGATCTGGATTTGCACGTATCTACTTATGAGGATTCTGATACAGAGGACGCTATTCCCTCTGCCCCCCCCCCCCCGAGGATTTTTCTTTTGGTGAAACCTTACATACTCTAAGGGAGCATTTCCAATGGAAAAGCCAGGATTTTTCTGATTCTAAAAAGAGGCTTAGGGATTTCTTACTCCTGCCTCAGCATTGGCCTTTAGCTATACCTCCTGTACTAGACATTGTTGATGTCTTTTCGGAATCTAGTTTGGCCCCAGATTCTTTGTCTCCTGCTCCCAGAAAACCTGGCAGGTATTACAGGGTTCCTGATACACACAAGTTCCTTTTTAAAAATCTTATTGCGGATCCAGAGACTATTTCACAGGGACCCAAGGGCATTAAGGCTTCTACTGCTAAAAAATCCTACCCCTTCTGATAGACTCCAGGGCGCTGGATAGATGGGGTAAAAAGGTTTACACTTCTGCAACCTTGGCCATTAGGGCTTTAAACTGCCAGTTTCATATGTTAAAAGTATCAACAACATGTTACTGGATTGCTTAAACAGAAAATTATGTTTATTCCTGACTGTGCTGAAAATAAAGAATTACAGGATTTAATGAACCCTGCAGAACAGGTTGGAAAACATACTTTGCAATGTGGATTTGATTCATTAGAGGCCTCTTGCAGGGCTGCTGTTACTGGGTCAGTGCTCAGAAGGCATACTTGGCTTAAGAAGCCATCTTTCCCTGATCATGTTAAAGCTAAATTGTTGGATGCTCCCTTAAATCAGGACCGCCTGTTTGGCAACAAGGCTGAGGAAGTTCTTAAAAAGATGGAAGACAAAGCTAAATCTATGCAAACTGTTAGATTTCAGAGGAAAATAACTATACGAGAGAGGAAAATAACCATACAAGATATTATATTCTTAAAGTAGCATCAAGGATCTGCATCCAAAATCCCACACTCACCTTTACTTCTTAAAATTTTCTACAAACACTCCACTGACACCAATTTTTAATACTTTTTGCTTCAGCTACGGATTTGCCAGGATCAAGTCTTTTTGCTTAGTATGACTGTATCTTAGATCTTTACCTTCTCAAGGTGTGGAGCATACACTCAACATACCCTTTCAATTAAAATGCTGTGGAACACCAGTCCAGTTGCTTATTTGTCTACATAAAATTAACACAACCTGTTCCTTCCAGTTTCGCTGGTATAACAAAATCTCAGCCTCTCTCTGCACTCACCAACTCTTTTTTGAAACAACTCTTCATGAGAAACCTCACTATGGCAGACATTTCTTCATTTCAATTACAGAGTTTTCAGTTTTATCAGTTCATCTGAATGGCTAGTTAAAGCTTCTTATGTGCTTTAAGTGGATATATTCTTTCAATGCTTAAGTTTAATCACCTGTGAGTACATTTGGTCGTTTCCTCCAAATTACTGGAAGCCATCTCTTCAGCCAAAGCTGAAGTTTGAACTGCTTCATGCTAAATAGCTATAGAATCCATGCTAAATAGCTATAAAATCCTTCCCAGGCAATGTTTTCTCTTCACCTATTCTGGTGAATTTTCTTTCAGGTTCACCAAACTTCTTCACTGACATTCAGGCAGTGTAATTACTAGCCAGTAACTGAATTTTACCCAAATAGTTTCAATGGCACTCCTTTTTCTCAGTTTCTGTTTTCATACTGGAAGAGATAAAATGAAGCCATTTGATCAGAGCCCAGGCATCTTGGAAGCCTGGGAGAATGCAACTCAATGGATGTCCCAATTCAGAGGGGATGAAAAAAATATCACATTTGGTGTTACATGATGTAGCAGGGATATCACAGTAAGGAGCTTTTCTGTGCTGAAAATCCTTTAGTTGTTGACCAAATGAGCGACCAGTGAGGGAGCAATATTTGAATGCTCAACCTGTCCACAATAATGGATCTCCCTCATCTGTGCATTGCTATGAGAAAGCAATATGAAACAATGGACATTTTCCCATACTCTCTCAGCCTCATGGCAGGGGAAAAGAACAGATTCCTCCCAGTTTGTTAATGTACCATACCAATGTCATGTTGGTCGATACTAGATGAAGCCTGCACCTTGGGGAAGACCATCTTAGAAGGCCTGTGATGCTAAGACCACTGCAAGCACCTTCAATACACTGATGTTCAACTTGTGTTCCACTTTGTTTAGACTATCCTGTTCAAGAAATGCCCCCCACCACAGCAAAAACATCCAGAGAGAGACTATGGGTATTTGCAGGGCAAAAGGAGTTCCAAAGGCAAAGTTGACAGGATTTGCTTAATCTGAAGTAACGGACTCTTAGGATATAAGGCTGCCATAAGCCCTAGAAATGTTGTGGCATCTGGAGTTGGGGTGTGTAGGAGACTCTTGACTGCTTGGAGTAGAAAGTCTTCTTTTTTGAGGCGGAATTGTTAACTTTGTCATGGTGCACAACTGGCAACATAAAAGTTAAGAACCGAGAAAGTTCGGGTCTATATTAAATCACCAAACGCTTAAAAAAGCGAACGGTGATTAATCGACCCTATGTAAGCGAAAGCTTACGTCTGTCAGAACAGCGATTTTTTTCCAAGGGAAAGAATCGCTGTTCCAACAAAAAATAAATAAAAAACAAAACACTTTGAACATTACATTATGTGGGGGGCTTCGCCCCATCCCACCCCCCCTGCTTAAATATAACAACTCAGACACCACACTACAGAAGCGGCCAAGCAAATTCTTTCCTAGGGAAAAAATTTGCTTAAAAGCTGCTTCGATATTTTGCCATTTCAGTCTTTTAAGTTCGACCAAGATCGGTCTTCTAATAGGAACCCGAACGTTCTAGCTGGTTTATTGAAATTCCCAAGGATAAGCATAACCACAATAAGTACTCTTGCCAGAAAGTGTTTTTCCTTTATAAAAATAGTGATAAGACAGCTGCCTTGATGCAGGAATATTTCTATTCCAAAGAGGCATGTAGACAGCAAGCGCAGCCATGCATCTGTTGAACACCCAAGGGACTGTGGCAAAACCAAATAGCAACACACCAATCTGTTAATGACCGTCTCTTAACTGCATACATAAGAATTACCTGGATGCACAAGTATCTCCTGAACATTTTCAAAATCTTGACATGAATGCAAGCATAATGAAGATCCAAACTACACATCCAATCTCTGTTGTGACCACATGGATGGCTTTCTTTTGGAGTACATTTTGCAACTATTTATCACCAGCCTTCTAAGGGTTGGCACTGATGCAGGATTGAAAGGCAACATTCCTTTATCAAAAAATGGTACAGAACAGCTCTAAATATAATATCCCTGACCAAACTGTCTTGTATGGTCAGCCACACAAAGGTGCACAGACAGATGTCCCCAGACTGCAACCAGAGTGAGACAGATGAATAAGCACGGATTCTGGACCCTAAGACCCACAAAAGCCATGCTGATGCAGACCACTTCTGCCTCTCTAGTGAAGGTTACCATAGTTGTTTGCCTGCCTCAGGAATTTCTATCAGAGGACTGCTAGGCCTTTCATAACTAAAGGTTCTTGTCCCTATTTTGTTTCTTTGAAATTATTTCTGTAGGCACAGAAAACCTGACCCCCAGCAGCTGTGAGTATTTTGCCCTCCTGCTCATACTGCTGCAGCTCATCTCTGACCTTCTGCCCACATAGAAAAGAGCCATCAAAAGGAGCACTAACATATACCACCTAAAAATGATCTGCAAATCCAGTTAAAGTCAGGCTTGACATCCTAGTTTTGTGCCTGAACTCACTGACCTCACCATTTCATCCTCTGCAATACGAAAATGCCTCATTGATAAAAGTGATGGAGCAGACTGACCATTTAGGTTTCCAGCTGCTTGTGAAGATCTCCAGTGGGGAGTTGGGTTCAGGGTGTCTATGACTTGGTCAGATCCTTCTGAAACAGTCAGGTGTGCCAAGTAATTTAATGAGCTAACTGAAAAAGTACCAAGGAATAAACTTGCTTCCCTACTCAATCCATTATCCAAGACTCTTTACTTGGAGGTTGAAAAGCTTGAGCATCCTCTAGGACCTCCCTGGTGTCCACTGAGACTTCAACAGAATGCACAAGAGGCCTATTACTCTAATGCACCCTTTCCTTTCCCTGGGCATTCAGAGGTCTCCGTCTGGCTGACATCAGATTCTAGAACATCTGGTTCTTTCCAGACTGCTAAAGGAGGGGACCTGAACACTTCCTATAAGATTTCTTCAGACGGGTAGGGCCTAGAGATCATGATCCCCTGGCACTTCATCTCCAAAACCTCACCAAATAAGGTGTTCTCTCTAGAGGACTGAGCGGAACCCTTTTTTATCAAGATCGGCATCAAGGGAGGGGGGCTGCTAGGGCAGTCTTAAGTGCTTCATTTTGCGTGTCCTCTCTCTAGGAAGACTCCAAGGAGATTCATCTGAGCTTTCACAGAAGCAAAGACCTGGGGAACCTAGAATTTGCCCAAGGTCCTCTGCCCAAGGGAAAAAAAGACTAATGTGGAGGAAAAGGGGTCGGCGTTTATGGGTGGGTAAACGCCTTTTCTTGCCTTGAGAACTGGTCTGATCGCCTCAAAGCTGAACTTCAACATACTGGGATCAATGTCATCAGCACTTAAGTAGGTGCTGAAGTCAAAGGAATGGTGATGAGCACCAGCATCTCCACATTAACCCCATCTAGGTTAGATGGGATAGACCCTTTTGCAGATGCCAATGACGTCAATGTTGAAGAATGGGTATCTTGCAGAGCTGAACATATTGGCAAGGGTTCCCTAGTTGATTCCAATACTCCATGCCAAAACTGGGCTCAGGGAAGGGAAAGAAACAATACAAGGTGGTACGTCTACTGCCACCCTCGAAACGGGGAAGAAGGAATGCCATACTGAAGATGGACCTTCACAAATTCTGACATCTTGTCCCAATCAGGCTATGTAGGGCTCTTAAGAGACCTTGAGGAGCAAACTAAAAGCTGCTGATACTGTTCTGGAAAATAAACATGAAAGCTCCTGCTCTTTTTCTCAGAGCACAATCACTTGGCCCAGATGAGTCCTGGACAGGTGATGAAGAGGTGCTGTGAAGGGGGAGAAAAAGTCCTGGGTGGGACGAAAGAAACCAACATTACTGGAGCTTTTGCTGGAGAAAGTTTTTCTAATATGAATGGCTCTGCCTCTCTACGCTTTTCTTTTTTTCTGTTTTTTGGCCCCGAGCCTTCTCGGATTCTCCCTCTCTTTCATGGGTGCATCTATTTTGAGCAACCTTAAGGACTAACTTCTCTCTCCACCCAGTCAATTTCTTAAGTTAAAATTCTTCCAGATATAACAGTCAGCATCAAGAAATCTGAGCCCATGAAACGCAACGCAGAATTTGTGAGGGCCTTAGGGTGAGATCTTGTGCCTACACTTCCAACACTTCTTGAAACCAGAGACCTTTCTTTACATAATGACACTCAACTGCAAGGTACAGTAAAATCCAGACAAACACAAAGTATTAAAGTTTCTAATGAAGATCCTTATGTGAAGTCTAAAACAATATTAAAGTGTAAAAACAGTGACAGTCAAACACTGTACTGAAAAGCAAAGTTAACATGCAGAAATATTGGTAAAACAACAAATCATAAAAATAAAAAAATATAAAAGAGATATTTATCAATATTTATTATACTTAGACTTGGGATGGGGCAGAGCACTGAAGGGAAAAGCAATGACAAACATCTAATTGGAAAATCACACAGAAAAATCTCCTGATGAAAAACGGGCAGACGAGTAAAACGAGCTAAAGAAAAAGAACTGGTCTGCCCTTCAAAAATGAAAATAATTTTGATCCAAAATGCCAGTAATGAGACTTGCAGTGTCAGAGGAGCAGCACATTAAGGGAGGGGTCTTGAGTTGGCAAGTGCCGTGGTCACTGTGGCTACTGGGTTCAGTAGGACAAAACGTCTGCCACCAAAAGACTGTCCAAATGTATCCACCAGCAGTTGTGTTGCTTGCAAATCAGGTTAAGTTTTACTTGAAAGGACAAGAGTTGATGTAGAATGTGCAGCTGGAGGCAATTGTAGATGTGAGATGAGAAGTCCCAGTTGTTGGGGATGAAAAACGTGATGAATACATTCATGCTGTTAATTTTACTGCCTTATCTACACGGTTTACAATAAACTTGAGTGTTTTTACAAAGTTCTTGGTGCTGCCAGTTTTTAATACCTCCCCAGTGATGAACTGATAAATCTGATGTACTTTTCATTCTTCCTCACTTATGAGACAGACTCCCCAGCTATGTTCACCTTGGTTGACATAATGGAAGGATATTCCAGAGTACTGTCAAGCCAAAGGAGGCTCTATTTCTAGATATGTCTAATTTGTAATGTGAAACAAAGGTATGAGCCTTGGCCCATGTAGCTGCTGCACAAATGTCATCAATAGATGTTCTTGTCCAAAAGGCTGAAAATGCAGCCACAGATCTAGTTGAGTGGGCTCAGGGATTTTTCGGCAATGTCACATCTTTGAGAGTAAATACATGAGCTACAGTCTAATTCATTTAGCTATGGTGACTTCAGAAACTGACGGACCTAGGTGATTTGGAAAGATGTACATCAAGGAGGTGCAGCATGCAGTCTCCTTTATTTGCAAAATGTGGATGGTAAGTGAATGAATTGGTTAATGTTACTTTCAGCAACTACTTTAGGTTAAAAAGAAGGGTTAGTCTGCAGAGAAACCATATCTTTGTAGAAAACAATTAAGCAGTTTTTGCTGAAAGAGCCTGGAATTCAGAAATTCTTTAAGCCAAAGTAATAGCTATCAAGAAAGTGGTCTTCCATGACAGAAATTTTAGGTCACGTTTATCAGCCTCAAAAGGTTTGTGTCAAACCTTCAAGTACTGCCGTAAGATCCAAGGAGGTGAGGGATCCTTTATTGGAGCCCTTGGCAGAAAAATGCCTTTCATAAAAGCTTTATATAATCTAATGGAAGTGAAGGAAAAACATCTATTCCCTGCTTGGAAATTTGAAATTGCTGCCAACTGAAGTTTAACTGCAGAGAAACTAGCACAATCTTTGAAAAGAGTGGTCAAAAACTGAATAGCCAAAATTGTTGCAGAAAAGTGATCAATGTCCTTATCCGATGCTGCCAAATAGAGAATCTTTTCCACTTGCTTCCATAAACTTATTTTGGTAGAATTCTTTTGAGAAGCCAAGATAATGTCACGAACCAGGGAAGAAATCCTTGGCTATCTATTACTGGAAGTGGAGAAACCATGTGGTCAACTTGAGGATTTGAATGCTGGGGTGTTGAATCCCTGAGGGATGAGAGGAGATCCAGAGTGGAGTTCCAGTATCCATGGAAGATAACTAAGATGAGACCGTAGAAAGGGGAACCATACTTGCTGCGGCCAGAAGGGGCAATGACAGTTACAGAACTCTTCAGTCGGCTTGCTTTCTTCGAAAATCTTGGAATCAGGGGAAGAGGAGGGTATACATAACAGAGCCCTGATAGCCAAGCGTGAAGATCATCTCTCAGTGACTCCCCCTGAGGGGGGATCAGAGCAAAGTACTTGCCGCACTTGAGAGGAATGGCAAACAGGCTGCAGCAAGGCTGGACCCCAATGTTGGAAAGTCATATCTGCTACCAACTGACAAAGACCACTCATGAGGCATCAGAATGGATCAGCTTAGTTTGCCTGCAAGGAAGTTGGTTTCCCCTGGGATGTGCATTGCAGTAAGAAAACAGTCTGATGAGATCACCCATTCCCAAACTCTCATGGCCTCTATGCAAAGTAGGCAAGATCAGGTTCCTCCTCGATTGTTGATGTACCAGACTGCAGATATGTCAGTTTGAACTGCAATAGTCTCAAAGGGAAGAGGATCTTGAAATGCCTTCAACAGTAAAAAGACTGCTCTCAACTCTAGGACAATGGTATCCAACTTGGTCTCTTGGGGAAACCAAATGCATTGGACAGTTCTTCCCAAGAAATGCCCCACCCCAATTGAGAAGCATCCATGGTCACTGTGACTACTGGGTTCGGTAGGACAAAAGGTCTGCCCAGAAAAAGATTGCCCGATTGTATTCACCAGCAAAAGTGTCACTTGCAAAACTGAGGCAAGTTTCACTTGAAAGGACAGATGTTGATGCAGAATGGACCACTATGCAGCTAGAGTCCATTGGAGAATTCACAAGAAGCACCACAGAGGCAGTAGTACTATGGCAGCTGCCACTGACCCCAGAGCTTGAAGCACTAATCTTGCTTGGGGGAGATGAATGAGAGAAAATTTGCCTGAATCCGATTCCTGACGGACATAATGCGATGGACAGGCAAGGATGCTATTTATGTGCATCTGTTTAAAACTGTCGTGAAGAATTCCAGACTCTGAACTGGAGCAAGTTTCAATCTGGCAAGATTTATCATAATGCCAAAGGAGTTCGAAATCTGGAGCAAACAGTCCCTGGCATGTTGAGGTTGATGCTTGGACAGGGTGGTTAAAAGCCAGTTGTCTAGATATGGAAACACCTGGAATCCCTCCAGTGTCGAGTGAGCTGCAACTACTGCCATGCATTTGGTAAACACCCTGGGGGCTGTGGTGAGTCTGAGGAGCAGAGCTCTGAATCGGTAGTGACTGGCAGCAGTCAAAAGTGGACATGTCTTCTGGATTGTCGGGCTACTTTGATACGATAGTACACGTCCTGAAGATCTACAGAGCACATCCAATCATCCTTGTGTAGAAAATGCAGGATGGACTGCAACTTGACCATTTGGAACTGCTTTCTTTAGATATAGAGTTTCAATTTGCTTAGATCCAAAATACATACAGATTCAATTTGCTTAGATCCAAAATGGGTCTGAGGTCCCCTGTTTTCTTTTGCACTAAAAAGAAGCATGAATAAGTTCCAAATCCTTTTGGATTACTTTTGTCTAGCAGCTTTTGACTTTCTTGTGCTACAGCCTTCCTCTGACTAGGTGGAACGTCAGGAATTCTTCATTTGACAACGAGGAAGAACAGAAAAATGGTATGAAACAGCCTCCAGATATATTATTCTTAGCACCTATAAATCTTTTGTGATGTTTGTCCAGGCATCTAGGTGCAAAGAGAATTCACCCCCAACTGCCTCCACAGTACGGCAGTCTAACAGCACTTCAGGAGCACTGATGGGGCCTATCTGAAAAAGAATCCCTTAAGCCCTGGTTTTGCGGGCCTCCTCTGCCTCTAGGGTGACATCTGCCATCAAAATTTCTCCGTCTGCCTCTGGAGGAATTTATCCCATGCAAATCCTGGAATGGTGCCCAAGATTTGTAGAAAAGTACAGGTGTGTACACTTACCATAAATCTAGATGTTAGAGTGCATTCAGTGTTGCAGTCATCACCTGTGGGTTATCCCTGCTGTGGTAGCCCTCGGCCGGCACAAATACCAGTGACAATTTTTTTTGCGTCGGCTGCAGTCGCCTATAGTCTGACATCATGTCATGAGTGCTATAAAGCAAGGAAGCTGACGTCATTACATCAGTTTTTTTCTTGCCCTAACCCATCAGAAGCATAAGGAAATAAGGAAAGGTGGTCATAGTGGCCAAAAGCCACCATGGGAACCTTATGCCCCCCTAAGGGATAATGTTATATGGGGGATGGAGGGAGGGAAACCAGGACCGCAACAGGGAATACACCAACATCTACATTTATGGTAAGTGTACACAACTGTACTATGTTCTTCGTGTTTCACTGTTGCAGTCATTACCTGTGGGAGGATTCCCAAAGCTGAGGAGTGGAAGGAAAGGTTGTAGTCCTAGGCATGGGACAGCAGGCCCTGCAGAACTGCAGAGGCAAACCCTGCCCTGGACATAGGAAAAAGAGGTAGGTGGTAATGCTTTGTAAAGGTATGGACAGAGGTCCAGGTGGTAGCTTACAAGATGTCCCTGGTGGGGACTCCTCTGAGAAAGGCTGTGGAAGTGGAGGCTGCTCTAGTGGAATGGGTACGGACAGACTGGGGGGGCCATGTAGTCTGCAGAAAAAATGGATACAGTGTGATATCCATTTGGAAACAGTTTGTTTGGAAATGGCTTCCCCTCTGCCCAAGGGGCAAAGCTGAGAAGTAGTTGGTCTGCTTTTCTGAAAGGTTTGGTATGGCCCAGATAGTATCAGAGTTGTCTGTGCCATCTAGCGAGTGAGAATTCTTTCCCCCTTGTTTTGAGGGTTGGGAAAGAAGGTGGGTAGGTATGGCCTGGTTAAGGGTCACATCAGATACCACCTTGGGAATAAAGGAAGGGTTAGTCCTCAGGGAGACCCTGTCTGCATGGAAAATGATGAAGGGTTGAACAGCCATGAGAGTCTGAAGCTCTGATACCCTTCTGGCTGAGGTGATAGCAAGTAGGAAGGCAGTCTTTCAGGATAGATATTTTAATTCTGTAGCAGCAGCAGGTTCAAAAAGGAGTTAAGGTTAGTTTTTCAAGAACATAATTCAGGTCCCAGGATGGCGTGGGAGGCGTTCTGGGAAGGTCTGATATTAGAAGTCCCTTTGAGGAATTGCTTAAATCAAAGGATGAGAGAACAGGGGTGGGTCTGAGTCGAAATGGGCAGAAGTGGCTGAGGCATGGATTTTAATAGAAGAGAAAGAGAGGCCACTATTGAGCAAATAGGCTAGTTAATCCAAGAAAAAAGGGATGGAAGGATGGGAGGTAACCGGCTCCAGGAGCAGAATCTTTTCCATTTTCCTGCGTATGATTTTCTGGTGCTGGGCCTTCTGGCCTCTGTGATGACAACTAGGACCGGTCTGCTTAACAGGGACTCCTCGTTGGCTTTTAAGGTATAAGCCATGCTGAGAGATTGAGAGTCTAAGTCTGGGTGCAGTATCTTCCCCCTTCCCCAGCGTCAAGAGGTCTGAGATCAAGAGAAGCTGTTTGGGGGGGCTGTAAGGTCAGGCTGCGCAGTAAGGGGTACCAATGCTGTCTGGGCCAATCTGGAGCAATGAGGAAGGCCTTTGGTCTCTCCTCCCTTATTTTGATCAGTCCCTTGGGAATAAGGGGCAGAGTAGTTAAAGTGTACACAAAGACGGAGTTCCAGGGGAAGGTCAAAGCATCCACCCTTCCACGCTAGGAGGTGATACTCCCTGGTACAGAACTTTTGCAGCTGGTGGTTGAGGTGTGAGGCAAAGAGATCCACTTCTGGAGTGCCCCACTCCGGAGTGATTTGCAGAAAGATTTCCCTGTTGAGCTGCTATTCGTGGGGGTGCAGAAAGTTTCTGCTTAAGTGGTCTGCCAAGGTGTTGTGACCCCTGGTAGGTAATGGGCAATTAGGTGTAGACCCATGGAGGTGGCTGCAAGCCAGAGGCTCATGGCTAACCTGCACAGAGGGTAAGATTGGGTCCTCCCGTTTGTTGATATACCACATTACTGTGGTGATGACTATTTTTATAAGAACCACCCCTGGCCTGAGATGGGGTTTGAAAGATGTCAGAGCCTTTTGTACTACCATCATTTCTTTCTGACTGATGTGCAAGTGAAGTTGCTGGGCATCCCAAAGACCTTGGGTGCATCTGCCTGCTAGGTGAGCACCCCAAGCAATGTCTGAGGCATCGGTGGTGATGGTCTGGCCGGTAGAGTGGAGGATGAAATGAAGACCCTTGTTCCTGGAAGCCTGGCCAGAGGAATGAGAAGGATGTAAGATGCCATATATCCCAGGGCTTGCAGGAACTTCCTCGCAGTGAGGTGACTTCTGGAAGCCAGCTGGGTAAAGTAGAGGCGCATGAAGTTCTGCTTTTCTGGGGACAGAAAGGCCATTTGGGATGCTGTGTCTAACTGAGTTCCCAAGAAAATGATCTTCCTGGTGGGGTTTCTTTGATTTCTTCTCATTGATGGTGAACCCTAGGGAAGTTAGGAGTGATCTGACAAAGAGAATGTCTTGGAGTAGCTTTTCTTTGCACCCTGCCTGAATCATGCAATCATCCAGGTAAGGGTAAATCTGTATATTTCTTTGTCTGAAGAATGTTATGACCAGGGCCAAGCATTTGGTGAATACTCTGAGTGAAGTAGATAAGCCAAACGGCAGTGCAGAGAACTGAAAGTGTTTTGAACCTGCTCTGAAGTGCAGGAATTTCCTGCACGATTCCCTGATGGGGATGTGGAGATAGGCATCTTTTAGGTCTAGGGTCATTAAACAGACATTTTTTGTTAGCAAAAGCAGCAGCTGCTGCAAGGTTAGCATTTTGATTCTGGGGACCACCAGGGAGGTGATCAGCATGGAGAGATTCAGGATGGGGCGCCAAGTGCCCTCTTTTCTGGGAACAAGGAATAGTCTGGAATAAAATCCTTTGCCTGTTTGATCTGAGGGTACTGGTTCTACTGCCCCCTGGGATATGAGAGAGTGTACCTGTTTCAATGCCTCTACCCAGTGATTTGGAGGCAAGTCCAGGCACCCTTTTGGAAGTGGGAGTTCGCGGAATGAGAATTTGTAGCCCTGAAAAATGATCTTTAAGACCCATTGGTCCTTTGTTACAGAAAGCCAATTGTCTTTGAAGAGGAAGATTCACCCTCCTAGTCTTTGAGTGAAGGGAGGGCAGAGGGAGGAGGGGGAGTCATTATGAGTGTTTGCATAGAAGGATGGCTTAGAACTCCCTGCCTTAGAGACAGAAGTGGTGCATTTTTTGCTTCTCTGCTGGCCCTGGAATAGGGGGCCTGGATAGTCTGTCCCTCTGTGGGGCTTACCTTGGCCCTGTCTGCTGGGTGCAGGGAAGGCCCAGTGCTTAGAGGGAAAGCTCCTGCTGAACCGGGAAGGTTGTATCTGAAGGAAATAGTTTACTGTTGGCATAGATTTTGCTTGGTCTTCCATCTTCTTAAGCATCTCTTCTGCTCTTTCCCCAAACAAGCGCTCCTTATCTAGGGGTGCATCAATAACTTTAGACTTGACATAAGGGAGAGATTGTTCCTTCAGCCATGCATGTCTCCTAATAACAGATCCTGTCACTGGTCCCCTACTAGAGGCTTCTAGGGTGTCATATCGACATTGTAGTGAGTGTTTGGCCACTTGACAAGCAAAGTGCAGTAAATCTGCTAACTCTTGAATTGGCATAGTCAGTTAAAGTAGCAACTTTCTATTTTAATAGTTCCAAAGTGTGTTGTTGACATTTTAACATATGGAACTGAGTGCTCGGATAGCGAAGGCTGCAGAGGTGTATACTTTTTTACCCCATCTGTCCAGAGCTCTGGAGTCCTTGTCAGGACGACGAGGATTTTTGGCAGAACTAGTCTTAGCTCCTTCTGGGTCTGCAGCAGGATTTCTGTGCAGGTATTTGTGAGAATCTGGTACTCTGTAGTACCTGTCGGGTTTACTGGGAGCAGAAGGGAGAGAGTCAGGGGTAAGCTGGATTTATGGAAAACATCATCCACCACTTCTAAAATAGGGGGTGGCCAGGGGTCTGTGCTGGGGCAGGTCCAGAAACTCTCCAAGCCTTTTCTTACATGGTAGGAAGTCCCAGGATTCCCATTGGAAATGTTCCCTAAGGGAGTGAAAGGTTTCCCCAAAGGAAAGGTCTTTCTGGAGGGGAGGCAGAAGGGATGGAGTCCTCTGCGTCTGAATCCTCATAAGCAGTTAAGGGATGCTGTTCCTCTTCAAAAACTGATTCCTCAGAATCCTGTTCTGTCAATTTCAGGAGGAGGGTGCCTTTTCCTTTTAGAAGTTGTGGCCTGACTACCCCGGATAAGGGAGATGAAATCTCTGCCATTTTCAGCATTTGTGCTTGGGGTGGTGGAGCAGTAGCAAGATGGTGGCTAGAAGCAGATTTCCTAGGAGTGGCCCGGCTTCTAGGCCTGAGAGAATCAGTCCGAGAGAAACGGTAGTCGGGAGAGATGTCGATTTTTGGCTAGATTCAGTAGTGCGAAAGGCCTCCTTGGAAGCCGGTGCCTGTGTAGCGGCTCCAGACCCAAAGACAGCCAAAGGCTCGGAAGACTAAGAAGATTTCTGCAGCATACCAGATTCCAAAAGTGTCTCTCTAGAGGTCAGCATAGATATCGAATCGGGCATCAGGGACTGCAAAATCACTTCACTGAATTCCGGAGAACTGACTACCTGCTTAGTGGTAGCATCGTCGGAAGGCGTAGCCTTGTGCGGTCTATCTTTATCTCCATGTTTTTTCAGAATGTCCACAGATAGTTGGCTGAAGGACGCCATATCAGAATGCGAAGACTGAACACGAAAACAATGGTCTATGAAAAGAGCTCTATGGTGAATCATTCTTGCATTAAAGAGGGCACAGAACCAGCAATGAGCGACGTTGTATTTTGGGCCTAAACAAGTGTCGCAGTAAAAATGGAAGTTTCTGCGTGGGATCTGCTTTCCACAGGTGAGACAATTGTTAATTTTTTCAGACATCGGATAGTGCAAGAAAAAAGGATCCCCAACGGGGTACTTAGCTTTTGACGTTTTCAGCTGAAATTCAACTTCTGGTAGTGACCGACCAGCACTAGTGCGAAAGTACAGTTTTGTACCTACCATAAATGTAGATGTTAGAGTGTTCACACTGCTGCAGTCATTGCACTTGGGTTATCCTGCCGTCAGGCGGTCCCGCAGTCGGCCAGAGTTCCAAAGTCTTGGTCTGGCGTCGGTTGCTGTCGCTTCTTCCCTGACGTCACTGCGCCAGGGGTATACAAGATGCATCCGACGCCATTTTCTTCAGTTTTTCTTGCCCCAGATGTCAGGTGCCCCCAAGTGGGTAGCAATACATATTGCTAATAAAAATATACATATAAAATAAAAAGAATACCTTCAGTTACAAGCAAATACAACACAAAGGTTGTATAGGACAGAAAGGCATAGATAAGTCCAGCTAGTTCAGAGGGGATGGAGGGAGGGTAACCTGGACTGCAGCAGTGTGAACACTCAAACATCTACATTTATGGTAGGTACAAAACTGTACTATGTTCATCGTGTTACACTGCTGCAGTCATTACACTTGGGTAGAATACCAAAGCCAAGGTTGGGTGGCTGGTCTATAAAGAGTTAGGATTGGCTATGAGGCCCTGCAGAACTGCAGTGGCAAATCCTGCTCTGGAATTAGAGTAAAGAGGCAGGTGGTAATGCTTTGTAAAGGTGTGCACTGAACTCCAAGTTGCAGCCTCCAAAATTTCCTTGGTAGGTACTCCTCTGAGAAAGGCTGTTGAAGTGGCTGTTGCCCTGGTGGAATGTGGCCTAATGTTACTTGGAACCGATTTTCCATGCTGTGTGTAGCAGTAACGAATACATTGTCCTATCCATTTGGATATAGTCTGCTTTGAGATGGCCTTGCCCTGTGATCCTGCAGCATATGCTACAAACAGTTGCTCAGTTTTCCTGAAAGCTTTTGTTTTGTCCAAGTAGAAGCGTAGCTGCCTGTGTATGTCCAAAGAATGCAGAAGTTTCTCCCCTTTATTCTGGGGGTTTGGATAAAAAGTTGGCAAATGGATGGTTTGGTTTAGAGCCACACTAGATATCACCTTTGGCATAAAGGTAAGGTTCGTCCTTAAAGAAACCCTGTCCTGATGAAAAATTCCAAAAGGTTCCACTTGCCATTAATGCCTGTAGCTCTGAGACTCTTAGTGCTGAAGTTACTGCCAGGAGCAGAGCTGTTTTCCATGATAAAAAATTTTAGATTGGCTGTATTGGCTGGCTCAAAAGGTGGTAGAGTCAGTTTTTCCAAAACGAAATTGAGGTCCCAAGTTGGTGTTGGTGCTCTCCGGGGCGGCCTTATGTTTTTAGCCCCTCTGAGGTACTGCTTTAGCAAGGGATGAGAGAATAAAGGAGGATCTGTGCTGTAATGTGCTGAAATGGCAGAGGCGTTGATCTTAACTGATGAGAAGGATAAGCCTCTGTCCAGCATCTCAGTCAAGTATTGTAAAATCTGAGGAATGTTTGGAACAAGAGGGTCAAGGCTTTGAGCCTGGTTCCAGGCGCAGAATCTCTTCCATTTTTCTGAGTAAGCTTTCCTGGTGCTAGGCCTCCTGGCCTCCAAAATGACATCCATAACAGCTTTAGAGAGAGCTGTTGCCTGTTTGACTAATGTATCTGCCATGCAGCTAGGTTTAGGGTTTTGAGCTGACCGTGCAGGATTTGGTTTTGTTGAGTCACAAGGTGTGGAATTTGAGGCAAAATCCATGGTGGGCCTTGAGCCAAGATCCTTAAGATAGGGTACCAGTGCTGGCGTGGCCAGTCTGGAGCAATCAGAATCATCTGAGGTTTTTCTTGTCTGGCTTTTAGGAGCACCTTTGAAAGGAGAGGCAGTGGCGGGAAGGCATAATTTTAGGTTTTTCCAGCTGAACAAAAGAACATCCACTTTCCATGCTTGTTTGTGATAAGTCCTTGTGCAGAATTTTTGTAGTTGGCAATTCCGTGGGGAGGCAAAAAGATCTATGTCTGGGCATCCCCATTTTTGCGTTACCATGCTGAAGATTTGTGGATCCAATTTCCATTTGTGAGGGTCCATGATATTTCTGCTTAGATAGTCTGCCAGAGTATTTTTCTTTCCTGGCAGGAATTGTGCTTGCAGGTGAACTTGATACGTTAGAGCTGTGTTCCACAAGGTCATGGCTTGCCTGCATAGGGGATAAGAATGAGTGCCCCCTTGCTTGTTTATGTACCACATTACTGTGGTGTTGTCTGTCTTTAGTAATAATTGTTCTGGATGCAGAAGGTCCTTGAAAGCTGTTGGGGCATTTTGAACAGCCAACATCTCTTTTTGATTAATGTGAAGATGCATCTGGTCTGTGGTCCACTTGCCCTGAATGCATTTTCCTGCCATGTGTGCTCCCCCAGGCGTAATCCGAAGCATCTGTTAGAGTTTGCCTGGCTGTGGGTTGGGTAAAAGGCTGAACCTTGTTTAGGTGACATGCCTGTGTCCACCATCGAAACTCCTGTTGTAGGCAGGGAATCATTGGTATTACTGCTTCTAAACTGTGAGAGTGTTGAGTCCAAACACTTTTGAGGTACCATTGTAAATTCCTCATATGCAGCCTGGCATATGGTATTAGTAGTATGCAGGATGCCATGAATCCCAGGGCCTGCAGAATTTTTCTTGCAGGGAGATGGGACTTATTTGCCAGTAATTGAAAATATTGTGTTAGTTGAACTTGTTTGTCTGGCGTGAGGTAAGCCATCTGGGCGTTGTATTTAAGCTGGCACCCAGGAATATAATCTGTTGCGAGGGCACTAGTTTTGACTTCTTTTCATTTACTGTGTACCCTAGAGAAATTAGCAACCTTTTTTACAAACGCCAGATGCTGTAGAAGAATGCCCTTTGTCTCTGCTTGAATGAGGCAGTCGTCCAGGTATGGATATATTTGAATTCCTTTCTGTCTGCAAAATGCAATCACTGGTGCCAGGCACTTTGGCTTATCTACTGCGCCCAGGGTCTTCACAAAGGGCAGTGCAGAGAATTGGTAGTGCATTGTACCAGCTTTGAATCTGAGGTATCTTCTGCAATTTTGTCTGATAGGGACATGCAGGTATGCCTCTGAGGTCCAGAGTAACAAGCCAAGCCTTCTTGCCCAGCATGGGTAGAAGCTGCTGTAATGTCAACATTTTGAATTTTGGAATATCCAGGTAAGTATTCAGAATTGAAAGTTCTAGTATGGGCCTCCAGGCCTTGTCCTTTCTGGGGACCAGGAAGAGTCTTGAGTAAAATCCTTGTCCTTGTTCCTGTTGTGGTACTTTTTAAATAGCTCTCATGTCCATGAGGGCTGAAATTTGTTTTAGTGCCTCTGCCCATTGATTTTGTGGCAGGTCTGGCACTCCTTTTAGCCTTGGTAAAGTATGAAAGTGGAACCTGTAACCTTGAGACACAATATTCAGAACCCATTTGTCTTGGGTGATTGTTTGCCAGTTTTGAGAAAAAAGTGCTAGTTTTCCCCCTAAGGGGCTTCCAAAAGGGACGTGCTTGGCATACGAAGAGGGAAGTCATTGGGACTGTTTCCTTTATGTTTGAGACTTGTCCTCACCTCCTTTTGAGTTTGAGGTACCCCGCTGTCGTTGTCTGTAAGAGCCTTGGGGTTGAGATTTGCCTCTTGGGCGTCTGTATCTGCCTCTCTGTGGCCTGTCTGACACTGGAAAGGACCAATTCTTTGTTGGCCAATTTCTGCTAAACCGAGGTGGCTGTACCTGTAAGAAATCCTTGACTGTTTGCATAGATTTAGCTTTATCCTCCATTTTCTTTAACACCTCTTCTGCCTTAACACCAAACAAGGTATCATGCTGTAAAGGGGCATCCAATAATTTTGCCTTAACATGATCAGATAAACTCTGTTCTTTTAACCAAGCATGTCTTCGAATCACAGAACCTGTAACTGCGGCTCTACAAGAGGCCTCTAAAGAATCAAAACCACATTGCAGAGTATGTTTTCCCACCTGTTCAACTGCATGCAATAAATCCTGCATTTCTTTACAATCAGGAGCTTCTGAGTTTGCAAGCATTTTCTGTTATAACTGAGCCATTAAATATTGTTGGTACTTAAGCATGTGAAACTGGTAATTTAAAGCTCTTACTGCTAAAGTTGCAGAAGTGTATACTTTCTTACCCCATCTATCCAAAGCTCTGGAATCTCTGTCAGAGGGTACTGGATTTTTTGCAATGGAAGCCTTAACCCCTTTTGGACCCTGGGAAATAGTTTCTGGATCAGCAGAAGGGTTTTTGTAAAGAAACTTCTGAGAGTCAGGGACTCTATAATACCTATCTGGCTTGGCTGGAGCAGAGGGCAAAGAATCAGGAGATAAATAGAAGTTATGTTCTTACCATAACGTTCCATGTTAGTTGTCTTCTTCTGCTTCTTCTTGCTGGATGGGTTGAGCCGACCTCGGCTGACTGCCACTCTAAAAGCTCGAGAGTTGGTTCCACCGGCTCGAGGCTCCCCTTATATCCCACAATGCTAGGCGAGAGTTACCTCAGATCTCGTTTGTAAGCTAACCCAGCTTATATCAATAACAGTATAACTGTAAACAGAATCCACCTCTAACAGCAGGAAGAAAAGGGGTGACCTACATCCTGAAACAAGAAATATGCATAATAGCATATGACTAAGAAAGAGGTGGTAGAAAGAGAGGTCACGATCACAACTCCTCTAGGTCTGTCCAGGCCAGGGAAGGAGGGTGGGATAAGAAGAAGGCGAAGAAGACAACTAACATGGAGCGTTATGGTAAGAACATAACTTCTATATGTTAAGTTGTCTATCTCGCCTTCATTCTTGCTGGATGGGACCGCGTCCCTAGCACCTTGTCCCGGGTGGCCTAACGGAACAGACTCCTGAGAACAGTGGAACCAAAATTAGCTCTATGCCTAGAAGCTAAATCCAACTTATAATGGGAAATAAAAGTGTGAGGAGTAGCCCAAGTAGCCGCTGCACAAATGGTGTCAATAGGCAGTCTGTCTTGGAAGGCTAGAGAAGTAGCCAAAGCTCTGGTGGAATGGGCTTTAGGTTTATTAGGCAGTTTTGGTGTCTAATCTCATAAACAAGGGTAATCAGAGATGTTAGCCATCTGGATAATGATACCTTTGAAACTGGAAGTCCCTTTCTGCTTTCCGCATAGGAGACAAACAGCTGATCAGATTTTCTGAATTGTTTCGTCCTGTCCAAGTAGTACCTTAATTGACGATGAACATCCAGGCAGTGTAATTTTTGTTCAGACCTATTTGAATACTCTGGGAAAAGACAGGAGGTCAATGCATTGGTTTAGATTTGATGTTGAAACCACCTTAGGCAAAAGGACGGGTTAGTTCAGAAGGAAACTCTGTCCTTATGGAACAAGAGATAAGGAGAACGACAACTGAGTGCTTGAAGTTCTGAAATTCTTCTAGCTGATGAGACAGCCACCAGAAAGAGAGTTTTCCATGATAATAATTTCAAGGAACATGAAGCTGCAGGTTCGAAAGGGGAAAGAATCAAAGAAGCAAGAACTAAATTTAGGTCCCAAGGAGAAGGAGGATTTCTTATAGGAGGTCTGAGAAGAAAAACTCCTTTCAAAAAGGCTTTGCAAAGTTTGTGGGACATTAGGGCAGATTCAGAAATGCCCACATGAAAATTAGAAATAGCTGCCAATTGAACCTTAAGAGTAGATGGAGATGAACCTGCATGGAAGAGTTCAGCTAGAAAATCAAGGACTAGTTGGATGGAAGCGGTGAAAGGATCTATGTCCTTTCCTTGTGCCCAGTATGAGAAGCGTTTCCACTTACTCAAATAAATCTTTCGAGTGGAAGATTTATGGGAAGCTATCAATATATCTCTAAGCGAGTGAGATAATTGAGGAAGCCTGGCTACGGTTGGAACTGGAGGAACCAAGCAGTGAGGTTCAGAGAGGGAGGGCGATGAAACTGACCCGATTGGTGGATCAAAAGATCTGGAACTAGGTCCAGACTCCACGGTCGCTCAAGAGAAACGATGTAGAAAGGGGAACCACACTTGTCGAGGCCAGTAAGGAGCAATGAGGATCAATGAGGCCTTCTGAGCGATAGCTTTCTGTATTACTTGAGAGATCAGAGGCAAAGGAGGAAATGCATACAGAAGTCCCCGGGGCCAAACTTGGACTAGAGCGTCCCTGCTGGGTTGGCCTGGTAAAAGGAATAGAGTGAAGTATTCTCTGCACTTGCTGTTTTGGGGAGTAGCAAAAAGATCGCAGCAAGGCTGACCCCACTTGAGAAATATCTCTCTCACTACAGAGTCTTTCAGAGACCACTCGTGAGGCATGAGTATAGCTCTGCTCAACTTGTCCGCAATGTGATTGGACTTCCCGGGGATGTGCGTTGCTATCAGAAAACGCTGAGAAGAAATCGCCCATTGCCATAGTCTGAGTGCTTCTCGACACAGGGGGTATGACCTGGTTCCGCCTTGTTTGTTGATGTACCACACTACAGACATATTGTCTGTCTGGATTGCAATCGTTCCCAAGGGAAGAGAGTCTTGAAGGGCTTGCAACGCTAAAAGCACTGCTCTCATCTCCAGAACATTTATGTGCAAGTGGCATTCGTTTGGTTGCCATGTGCCCTGGACTGTCCTGCCCTGATAATGCCCCCACCCGATCAGCCAGGCATCCGTTGTCAGAGTAGCAACCGGAGGAGGTGGAACAAATGGTCTTTCCGACAGGAGCTGGGGGGAAGACATCCACCACGAGATGCTTTTTGCACGCTTGCGTGATCATAATGGTGTGAGACACTGGAAGTTCCTGGTATGACCATTGAGAAAAAAGCATCCACTGATGGATCCGCATGTGGTATCTGGCCAATGGGAGGAGAGGTATGGCCGCTGCCATGATTCCCAACACCTTTAGAACTAACCTGGCTTTGGCTCTGTTGTTGTTGAGAAGTGACACCAATTTGTGAATGTCTGATATCCTTTGGTTCGTTAGCGTTGCAGACATGTTTATAGTATCTAAATTTGCGCCTATGTAGGTAATAGTACGACAAGGCGACAAAACAGACTTTTCGCAATTTATTGAAATACCCAGTTTTGACAAGCGAAAAGTATAATCTCTGGCCATCAAAAGGAGATGCTTGGTGGGAGCTGTGAGGAGCCAGTCGTCCAAATATGGAAACACCTGGAATCCTTGTCGTCTCAGGTGAGAAGCTACCACTGCCATGCATTTGGTAAACACCGGGGCAGTGGTGAGACCAAAGGGCAGGGCCCTGAACTGAAAATGACTGGTTCCCAGCCTGAAGCGGAGGAATCTTCTGGAGCGTCTGTTCATTTTATGTGATAGTACGCATCGAAGGTCTATAGAGCACATCCAGTTTCCTTTGCCCAAAAGGGGAAGAATGGATTACAGTGTGACCATCCAAATCTTGTTTTCTTGACTGATTTGTTCAAGACACTGAGATCCAAAATCGGTCTCCAGTCCCCTGTTTTCTTTGGAACTAAAAAGAACCTTGAGTAGATTCGGATCCTTGTTGGTCTGCTGGCACTAACTGAATTGCTCTTTTGTAAGCAGTTTTGAAATTTCCAAAGCTGCTATATCCCTTGAGCGGGTGGAACATCTGGAAGGGATTTTTTGACTGATTTGGAAAGCGAAGAAAGGGATAGAATAGCCTTTGGAAATGATGGACTGTACCCATTTGTCTTGAGTCAGGGTTAGCCAGGCTTCTGGGTACAGTGACAATCTTCCCCCGACTGCCTCCGAAGATGGGCAGTCGGGCAACACCTCAGGGATGCTGAAAGGGCTTGTCAGGAAAAAGTACAGTTTTGTACCTACCATAAATGTAGATGTTCGAGGATTCCATTGCTGCAGTCCTGACTATTGGGTATAGTCCAGCGTCCAAAATGACATCCATAACAGCTTTAGAGAGAGCTGTTGCCTGTTTGACTAATGTATCTGCCATGCAGCTAGGTTTAGGGTTTTGAGCTGACCGTGCAGGATTTGGTTTTGTTGAGTCACAAGGTGTGGAATTTGAGGCAAAATCCATGGTGGGCCTTGAGCCAAGATCCTTAAGATAGGGTACCAGTGCTGGCGTGGCCAGTCTGGAGCAATCAGAATCATCTGAGGTTTTTCTTGTCTGGCTTTTAGGAGCACCTTTGAAAGGAGAGGCAGTGGCGGGAAGGCATAATTTTAGGTTTTTCCAGCTGAACAAAAGAACATCCACTTTCCATGCTTGTTTGTGATAAGTCCTTGTGCAGAATTTTTGTAGTTGGCAATTCTGTGGGAGGCAAAAAGATCTATGTCTGGGCATCCCCATTTTTGCGTTACCATGCTGAAGATTTGTGGATCCAATTTCCATTTGTGAGGGTCCATGATATTTCTGCTTAGATAGTCTGCCAGAGTATTTTTCTTTCCTGGCAGGAATTGTGCTGCAGGTGAACTTGATATGTTAGAGCTGTGTTCCACAAGGTCATGGCTTGCCTGCATAGGGGATAAGAATGAGTGCCCCCTTGCTTGTTTATGTACCACATTACTGTGGTGTTGTCTGTCTTTAGTAATAATTGTTCTGGATGCAGAAGGTCCTTGAAAGCTGTTGGGGCATTTTGAACAGCCAACATCTCTTTTTGATTAATGTGAAGATGCATCTGGTCTGTGGTCCACTTGCCCTGAATGCATTTTCCTGCCATGTGTGCTCCCAGGCGTAATCCGAAGCATCTGTTAGAGTTTGCCTGGCTGTGGGTTGGGTAAAAGGCTGAACCTTGTTTAGGTGACATGCCTGTGTCCACCATCGAAACTCCTGTTGTAGGCAGGGAATCATTGGTATTACTGCTTCTAAACTGTGAGAGTGTTGAGTCCAAACACTTTTGAGGTACCATTGTAAATTCCTCATATGCAGCCTGGCATATGGTATTAGTAGTATGCAGGATGCCATGAATCCCAGGGCCTGCAGAATTTTTCTTGCAGGGAGATGGGACTTTTTTGCCAGTAATTGAAAATATTGTGTTAGTTGAACTTGTTTGTCTGGCATGAGGTAAGCCCATCTGGGCCATTGTATTTAAGCTGGCACCCAGGAATATAATCTGTTCTTGAGGGCACTAGTTTTGACTTCTTTCATTTACTGTGTACCCTAGAGAAATTAGCAACCTTTTTACAAACGCCAGATGCTGTAGAAGAATGCCCTTTGTCTCTGCTTGAATGAGGCAGTCGTCCAGGTATGGATATATTTGAATTCCTTTCTGTCTGCAAAATGCAATCACTGGTGCCAGGCACTTTGGCTTATCTACTGTAGGGTCTTCACAAAGGGCAGTGCAGAGAATTGGTAGTGCATTGTACCAGCTTTGAATCTGAGGTATCTTCTGCAATTTTGTCTGATAGGGACATGCAGGTATGCCTCTGAGGTCCAGAGTAACAAGCCAAGCCTTCTTGCCCAGCATGGGTAGAAGCTGCTGTAATGTCAACATTTTGAATTTTGGAATATCCAGGTAAGTATTCAGAATTGAAAGTTCTAGTATGGGCCTCCAGGCCTTGTCCTTTCTGGGGACCAGGAAGAGTCTTGAGTAAAATCCTTGTCCTTGTTCCTGTTGTGGTACTTTTTAAATAGCTCTCATGTCCATGAGGGCTGAAATTTGTTTTAGTGCCTCTGCCCATTGATTTTGTGGCAGGTCTGGCACTCCTTTTAGCCTTGGTAAAGTATGAAAGTGGAACCTGTAACCTTGAGACACAATATTCAGAACCCATTTGTCTTGGGTGATTGTTTGCCAGTTTTGAGAAAAAAGTGCTAGTTTTCCCCCTAAGGGGCTTCCAAAAGGGACGTGCTTGGCATACGAAGAGGGAAGTCATTGGGACTGTTTCCTTTATGTTTGAGACTTGTCCTCACCTCCTTTTGAGTTTGAGGTACCCCGCTGTCGTTGTCTGTAAGAGCCTTGGGGTTGAGATTTGCCTCTTGGGCGTCTGTATCTGCCTCTCTGTGGCCTGTCTGACACTGGAAAGGACCAATTCTTTGTTGGCCAATTTCTGCTAAACCGAGGTGGCTGTACCTGTAAGAAATCCTTGACTGTTTGCATAGATTTAGCTTTATCCTCCATTTTCTTTAACACCTCTTCTGCCTTAACACCAAACAAGGTATCATGCTGTAAAGGGCATCCAATAATTTTGCCTTAACATGATCAGATAAACTCTGTTCTTTTAACCAAGCATGTCTTCGAATCACAGAACCTGTAACTGCGGCTCTACAAGAGGCCTCTAAAGAATCAAAACCACATTGCAGAGTATGTTTTCCCACCTGTTCAACTGCATGCAATAAATCCTGCATTTCTTTACAATCAGGAGCTTCTGAGTTTGCAAGCATTTTCTGTTATAACTGAGCCATTAAATATTGTTGGTACTTAAGCATGTGAAACTGGTAATTTAAAGCTCTTACTGCTAAAGTTGCAGAAGTGTATACTTTCTTACCCCATCTATCCAAAGCTCTGGAATCTCTGTCAGAGGGTACTGGATTTTTTGCAATGGAAGCCTTAACCCCTTTTGGACCCTGGGAAATAGTTTCTGGATCAGCAGAAGGGTTTTTGTAAAGAAACTTCTGAGAGTCAGGGACTCTATAATACCTATCTGGCTTGGCTGGAGCAGAGGGCAAAGAATCAGGAGATAAATAGAAGTTATGTTCTTACCATAACGTTCCATGTTAGTTGTCTTCTTCTCGCCTTCTTCTTGCTGGATGGGTTCGGAGCCGACCTCGGCTCCGACTCGGCCACTCTAAAAGCTCGAGAGTTGGTTCCACCGGCTCGAGGCTCCCCTTATATCCCACAATGCTAGGCGAGAGTTACCTCAGATCTCGTTTGTAAGCTAACCCAGCTTATATCAATAACAGTATAACTGTAAACAGAATCCACCTCTAACAGCAGGAAGAAAAGGGGTGACCTACATCCTGAAACAAGAAATATGCATAATAGCATATGACTAAGAAAGAGGTGGTAGAAAGAGAGGTCACGATCACAACTCCTCTAGGTCTGTCCAGGCCAGGGGAAGGAGGGTGGGGCCTTAAGAAGAAGGCGAGAAGAGACAACTAACATGGGCGTTATGGTAAGAACATAACTTCTATATGTTAAGTTGTCTATCTCGCCTTCATTCTTGCTGGATGGGACCGCGTCCCTAGCACCTTGTCCCGGGTGCCCTAACGGAACAGACTCCTGAGAACAGTGGAACCAAAATTAGCTCTATGCCTAGAAGCTAAATCCAACTTATAATGGGAAATAAAAGTGTGAGGAGTAGCCCAAGTAGCCGCTGCACAAATGGTGTCAATAGGCAGTCTGTCTTGGAAGGCTAGAGAAGTAGCCAAAGCTCTGGTGGAATGGGCTTTAGGTTTATTAGGCAGTTTGTGGTGTCTAATCTCATAAACAAGGGTAATCAGAGATGTTAGCCATCTGGATAATGATACCTTTGAAACTGGAAGTCCCTTTCTGCTTTCCGCATAGGAGACAAACAGCTGATCAGATTTTCTGAATTGTTTAGTCCTGTCCAAGTAGTACCTTAATTGACGATGAACATCCAGGCAGTGTAATTTTTGTTCAGACCTATTTGAATACTCTGGGAAAAGACAGGAGGTCAATGCATTGGTTTAGATTTGATGTTGAAACCACCTTAGGCAAAAGGACGGGTTAGTTAAAGGAAACTCTGTCCTTATGGAACAAGAGATAAGGAGAACGACAACTGAGTGCTTGAAGTTCTGAAATTCTTCTAGCTGATGAGATAGCCACCAGAAAGAGAGTTTTCCATGATAATAATTTCAAGGAACATGAAGCTGCAGGTTGAAAGGAAAGAATCAAAGAAGCAAGAACTAAATTTAGGTCCCAAGGAGAAGGAGGATTTCTTATAGGAGGTCTGGGAAGAAAACCTCCTTTCAAAAGGCTTTGCAAAGTTTGTGGGACATTAGGGCAGATTCAGAAATGCCCACATGAAAATTAGAAATAGCTGCCAATTGAACCTTAAGAGTAGATGGAGATGAACCTGCATGGAAGAGTTCAGCTAGAAAATCAAGGACTAGTTGGATGGAAGCGGTGAAAGGATCTATGTCCTTTCCTTGTGCCCAGTATGAAAGCGTTTCCACTTACTCAAATAAATCTTTCAGTGGAAGATTTATGGGAAGCTATCAATATATCTCTAACCGAGTGAGATAATTGAGGAAGCCTGGCTACGGTTGGAACTGGAGGAACCAAGCAGTGAGGTTCAGAGAGGGGAGGGCGATGAAACTGACCCGATTGGTGGATCAAAAGATCTGGAACTAGGTCCAGACTCCGGTCGCTCAAGAGAAAACGATGTAGAAAGGGGAACCACACTTGTCGAGGCGAGTAAGGAGCAAGGAGGATCAATGAGGCCTTCTGAGCGATAGCTTTCTGTATTACTTGAGAGATCAGAGGAAAGGAGGAAATGCATACAGAAGTCCCGGGCCAAACTTGGACTAGAGCGTCCCTGCTGGGTTGGCCTGGTAAAAGGAATAGAGTGAAGTATTCTCTGCACTTGCTGTTTTGGGGAGTAGCAAAAAGATCGCAGCAAGGCTGACCCCACTTGAGAAATATCTCTCTCACTACAGAGTCTTTCAGAGACCACTCGTGAGGCATGAGTATAGCTCTGCTCAACTTGTCCGCAATGTGATTGGACTTCCGGGATGTGCGTTGCTATCAGAAAACGCTGAGAAGAAATCGCCCATTGCCATAGTCTGAGTGCTTCTCGACACAGGGGGTATGACCTGGTTCCGCCTTGTTTGTTGATGTACCACACTACAGACATATTGTCTGTCTGGATTGCAATCGTTCCCAAGGGAAGAGAGTCTTGAAGGGCTTGCAACGCTAAAAGCACTGCTCTCATCTCTAGAACATTTATGTGCAAGTGGCATTGGTTTGGTTGCCATGTGCCCTGGACTGTCCTGCCCTGATAATGCCCCCCCCCACCCGATCAGGGAGGCATCCGTTGTCAGAGTAGCAACCGGAGGAGGTGGAACAAATGGTCTTTCCGACAGGAGCTGGGGGGAAGACATCCACCACGAGATGCTTTTTGCACGCTTGCGTGATCATAATGGTGTGAGACACTGGAAGTTCCTGGTATGACCATTGAGAAAAAAGCATCCACTGATGGATCCGCATGTGGTATCTGGCCAATGGGAGGAGAGGTATGGCCGCTGCCATGATTCCCAACACCTTTAGAACTAACCTGGCTTTGGCTCTGTTGTTGTTGAGAAGTGACACCAATTTGTGAATGTCTGATATCCTTTGGTTCGTTAGCGTTGCAGACATGTTTATAGTATCTAAATTTGCGCCTATGTAGGTAATAGTACGACAAGGCGACAAAACAGACTTTTCGCAATTTATTGAAATACCCAGTTTTTGACAAGCGAAAAGTATAATCTCTGGCCATCAAAAGGAGATGCTTGGTGGGAGCTGTGAGAAGCCAGTCGTCCAAATATGGAAACACCTGGAATCCTTGTCGTCTCAGGTGAGAAGCTACCACTGCCATGCATTTGGTAAACACCGGGGCAGTGGTGAGACCAAAGGGCAGGGCCCTGAACTGAAAATGACTGGTTCCCAGCCTGAAGCGGAGGAATCTTCTGGGGCGTCTGTTCATTTTATGTGATAGTACGCATCCGAAGGTCTATAGAGCACATCCAGTTTCCTTTGCCCAAAAGGGGAAGAATGGATTACAGTGTGACCATCGAAATCTTGTTTTCTTGACTGATTTGTTCAAGACACTGAGATCCAAAATCGGTCTCCAGTCCCCTGTTTTCTTTGGAACTAAAAAGAACCTTGAGTAGATTCCGGATCCTTGTTGGTCTGCTGGCACTAACTGAATTGCTCTTTTTGTAAGCAGTTTTGAAATTTCCAAAGCTGCTATATCCCTTTAATGGTGGAACATCTGGAAGGGATTTTTTTGACTGATTTGGAAAACGAAGAAAGGGGATAGAATAGCCTTTGGAAATGATGGACTGTACCCATTTGTCTTGAGTCAGGGTTAGCCAGGCTTCTGGGTACAGTGACAATCTTCCCCCGACTGCCTCCGAAGATGGGCAGTCGGGCAACACCTCAGGGATGCTGAAAGGGCTTGTCAGGAAAAAGTACAGTTTTGTACCTACCATAAATGTAGATGTTCGAGGATTCCATTGCTGCAGTCCTGACTATTGGGTATAGTCCGCGTCCCAGTCGGCCCGAATACCAGAGTATAAGGCTGACGTCGGTCAGGGCGCATTAGACTGACGTCAGTACGTCAGGGTACTAATGCGCATGACCGACGTCATATCCTCAGTCTTTTCTTGCCCCAGATGTCAGAAGATCCTAAAAAGACAAGTCCCAAAAAACCTGCACCAACAACATGTACAATATATATACAACAATATATACAAAAATATAAGCATGTAAACTCACCTACACAACCACCCCTAAATACAGAGGGGAAGGAGGGAGGGTAAATTGGACTGCAGCAATGGAATCCTCGAACATCTACATTTATGGTAGGTACAAAACTGTACTATGTTCTTCGTCTTCCATTGCTGCAGTCCTGACTATTGGGTAGAATCCCAAAGCAGAGGTAAGGGAGGCTGGCAAATTATAAAGAAGTAGGAGCTGACAACATGCCTTGCAAAACAGCTGTGGCAAAACCAGCCCTAGACTTAGAGTAGATAGGAAGGTGATAATGCTTAGAGAAAGTATGCACTGAACTCAAAGTAGCTGCTTCCAAAATATCCTTAGTTGCCACCCCTTAGAAATGCTGTTGAAGTGGCAGTAGCCCTAGTGGAATGAGGCCTAATCCCAGCTGGAATCTCCTTGCCATGATGGGAATAACAAAATGCAATGCAAAAGCCAATCCACCTAGAAATAGTTTGTTTTGACACAGGCTTGCCCTGAGAACTCAAAGCAAAAGAAACAAACAACTGCTGAGACTGCCTAAAATCCTTAGTCCTGCTTAAATAATAGCAATTGCCTGTGAACATCTAAAGTGTGCAAAATCTTCTCCCCTTTATTTTGAGGTTCTGCAAAAACGTAGGCAAATGAATAGTTTGGTTTAAAGCCACACTAGAAACCACCTTAGGCATAAAAGAAGGATTAGTGCGTAATGATACCCTATCCTTATGGAAAATCAAAAGGGCTCTACTGCCATAAGGGCCTGCAACTCAGACACCCTTCTTGCAGAAGTAATAGCCAGCAGAAAAGCAGTCTTCCATGACAAGTATTTCAATTCAGCAGTAGCTGCAGGCTCAAAAGGTTGTAGAGTAAGTTTTTCCAACACAAAATTGAGATCCCAAGCAGGAGTAGGAGCTCACGTGGGGTCTTATATTCTTTGCCCTCTAAGAAACTGCTTGAACAAAGGATGCGAAAACAAAGGTGGGTCACAATCATAGTGAGCTGAAATTGCTGCAGCATGAATCTTTATGGAAGAGAAGGACAAACCTTTGTCCAACAATTCAGTAAGATATTGAAGAGCCACACTCAAATTAGGCTCAGAAATCTCCAAATGCCTTGCTGTACTCCAAAATAAAAATCTCTTCCATTTTTCTGCATACACTTTCCTTGTACTAGGTCTTCTAGCTTCCATAATCACATTTAAAACTTGTTGAGGAAGTTGAGACCTGCTGTGTTTCAACACAGAATATGCCAAGCTGTTAGATGAAGAGAGTGTAGTTTGACATTGAGCAGATGACCGTCCTTCTGAGATAACAGATGAGGAATCAGAGGTAAAGGCCATGGAGGCTTCTTTACCAGACTCCAGTAGAGGTACCAGTGTTGCCGAGGCCAATCTGGAGCTATCAAAATCATCCTTGGCCTGTCTTGTCTGACCTTTAACAGTACCTTTGGAAGAAGAGGTAGAGGTGGAAAGGCATACACATGAAGGTTTTTCCAACTGAAAGACAGAGCATCCACTTTCCAAGCCGTGTGATGAAACCCCTTTGTGCAATACTGTGGCAGCTGGTGGTTTAGTGGAGAAGCGAACAGATCTATGTCTGGAGTTCCCCATGACACTGTCAGTTTCTGAAATACATGAAGATCCAGTTTCCACTCGTGGGGATCCATGATTTGTCTGCTTAACACATCTGCTAAGGAGTTCTGTGCTCCTGGCAGAAACCTTGCCTGAAGAGTTAGTTGCAGGCTTAACGCAGTCTCCCATAAAATCATTGCTTGCCTGCATAGAGGATAAGAATGTGTTCCCCCTTGCTTGTTGATGTACCACATGACAGTTGTGTTGTCTGTTAGAATCAACACCTGCCCTGGAAGAAGTAACTCCTTGAAAGCCATTAATGCAAACTGGACTGCTAACATCTCCTTCATGTTGATATGTAGAAGCTGTAGTCTGGCAGGCCACTTGTCTTGTATCCACTTTCCATTTAGATGAGCTCCCCAAGCAATGTCCGAGGCATCTGTCGTCAAGATCTGACTTGCCTCTGGCCGGGTCACAGAGAGTCCCTTGTTTAGGTGACATTCCTGAGCCCACCACAAGAATTCTTTTGAAGGCAAGGTATTATTTGAATGACAGTGTCCAAATCCTGGCAGTGCTGTGTCCATACATTTTGAGATACCATTGTAACTTCCTCATATGCAGTTTGGCATTGGGAAGCACCAGAATACAAGATGCCATGAACCCTAATGCTTGAAGGACTGTCCTTGCAGTCAGCACGGACTGATGAGATAGTTGATGGAAGTAAAGTGACAGACTCTTTTGTTTGTCCGGGGTTAAAAGGCCATCTGGGCTGCTGTATTCAGTCTCACACCCAGAAAGCACATGTCTTGAGAGGGTACTAGACTGGACTTTATTTCGTTCACAGAATACCCTAGGCATCTTAGCACTGCGATAACATATTCCAGGTGCTGTAGAAGAACTTCCCTTTCTTGAGCCAGAATCAGGCAGTCGTCCAAGTAAGGATAGATTTGAATTCCTTGAAGCCTGAAGTAAGCTATCACTGGAGCCAGAACCTTTGTGAAAGTACAGTTTTGTACCTACCATAAATGTAGATGTCCGAGCTGGATAGCATCTGCAGTCATAACAGCTGGGTTGTCCTGTCGTCAGGCAGGCAGCCGTCGGCCGGATTCAAAGTCCGGGTCGGCTTCGCTGATGTCGCTCTTCACCCGACGTCATCTCTGTTGGTCTCGGGTATAAAGCATCAGCCGACGCCATTTTCCAGTGTTTCTTGCCCCAGATGCCAGAAGCCCTCTTGAAGGCTGAAAATTTTGGATAGATGCCAATGTTTCCAAAAGGATATAGGTAACACAAAAATAAGCATGTATGTACATATATACAAACAAATACACCATAAAAGACTCCCCCCCATCAGCTAGCTATTAGGGTAAAACACCCTAGGAGTACCTCAGAGGGAAGGAGGAGGCCCTGTATCCTGACTGCAGATGCTATCCAGCTCGGACATCTACATTTATGGTAGGTACAAAACTGTACTATGTCCTTCGTGGATGCATCTGCAGTCATAACAGCTGGGTAGAATACCATAGCCAACTAGGGGAGGAGGGTAAAGGTAGATTATGGTGTGGTTAGGATCCCTTGCAGTACAGCAGTGGCAAACCCTGCTCGGGATCTGGAATATAGAGGCAAATTATAGTGCTTGGCAAATGTATGCACGGAGGTCCAAGTAGCCGCCTCAATAATGTCTTTGGTAGCCACTCCTCGTAAGAAGGCTGCGGTAGTGGCTGTTGCCCTTGTAGAATGAGGTCTTATGTTCTGTGGAATTGGTTTTCCATGGAAGGAGTAACAGAGTCGTATGCAATTTCCTATCCATTTGGAGATTGTCTGTTTGGAAATAGCTTTTCCCTCCCTTCCTGTTGCATAGGCCACAAAAAGTTGGTCAGTCTTTCTGTTGTTTTTGGTTCTGTCCAAGTAGTAGCGTAGCTGTCTATGTACATCCAATGTATGTAGTATTCTTTCCCCTCTGTTTTGTGGGTTGGGAAAGAAAGTAGGTAGGTGGATTGCCTGGTTTAAAGACACTCTGGATACCACCTTAGGCATAAATGTTGGATTAGTCCTCATGGACACTCTATCTTGGTGGAAGATTAGGAAGGGTTGCACTGCCATTAAGGCCTGTAGTTCTGAAACCCTCCTTGCTGAAGTAATTGCCAGTAGGAAAGCAGTTTTCCATGACAGGAATTGTAGGTCTGCTGTTGCTGCTGGTTCAAAGGGTGATAGTGTCAACTTTTCTAGTACGAAGTTTAAGTCCCAAGCTGGCAATGGTGGTTTCCTTGGAGGTTTTACATTCTTGATTCCTCTGAGAAACTGCCTGAGCAAAGGGTGTGAAAAAACAGGTGGATCAAAGCTGTATTCTGCTGAAATAGCTGATGCATGTATCTTGATGGAGGAGTAGGACAGGCCTGAATGGAGAAGTTCGGCCAGATACTCCAGAATGTTAGGCATATCTATGTTTGACACATCTTTTCCTCTTTCAGAACTCCAAATGACAAATCTTTTCCATTTTCCAGCGTAGTTCCTTCTTGTTGAAGGTCTGCGTGCTTCAAGAATAATGTCTTTAACTCTTTGGGAAAGTTCTTGGTTAGCTGCTGTTATGTGATGTTCCATGCAGTCAGTTGTAAAGTTTTTAGGTTTGGATGTATGGTGCTGTAGTTGTTCTGAGTTAGCATCAAAGGCATCAGGGGTATTGGCCATATTGTTTCGAGACAAGCTCCTCAGCAGTGGGTACCAGTGTTGTCTTGGCCAGTTTGGAGCTATCAGGATTATCCTTGGATGTTCTTCCTTGATCTTTAGTAGTACTTTTGTGTATCAAGGGAAGAGGTGGGAATGCATATGCTGTTAGGCCTTTCCAGCTGAAGGAGAGCGAATCCACTTTCCATGCTAGTGGGTGGAATGTCCTTGTGCAGAATTTTTGAGCTGTTGATTGTGGGTGATGCGAATAGATCTATCTGTGGCATTCCCCATCTCTTTGTGTTGGTCTTGCAGATGTCCGGGTGCTGGTGCCATTCGTGGGCATCTGATGTGGTTCTGCTTAATATGTCTGCTAGAGTATTTTGCTTTCCTGGTACAAATATTGCCTGTAGCTGGATGTTGTAACTGAGTGCCAGGGTCCACAGCTCCAAAGTCATTCTGCATAGGGGGTATGAATGAGTGCCTCCCTGTTTGTTGATGTACCACATGACTGTGGTGTTGTCTGTCCTTATCATCAACTGGCCCTCTTTGAGAAATGGTCTGAACTTTTGGATTGCCAGTTTTACGGCCAGCATTTCTTTTAGATTGATGTGCAGACGAAGTTGATCTTGAGTCCACAATCCTTGCACGCATTTGTCCAGCATATGGGCCCCCCATCCTAGGTCTGAAGCGTCTGTTGTGATGCTCTGGCTTGCTTGACATCTGCGAAAGGGAAGGCCTGGGTTGGACTGGCATGCCTGAGCCCACCATAGGAACTCCTGTTTTAAGCATGGAATTAGTGGGATTTCTGTTTCTAGACTGTGTCTGTGTTGGGACCATAAATTCCTTAGGTACCACTGTAGTTTTCTCATATGTAGTCTGGCAAATGGGACCAAGATTATGCATGATGCCATGAAACCCAAGGCCTGCAGTACCTTTCTTGCTGTTAACTTGCTCAGTTTTGTTAGTGCCAAGAAGTAAAGAGGGAGTTCTTTTTGTTTTTCTGTAGTTAGGAATGCCATTTGCCTTACTGTGTCCAATTCCGCTCCCAAGAAAGTCCTTGTTTGGGATGGTATCAGCCTTGATTTTTGTAAATTGACTGTGTATCCCAGTGCTTGTAGCAAGTAAATGACCCTTCGTAAATCTGTTGTCAACTTGCTTTTGTTGTCCCCTTGTAGCAGGCAGTCGTCAGGTATGGGTAAATTTGAATTCCTGTAGTCTGCAATGCGATTACTGATGCCAGGCATTTTGTGAATACTCTGGGCGCAGTAGATAAGCCAAAAGGCAATGCTGAGAATTGATAGTGCTCTGATCCTGCAAGAAATCTGAGGTATCTTCTGCAGATTGGTCGAATGGGGACGTGCAGGTATGCCTCCTTGAGATCTAGAGTTACCAGCCAACACTTGCCCAGCATGAAGAAGTTGCTGTAGGGTCAGCATTTTGAATTTTGGGACAATGATGTATGTATTCAAGGTAGACAGGTCCAAATTGGTCTCCAACTTTTTCCTTTCTTGGAACTAGGAATAGTCTGGAGTAGAACCCTTTCCTTGCTCTGCTGTTGGCACTTTTCCACAGCTCTCATGTTTGCTAACTCCATTATCTGTTGTAAAGCCTCTGTTTTTTGATTTGGAGGTAGATTTGGCATTCCTCTTTGGACTGGTAAAGTGTGGAAATGGAATCGGTAACCTTGATCTATGGTTTGTAAAATCCACTTGTCTTTTGTTATGTGGTGCCAGTTCTTTGAAAATAAGGTTAACTTTCCGCCTAGAGGAGCTGCTATTTGTTCCCTGGTAGGCGGATTTAGGATTAAGTCACTGTTGGTGTGTTGATGTAGTGGCAGTGGTTGTGTCTGTTCCTCTGTTGTTACCTTGCCACTGTCGTCCTCTGTAGGCACCTCCTCTGGATTGGTTTCTGCCTCTGGATCGTCTATTCCTGCCCCTTTGAACTCTTGTGGAGTCAGGAAAGGACCAATTTTTGGCAGGCCAGTTCCTGCTAAACCTAGGGGGTTGAACCTGCAGGAAATCTTTAACAGTTTGAACTGATTTTGCCTTTTCTTCCATTTTCTTCATAACCTGCTGGGCAGGTGCACCAAACAAATTTGTCTTATCCATAGGAGCATCTAGCAACTTAGCTTTAACATGATCCGGCAGAGCTTGCTCCTTTAGCCATGCATGCCTTCTAATTACTGTGCCAGTCATGGCTGATCTAAATGAAGCCTCCAGTGCATCATAGCCACATTTTAAGGAATGGTTACTAACCTGTTGTATGTTATTTACCATTTCTAAGACATATTTCTTGTCAAGAGATTCATCAGTGGTTAGCTTTTTAGTTAACTGATCAAGCATAAACTCTTGGTATTGTATCATGTGGAACTGACAGTTTAAAGCTCTAGTTGAGAGAGTAGCTGAAGTGTAAACCTTTTTACCCCATCTATCTAATGACCTTGCTTCCCTTTCAGAAGGAATAGGGTTTTTAGCTATGGTCGCGGCTACTGCCTTGGGACCCTGGGAAATAGTTTCGGGGTCTGCAAGTGGAGCCTTGTAAAGGTGGTGATGAGTATCTGGTACCCTGTAAAATCTGTCTGGTTTGGCAGGGGCTGGGGGTAATGAATCTGGAGCAGAGCAGACATCGTTGAAAGCATCATCTACCACAGAGAGAACAGGAGGTATAGCTAAGGGCCTGTGCTGTGGAAGGTGCAGAAAGGTTCTAAGTCTTTTCTGGAATCTGAAAATCTTGTTGCTGCCATTGGAACTGCTCCCGATGGCATGCAAGGTTTCCCCAAAAGGAGAATTCTTCTGGAGGAAGCAGCTGGAATGGATTCTTCAGCATCAGAATCTTCAAAATTGGAGAAAGGGCCTCTGGCTGGTCAGTTATGTCTGATTCATCAGCAGAATCATCAGAGGACACTGGCTCAGGGGCTCTGCCCTAGGTCTCTTCTCTGGGGCTGAGAGGCCCTGTCAGGTGAGATTGAGATCCTCTAATTAATGAAATTAAATCTTCTGCCAAAGTAAGCATTTGAGAACTAGAAGAGGGCCTAGTTGAGGGTGGTTTAACAGGCACTGTTTTCTTAGTCTTGGCTGCTTTAGCCCTGGCGAAGGCCTTAATGGACATGGCTGCTGGAGGCCTAGCAGCACCACGTGCTGGGGTAGAGACATCTAAGGGAATGGTGTCTGATAAGTCAGTGGTAGCCACCGTAGTGGATAACATTTCTGAGGCCAATTCAGGAGTTGTAGCAGGGGCCTCAGCTGTGGAGATAGATTCGGCTGTACCTAAATCAGTTTTCGTTTCGGCAACCGAGACACTCGTTTGTTTGCTTAAGCATGGTTTCGGCCGAAACCACGGACCCATGAGCGAAAATGGTCTTTTTCTTTGCGTTTTGGCAGAAAGTGTTGTCGGAGAATCTAACGGCGACATGTATCTTAAAGTCAGAACCGAAAAACTGTTCTGCAAACTCCGACCGACGCCTAGCGTCGTCGGTTGAAAGAAGCGCAGGCTGAACAGGCTGCTACGGCTGGGCCTAAACAAGGCAGACAGTAAGAATGGAAATCTTTATGAGGTATTTGTTTCCCACAGGTTAAACAATTATTAACTTTTTCTGACATCGGCTGAGGCAAGAAAGAGTCTCAACGGGTACCAGCTTTAGAAGTCTAGAAGTATCGGTAGAAGTAATCTCTGGATCCGACCGACCGGCACTTGCGAACACAGCTTCTGCTTCCGGGCCGCAAGAAAGACTGAGGAAAATGGCGCGTCGGCTGATGCTTTATACCAAGACCAACAGAGATGACGTCGGGTGAAGAGCGACATCAGCCGAAGCCGGACCCGGACTTTGGAATCCGGCCGACTGACGGGCTGCCTGACGACAGGACAACCCAGCTGTTATGACTGCAGATGCATCCACGAAGGACATCACTCTGGGCGCAGTAGATAAGCCAAAGGGCAATGCAGAGAACTGATAATGAGAATTTCCAGTTCGAAACCTGAGATATTTCCTGCAACTTAGCCTTATAGGCACATGAAGGTAAGCTTCTTTGAGATCTAAAGTTACCATCCAGTGATTTTTGCCCAGCAGAGGTAAAAGCTGTTGTAACGTCAACATCTTGAACTTGGGAATGTCCAGATAAGTGTTGAGGATAGATAAATCCAAAATTGGTCTCCACGTGTTTCCCTTCTTTGGTACAAGGAACAGGCGAGAATAAAATCCTAGGCCCCTTTCTGATACAGGGACTGGCTGGATGGCCTCTATGTGAGGTAACTGCAACTCTTGCTTGTGTGCCGCTTTTCTGTGTTGTGGAGGAACGTCTGGCATGCCTTTGAAAGGGGCATTGTATGGAAGTAAAATCTGTAACCGTGGTGAATGATATCCAACACCCATTTGTCTTGAGTAATTAAATCCCAGTTTTCTTTGAAAAGAGACAGTCTTCCTCCCAAAGGAGCTGCCAAACGTGAATCTGCTGGCAGCTGAAAAGGCAGGTCATTGGGTCTGTTTACGAAAGGACTGACCCCTGCCCTCACCAGAAGTCTGAGCAGGAGAACTCCTGTTCTAGGCCTAAAGAACCTTGAGCCCTGCCCCTACCACGTCTAGACCTACCCCTAGACTGAGAATCATAAGCAGGATATGTCCACCCCTTAGCAGGCCAATTTCTACTAAACTTGGTGGCTGCACCTGCAAAAATCTTTAACAGTTTGCATAGACTTAGCTTTGTCCTCCATTTTCTTTAAAACTGCTTCCACAGGCGAACCAAACAACACATCAGACTGTAAAGGAGCATCCAAAATCCTTGTCTTAACATGCTCAGCTAAATTCTGATCCTTCAACCAGGCATGCCTGCGAAGAACAGAACTGGTAGCAGCCACCCTCGAGGAGGCCTGTACAGCATCAAAACCACATTGCAAAGAATGCTTACCCACTTGTTCAGAGACATGAACCAAATCCAGCAACTCTTTACACTCAATACCTTCCGCCAAAGCATCCACCTTAGATTTCAATTGTGAAAGGAGATAATTCTGATATTTTAGCATGTGAAACTGACAATTCAAAGCTCTCATGGCTAGAGTGGAAGAAGTGTACACTTTCTTTCCCCACCTATCCAAAGCCCTTGCCTCTATCAGTGGGAACAGGATTTTTAACCACAGAAGCCTTTACCCCCTTAGGCCATTGAGAAATAGTTTCTGGGTCCGCCCTAGGACTCTTAAACAAATATTTATGAGCTTCGGGCACCCTATAATACCTATCAGGCTTAACAGGAGCAGGAGGCAAAGAGTCAGGGTTCAGGGAAGCCTCTGCAAAAACATCTTCCACCACATTCAACACAGGAGGAATAGCTAAAGGCCTATGCTGGGGTAAAAACAAGAACTCCCTAAGCCTTTTCCTGGAGTCAGAGTAATCCTGGCCTTCCCATTTAAAGTGCTCCCTCATGGAATGCAAAGTCTCTGAAAATGAGAAATCCTCAGGAGGAGAAGCTGTAGGGGTGGAATCATCCACATCAGAATCAGAATAAGTAGGAAAATCCTGCATATCTTCCACAGAAGATTCTGAAGCCTCTGAACACTGTTCAAAACTATCAAACTCCGGTTCCACCCTAGGCCTCTTATCAGGCGGGGGCATAGAACCCCTAATCATAGTAATCAAATCTTCTGCCATTTTAAGCATATGTTTCTTAGGAACAGAACCCGAAATGCTAGGAGAAGCCCCCACTGAAGCTGACGTAGGCCTACCTCTCAAAGAAGTTTTGGCAACAGAAGGAGAGGCCCTAACTACCTTGGGAAGAGAGGGAAGAACAGTCACCTGAGAAGCCCCCTCAGCCTGGCCTACCTCCTGAGAAGGCACATCCTGTAAGAGTAAAGTTTCTGCCTGGGACTCTATGGAAACTCCTGGCAAAACCTCCGGCTCCACTGAGCCTTCTAAAGAACCGACGTCCGGGACTGCGGTTCCTCAACCCTAGGCTTCACAGTTTTATCCTTGCGCTTCTTGGAAGCGGGCGGAGCATCCGGCGGCATTTTATAATTGCAACGCTTCCCAAACACTAACCTGGCACAGTCTAACCTCCTCTTAATAGTGCGTTTGTTAAACCTAGCACAAGAGCGGCAACCAACAACGTCGTGCTCAGGCCCTAAACAAGGTATACACAAGGTATGATAATCCCTATGAGGTATCTGTTTCCCACAAGAAATACAGTTATTCACTTTTTCTGACATCCGGTAAAATACTGAGGCAAGAAAAACCAAAATGTTCCCCAACGGGTACTTAGCCAACTCTGTTTCGGTCTGAAACTCCGGTTCGAAATATTTCAACGCCAACCTGCACTCGCAAAACTGCTTCTGCATCGGACCATGCGGCAAAAAAGACTGAGGATATGACGTCGGTCATGCGCATTAGTACCCTGGCGTACTGACGTCAGTCTAATGCGCCCTGACCGACGTCAGCCTTATACTCTGGTATTCGGGCCGACTGGGACGCGGACTATACCCAATAGTCAGGACTGCAGCAATGGAAGACGAAGAACATGCTTCCCGATTGCCCTGGTTCTGCGGACCCCCCCTGCCCCTAGGGCGACGTCTACCATTGTTATTCCCACCTCTGCCTTTGGTAGGAAAACGACTCTGTGCGTCAGGCGAAGTCCCTTGAGATTGTTTACGGAACCACATCTTCCCACCCTTCCGGCCTTTGGGGTAAGGCCTAGAAGGAGTAGAAAAACGGACTCCGACGGCAGAAAGGGTCTTGCCATCAGTCTCGCACCTAGTCAGGGTTTCTTTCACTTGAGGACCAAAGAGAGATGATCCATCAAAAGGGAGTTCGTGAAAGACGCCTTGAAAGGTTCCAAAAGTTGCATAGCCGCATCCAGGCGTGCCTACGTAAGGCTACCCCTGTCCCTGCGGCTCTGCTCGCTCCATCGGCCGCATAAGAGGAGGCATGGAGGAGTTGGATATGGAATTAAGGGTAGCCAGCTGCGTGTTCATTTTCTCTTGGAAACCCGCAGCTGTAGGGTCCTTTAACATTTCACTCGCTTCCTTGATCAAGTCCCTTTGAACGCATGGTAAATGTCGCTGAGGAGAACATCCGCTTCCCGTACCTATCCATGGACCTAGATTCCTTGTTAGGTGGATGGACAGGCACTGAAGGATCAGCCAGTTCCTTCTTTGTGGCGGCAGCTACCACCATAGCATCCACAGAAACTCCTTTTGATAAAAATTGCTTGTCTGATGGAGCTGTGATGAATTTGGAGGGTCTCCTGGTAGTGGGGTCCACTGAATCAGGAGCCGTCCATGCCTTCTTAGCAACCACCTGCATGAGGGGTCAAGGGGGACACCCAGGAGGTGGAAGGGCGAGAGCCAAACGCCTCAAGATACACAGATTGTCCTCCGAAGGGTTGAGGGCTGGCCAATTTCCCTCTGTTTCAGGATCTCCAGAATGTCTGCAAATGAGACATCTTCAGAAGCGGAACGCGAGGAACGCTCACAATCATGCAGATCTGTGTCGCAGGTGATAGACTCACGAGAGTCAATCTGCTTCCTCTTGCACTTCCTCTTCGAGGAGGCTCTTCTGCCAAATCAGGAGGCCTCGAAGAGGATGAAATCCCAAAGGGGCTCCTGAGGAGCTGGCTCTCTGCGGTCCGGGATGAGGGAGTGAGTCGACTTACCCTGAGGCAGCATAGAAGGAGGGGCTGACGGAGCCGACTGTGGAGTAGAGCCAGGCTCTAACACACTCCGCATGACCTCGAATGCACCCTGTCAGGCAGAGCCAGAGGTCCCGCCCGAGGAGCTAAGGACCCCTCGGCACCGACAGTGATGGCTCGAGGTCAATGTCGGAGCCGAACTCACCAGCGCGAAGCACCGAGGAGAGGGTCGGACAAGGGTCGATGCCACTCACCCCTCGGAGCGACGAGGAGGTCCGCCGAGATTCCTCCAAGGAAGAAAACGGAGCCGGCGACGGAGCCGAAGACAATTGTCTCGGCTCCGAAGTGACCACAGTCTCGGTTCGACGACCCGGCTCGAACTCAAGAGAGTCGAAGGAGGAAAGAGTTGATGGACGGGCAGGCACCGACTGATGAGTCGGGCTCTGAAGCATCTGGGCTAGTGCCTCGGACTTAAGTAGTCGACTCACCACCCTCTGAAGGTCATGATCGGAAAGCCTCGATGACCTAGAGGAATGAGACCTTTGGCTCCGTTCAGACAGCAGGGGAGATCCTGGAGCCGAATGAACGGAGCCAAGAGAAGGTGACCTAGACCTCTTTCTGGTTGTCGGCTCCGAAGATCTTGTCGGAGCCGACACGGGTACCTCGATAACCTCGGGTCGGTCGGGCGAGGAAGCCACAGAAACTGTGGACTGAGTCTTATCGGCTCCAGCGAGCCGATAAAAGCAAAGGTTGAACAACCTGAGTACTGGGATCAGAAGCCGGAGGCAAAGACCTCGATGCCTTAGAGGGCTTCTCTGTTGAAACTGACAGGGAATCCTCTGGCTTCAACAAGCCTCTCAGAATCAACTTGTTTTTTCTCTCCTGCAGGACCCTGGGGCTGAAGCCATGGCACACAGCACAGGAGTCCTGCAGGTGCAAAGGCCCCAGACAATAGACACAAGAAGTGTGAGCGTCTGTCAGAGACATTTTCTGACAGCACGCATCACACTTCTTGAATCAAGACCTTTGCTTCTTTTGACATTTCCCTAACTGACAGGTGTACACTAACACACACCCAAACACACAGTTATACCCTGTCAGTAAAAATTAGTAATACTAAAAACAATAACAATTTTAGTAAAAATACTAATAATTAAGTACAAAATTAAAGTAAACTACACAAACACTCCCTAGGGAAGGAAGGCCAAAGGCCAAGGGAAGAACCAACGGTTCTTTTAGTAAGAAAAACGGGAAAATTTAGGGTCGGGGATAAGGATCTATGTTCTACACTAATTTAGGAAGAATTAAAGTTAAAAGGGGAAAAAAAGAGTAACTTTTTGAAGAAAAAGCTAACACTCACCAGGAACCGGTAGAAGCAACCAACCTCGAAGCTGTAGCGGCAAACGAGATCTGAGGTAACTCTCGCCTAGCATTGTGGGATATAAGGGGAGCCTCGAGCCGGTGGAACCAACTCTCGAGCTTTTAGAGTGGCCGAGTCGGAGCCGAGGTCGGCTCCGAACCCATCCAGCAAGAATGAAGGCGAGATAGACAACTTAACATGCTGGATTCAGAGAACACATCATCCACAATATCTAGCACAGGCGGAATAGCCAGGGACCTGTGCCGAGGCAATAAAAGGAAATCCCTGAGCCTTTTCTTGGATTCTGAGCAATCCTGACTTTCCCAACGGAAATGCTCCCTCTTGGTATGTAAAGTTTCCCCAAAAGAGTAATCCTCTGGAGGAGAGGCTGAAGGGATAGATTCTTCAGCATCAGAGTCCTCATAAGGGGGTAGAGAGTATCCCTGGTCTGAAGAGGAATCAGAGGAAATGGAAACCTGATCAGAGGAATCAGTCTGTATCCTGCCTAGGCCTTTTCTCAGGAGGGGGATGGGAACCCCTGATTAGAGTAATGAGGTCTTCGGCCATTTTAAGCATCTGTTTCTTGGGCATGGAGGAATGTCCAAGAGAATGCTGTACTTGTTTCTTTATCTTTAATGGTACCTTTGTCTTGGCTGTTGTTTTAATGGTAAGCTGTGAATGTCTGAAAACACCCTCAGAAGCCAATGCCTGCTCAGCGGCTCTGGACCCATCTGAGGGATTAGTTTCCGTAGGCCCAATACCTTGAGTTTCCAGAGGCCTAGTTGTCTCCACGTGGGAGTCGGAAGCGGCCTGTGGCTCTGAGGTAGCGGGTGTCAGGGGCTGCGAAAGCACCTCACTGAGAACCGGTGACTGGCCTAGAAGAGGTTTTGTCGGTTTTGGACCTCGGATGCCTGTCTTTATCCTTGTCTTTGCGTTTTTTTGGCATTGAGGTAGTTGGTTGATCCGACGGCATAGTATAAATGAACCTTCGGCCAAAGTAGTGCAAAGCAAAATCAAAACGTCTTTTTATAGTGCGTTTGTTAAATCTAGCACAAAACCGACTAGTGACGTCGTGATCAGGGCCTAGGCATGGAATACAGTAAGAGTGGAAGTCCTTATGAGGCATTTGCTTCCCCACAAGAAATACAATTATTAACTTTTTCTGACATTGGTCTGAGGCAAGAAAAAAAAGTTTCCCCAATGGGGTACTTAGCTTTATTGAAGACTTCGGATCTGAAATTCGACTTTGAAAATCTCAGGAGTCGGCCGACCGGCACTTGCGAACTGCTTCTGCTTTAGGCACCGCGCGGCAAGAAAGACTGAAGAAAATGGCGTTGGATGCATCTTATATACCCCTGGCGCACTGACATCAGGGAAGAAGCGACAGCAACCGATGCCAGACCAAGACTTTGGAACTCTGGCCGACTGCGGGACTGCCTGATGGCAGGATAACCCAAGTGTAATGACTGCAGCAGTGTAACACGATGAACATCTGCTTCTGCTACAGGCTCCATGGCAAGAAATACTGATGTAATGACACCGGCTGCCTTGCTTTACAGCACTGACTACCAGACGTCAGACTACAGGTGACTGCAGCAGACACAAAAAAAAATTGACTCTGGTATTCGGGTCGGCTGAGGGCTACCACAGTAAGGATAACCCACAGGTGATGACTGCAATAGTGAAACACGAAGATAATCAATAGTTGTGGCAAATCTTACTATAACCATAGATGTCCTTCTCTTCTACATTGCAGTATTCTTTACATATGGTTTGTATTCCACCATACGACCAGATGGCCGGCCAGTACACAAACACATTTAGCCAGTGCCAGTACATGGGACGATGCACGTCTGCTTTGACAAAGTCAGCCATAAAATTACATCCGCACGTACCATCCTAAGAACACGAATGCCCCATGAGTAATAAGAGTCCCAAAGTCATCCAGGGAAGTGACAAGATGCAAAAGGAAGGAGAGAGGGACAGAATACTACAACATAAAAGAGAAGGACATCTATGGTTATGGTATGATTTTACACAACTATTCTGTGCCCTTCTATTCAGTGTTGCAGTATTCTTTACATGTGGGAGAGTACCATAGCTTAATTGGGACCCTGGGAGGTGGAAGGGACAAAGGAAGGCTGCAAGAAACCCATGGAGAAAGTACAGATGTGTACACTTACCATAAATGTAGATGTTAGAGTGTATTCAATGTTGCAGTCATTACATTTTGGTAATCTGCTGGCAGGTTGCCCTCAGTCAGCCTGATTAACAAAGTCTTGGGTCCTACGTCGGTTGCTGTCTCTTCTTCCATGATGTCAGGTCGTCAGGGGTATAAAACATGCAGCCAACTCCATTACATTACTTTTTCTTGCCCCAAAATGTCAGAGATATATATATATATATATTATATTATATAAATATATATATATGTATGTATATGTATGTATATGTTTATATATATATATATATATATATATATATATATATATATATATATATATATATATATATATATATACACACACACATACACATATATATATATATATATATATATATATATATATGCATGTATATATGTATATGTATATATATATATATATATATATATATATATATATATATGTATATGTATGTATGTATATATATATATATATATATATATATGTATATGTATGTATGTGTGTGTGTGTGTGTGTGTGTGTATATATATATATATTATATTATATAAATAATTTAAAACACTATATATTAAAACTTCAGCTTGGCAAGCTAAGAACTTGGTTATATTCAACTGGACGTATAAAAGAATTTAAGTACCTTTTTATGCACTTTTTCTTTTAAAAAATACAGTATTTAAATTGATTTAAACTGTGTATGAAGGAGTGTTGAAGGAATTTTTAACTGGTTATTCTGCTCTTCAGTAACTTGAACTAAAAGCTAGTGTTGGCTGAATTTTGTTATTTGCTAGTAATTACAGGTGTGGGGGTAGCCACATTCAGTGATTTCCTGTCCTTGCATATTTAAACTGGTGCATGTGAAATAATTCCTGCTTTAAAACTTCAGCTTGGCAAGCTAAGAACTTGGTTATATTCAACTGGACGTATAAGAGAATTTAAGTACCTTTTTATGCACTTTTTCTTTTAAAAAATACAGTATTTAAATTGATTTAAACTGTGTATGAAGGAGTGTTGAAGGAATTTTTAACTGGTTATTCTGCTCTTCAGTTATTCCCACCCACCCAGTTATTCCCACCCACCCGCCCTGTTTTTGTTTTGGTGTTAATCTTAGTGGCACTGAAACTGCCCGCCCCTCAGCCTGCCTCTGGGCCCATCTCATTTGCTCACTCAACTGAGTGCAGTGAGATCATATTCTGATTTCAGGCACTCCTACTGTGTACAAAGAGAGCATCTGGGAAATAGAAAAAAAAAATTAAGCTTATTTCCTGCCTTTCTTGTTAAGTGGTACAGACTATTTGTAGGCTTCTGAGCCCCCAAGCCCTTCTGTGTTTGAGGGAAGCCTTCTAGCTTGTTTTTTTTTTTTTCTTGTAACTAGCCAGTTTTCTAGTTTCAGCACTCAAATCTGTTTCTTTGATCTCAGCACTTGTTCAGAAAAAAAAAAAAAAAAAAAAAAAAAAATTTCATCTGCTTTTACTGTACTTGTGTTTTTACCTACTTCTTTTACTTTTGCATCATCTTAAAATACTCAATTGTATTTATTACTGCTTGGTGTAACTCATTCTAAGCCTTTTGGTTTAAACACTTGGGCTTCGGACCAGTTAGTTGTTTTGCACTGAGAGGTTTGTGGTCTGCACTGTTGTGGCAGAACAGGTAGCTTACATCCTTCTAGGTTGAGAACTGCTGATTGAGGGCTCAGTGTCTGTTATTCTAAAAGTGTATTAATTCTGGTTTAAGCACTTGGGCTTTCAAGCCAGTTATTTTACATTAAGAGGGTTCGTGGTCTGCACTCTTGTGGGAGGAGAGGCTGGACTCTGCCCTTCTGAGCTGGGAATTTCTGGTTAAAGGCTTATAGTGCATGCATATCTGAACTGTTTCTTACTGAAGTTGGTGCGCCTTGTTTGCTGTGGCATAGACTGGATTCGGGCCTGCTGGATCTAGCTTTGTTTGTGTAACTTGAGCACTAATCCAGACATTCTCTAAAGTATTCAATGGTATTTATTACTGCTTGGTTGTAACTTGATTAAAGTGTAGCTATCATTCAAGTCTTTTGGATTAAGCACTTGGGCTTCAGACCAGTTGTTTTACATTAGGAAGGTTTGTGGCAAGCACTGTGGTGGCAGGACAGGTAGCTTTCATCCTTCTAAGTTGGGAACTGCTGATTGAGAGCCCAGTGTCCAAGTGTATTAGTTCTGGTTTAGGCACTTGGGCTTCAGGCCAGTTATTTTACATTAAGAAGGTTCGTGGACTGCACTCTTGTGGGAGAAGAGGCTGGACTCTGCCCTTCTGAGCTGGGAATTTTCTGGTTAAAGGTTTATAGTGCCTGAATATTTGAACTGTATCTTACTGAAATTGGTTCACCTTGTTTGCTCTAGCATAGACTAGATCCAGGCCTACTGAATCTAGCTTTGTTTATATACTTGTTGTTTGTTTGCTTGTTATTTCCTGGAAGCTAATTCACCTAATACGCAACTTCTCAGCTTCTGTGGATCACTAGTGATATCTGCATTGCTTACTGTACTTATTTCCTTGTTTCACTTGAAAGAAAGTTACTGTTTGTCGTTTTGCATTTAGTTACTTGTATCACATTGCACTCAAGTTACCTGGCACTTGCTCACTAAAGCAATTATATAAGTCAGCACTAAAAATTAAAAGCACTACACCCTCACTCCCCACTGGCCCTTGTTTTCAATTAAGGATTTCCCAATATTATTCTAGCATGTCCAAAGGTCAGTTGTCAATCTCCTCTCCGGTCCAGCTGGTGAATCTGGGAATCTTGAGGCAATGTTATAACTGCCTCATGTACACAGATAACCCTCTCCTCCTCCCACATAACACAAATACTTGAGAGATGCAGCTATTTAGCCAAACTGGAGGCTGAGCTCTCTCAACTCAGGACTGGCAAGACCAGACAGGAGGAGAAGGCAACTACACACACCACAAAACCAGCCTCACATAATGCTACCACTCCACTGAATCAAACACATAAACACACAAAGACATACTCGGAGGCTCTGAGTAAAAATTTACCTAAACAGCAGAGGCCTCCAAAGCAGACACCCAAACAACTGCTACCTCAAGACACCCCACAAGCAACACATAAACCACAAAAGCAGTGTGCAAAGCAGTCACAGCCCTTAAGGCCAAATACAACACCAAACATACTTGTCATAGGTGACACCATAGTCAGACACACTGACGTCCCACTCACCAGGCTGAACAAGGAGAGGGTCACAGTAAGCTGCCTATCAGGCTAGAATCCGCCACATAACACAAGCACTCGGGTCACTCCACAGCAAGTACAAATATGACACAGTCATTGTCCATGCTGGTGTGAACGACCTGAGACGTACCTCCCTGGACTGCATGAAAAGAGACATAGAGGAGCTCTCTGATTATGTAGCCCAGGCAGGTATGACCCTAACCCTGAGCAGTATCCTTCCTTCACCAAGAATGCTGCCACAATATAGAGACAAGATGATCAGCTTTAACAATTGGCTTAATGTCTGGTGTCATTCAAAGGGGATCCAGTGTCTGTCTGCCTGGGATGACATGCTTGACAAGCCACGCTGCCAAGGGACGGCTTGCACCTGTCACCCTGGGATTCGGATATTGGGTAAGGCCCTTGCCACCCCCATAGTGGCCTTTTTAGGCAAGGCTCAAATTCTAAACCTACCACCCTAGAAAACAAAAATGGGAAGAAATTGAGGGTAATGCTGCTCAATGCCAGAAGTCTAAATCTCAAAATGCATGCACTCGAGGCCCTTCTCAGTATGGAGAACATCGATGTCTGTGCTGTAACTGAAACCTGGTTCAAGGCTCCTGAGAGCACCCGGCACTATTAGGTTTTACCTCATATCATGCGTTCGCCCCAAAACCCGGACCACTCCACAAAAGGAGGGGTGTATCCATATTCATAAAGGATACTCACACCTCCAGGTTGGTGGCAACGCATGAAGCTTTGGAAACCATCCAGGTGCAACTAACAATAGGCAAAACTGCTCTACAAATTGTAGCATGCTACAGGCCACCCTCTCAAACTCAGGAACCCCACACAGCCTTCCTGAAGACACTGGAGGGTATAAATGTATCTCCAAACACCATCATATTGGGTGACTTCAACTACCCGAATATAGACTGGGAACATTACTCAAGCCCTAACTTTCTAGCCCAACGGTTCCTGGAGTTCATAAATTCAAATGCCATGGAACAGCTAGTCACTGTTCCCACGAGAGGAGAAAATATACTAGATCTCATTGTCACAAACATGGGGATAAAATGCTCCACACGAAGTATATCCCTCATTGGTGAGATCTGATCATAAACTAATCTCACTGGAAATCCACATCCGCCCCACCCCAAACAAAAAGACCATAGTGAAGAACTTCTCTAAAGCAAACTTCACACTACTCAAGACTGGTGTGGTATCCTTCAAGGCCCCTGAGTCAGAGGAAACCACAACCCAAGCTGGAAGCCCTTACAAATGCCTTCTATGAACACCTCCAGGACTGCATGGATCAGGCAATCCCAAATAAAACCAAGACTCTTTCCACAAAGGGCAAACGTCCAGTCTGGTGGACCCCAGCCATTAACAAACTTTACAATAAGAGGAGAAAGCTATTACATGATAGAACAAAATCCATAAAAGGGAAGTCACCCTGATCATTATTAGTAAAAAATACGAGCACTCATAAAATCAACTAAGGCCAATTTTGAGAGAAAAATTGCCATGGATTCAAAGGACAATCATAAGGCCTTTTTCAGCTATGTTAGGAACCTGGGTGGAAACTCACAGATATGCTCAGAATTAGTCCAAAATGATACAAAAATCACTGAACCCACAGACATTGCCAACATACTGGCAGACAGGTTCAGTGCAAACTTCACCCCCCTGTCCCCCCCTAAAGGAGAGATAACTATCCCAGCCGAGTGTAGCCTCCCGGACATCTCAAATGCGCAGGTGAAAGCTGCTCTCTCTAAAGCTAAAAACACAGCATCAATGGGACCGGATGGTGTCCCCGGCTGTGTGCTACACGAGCTAAATGAGGAATTAAACCCGCACATAAGGCAGCTGTTTAATCTCAGCCTTACCACAGGATACGTGCCCAAGGAGTGGCGTACGGCAACTGTGGTCCCACTCCACAAAGGTGGCGCCTCTACGGACCCTGGTAATTACCGCCCATAAGCTTAACAAGTCTAGTCTGCAAAGCTATGGAGAGGATCATAATGGAGCTCATAAACAAAGACATAGGGGACTTGCAGACACTGGACCCGACCCAGTTTGGCTTTGTCAAGGGAAGATCATGCCTTTTGAACTTGGTCGACTTCTTCGAAATAGTCACCAAGGCCATTGATGAGGGAAAGGCAGTCCATACAGCCTACCTTGACCTTGCAAAGGCTTTCGACACAATACCCCACTCGGGTATTGTAGAAAAACTTACCAGCTTAAATGTAAACCCATATGTCACAAGATGGGTTGCAAACTGGCTTAAGGACAGAACCCACAGGGTTAGAGTTGCTGGCGCTGTGTCAGACTCCAAGCCGGTCACAAGTGGTGTCCCACAGGGCTCGGTCCTTGGCCCCCTATTGTTTGGCATCTACTTCTCAGAAGTACAGGCCAACATGGGAGGACTTTGGCTGACAAAGTTTGCAGATGACTGCAAACTGGGCGCCATAGTGGAAAGTGCATCGGACACTGATATCCTTCAGAAGGGACTCACGGAAACAGATAGCTGGTGCCAGAGCCATGGCCTGAAGTTAAACGCCAAAAAATGTATAGTCATACCCTTCGGGAAAAACAAGGTAACCCCAAGCTACCATATAGGTGGCAATCCACTAAGCACAGAAGAGGTTATCAGGGACCTGGGGACCCAAGTTGACAGTGGCCTTTCTTTTGACACTCACATTGCTAAAGTGGTTAGAAATACCTTCTACATTGCCCACCTGATCATGAAGGGATTCACATCCAGATCTAGTGAGGTCATTGTTCCCCTGTACTCTTCACTTATCAGACCAATGATCGAGTAGAATGCCCCATTCGGGACGTATCTCACCCGACATCTGCAGCAATTGGAGAGACCCCAAAAGTTCCTCACCAAAAGGATAAAGGGACTCCAAAATCTGTCATATGCTGTCAGATTGAAGAAACTCCAGCTCTATTCAGTCGCATACCGTCTGCTCAGAGGTGACATGTGCCTGACATACAAGGCCATGTCCAACCCGGAATTAATGGACATGCTCCACCTCAAAAAATCCAAATCCACCAAAACCACTAGAGCAAGCGACTTAAACCTTAGCACGGATATAAATAGGACGTGCTGGAGGGATAGATTTATCACTCAGAGACTCCCTATGCTGTGGAATAAAATCCCAGTCCATGTGAGGCAGAGCACCTCGCTGACTCTGTTCAAGAGAAATCTAGACCTGTGGATGGGAGATCGTAGGTTTACCCCGGGAATCATCTCTGGGTCACTGCTGGACAGAGGCACAACAAACTAATGGGCACAGTATTTTTTCATATAAGGGGTGGCGTAAGCCACAATAATTTGGGCTAGGCTTATAAATGCCTTAGGGCAGATAGCCTAGTATAAACCTATGAACCTATATATATATATATATATATATAAAATTTAACACACAAAAAATATACCGCCAAACAAAAGCAAATACACCAAAAAGGCTTTTGAGCAAAGCAAAAGAAAGGAGAGGTATACTAAGAGAAAAACATTGGGCTGGAGGGTGGGTAACCAGGACTGCAACAGTGAATACACTCAAACATCTACATTTATGGTAAGTGTACACAAAGTAAAGTTTTGTACCTACCATAAATGTAGATGTTAGAGTGCTAATACAGCTGCAGTCATAACAGATGGCTTATCCTGCAGTCAGGCGGGTCCTCGGTCGGCCGAATTCCAAAGTCTAGGTCCGGCGTCGGTTGTCGTCGCTTCTTCCCTGACGTCAGTGCGACAGGGGTATAAAAGAACCAGCCAACGCCATTTTCTTCAGTTTTTCTTGCCCCAGATGTCAGGTGCCCCCAGAAGGAAGGCAATACATAAATTTATGTAATAATGCAATGCAATATAATCAAAATACAGTAGTTGCAAGCAAATACACCATAAATGAATACCCCATTCAGGTTGTATGAGGAGGTGTTAGCCAATAGGCCTGTCCCAAGAGGGGAAGGAGGGAGGGAAACCTGGACTGCAGCTGTATTAGCACTCTAACATCTACATTTATGGTAGGTACAAAACTGTACTATGTTCATCGTGCATACAGCTGCAGTCATAACAGATGGGTAGAATCCCAAAGCTAAAAAAGGGGTGGTAGGCACTAGGTGGAACTAGGAGGAGCCAGGATAGACTGCAGTGGCAAAGCCTGCTCTAGTTTTGGAGTATAATGGTAGGTGGTAGTGCTTGGAGAAGGTATGCACAGAACTCCAAATGGCTGCTTCCAAAATATCTTTGGTAGGAACTCCTCTGAGGAAAGCTGCAGAGGTAGCTGTGGCCCTTGTGGAGTGAGATCTGATGCCTGCAGGTACAGTTTTACCATGAAAAGAGTAACAAAAGCGTATGCAGTGGGCTATCCATTTTGAGATTGTCCGTTTGGAAATTGGCTTCCCTTGAGCTCCTATAGCATAGGACACAAAGAGTTGTTCTGATTTTCTGAAAGGCTTTGTTCTGTCCAAATAATAACGCAGCTGTCTGTGGATGTCCAAGGAATGTAGTAGTCTCTCCCCTTTGTTTTGAGGATTAGGGTAAAAGGTAGGTAAGTGGATAGCCTGACTCAAAGCTACCCTGGATACCACCTTTGGCATAAAGGACAGGTTGGTTCATAAGGAAACTCTGTCCTGATGGAAAATGATGAAAGGCTGCACAGCCATGAGGGCTTGTAGTTCCGATACCCTGCGAGCGGAGGTGATAGCCAGAAGGAAGGCTGTTTTCCAGGACAAATATTGCAAATCTGTTGAGGCAGCTGGCTCAAAAGGAGGCAAGGTCAGCTTTTCTAGAATGAAATTGAGGTCCCAAGCAGGTATTGGTTGTTTCCTTGGGGGTTTTATATTCTTAGCCCCTCTGAGGAACTGTCTTAAGAGGGGGTGAGAGAATAAAAGCGGAACAGTGTTGTATTCTGCAGAAATGGCTGAGGCATGGATTTTGATGGAGGAGAATGAAAGCCCACTGCTTAGCAGCTCAGCTAGATACTGTAATATTTGAGGTAAATTCAGTTTTCCAAGATTCTGGCCCTTTTTCTCATTCCAGGCAGAAAACCGTTTCCATTTTGCGGAGTAAGCTTTTCTAGTAGACGGCCTTCTGGCCTCCAAAATGACATCCTGCACCTCCTTGGAGACTAGGGTCTGTTGTGAAGTTAAGGAATCTTCCATGCGGCCAGATTGAGTGTTTTCAGCTGACTGTGAAGAGTTTTGAAGCTGTGCTGAGTCAGAAGAAGAGGCATTAGAGGTAGGGTCCATGGTGGGGAATGCGTCAGGCTCCTCAGGAGTGGGTACCAGTGCTGTCTTGGCCAGTCTGGAGCAATGAGAATCATCTTTGGTCTGTCTGCTCTGGTTTTTAATAGAACTTTGGGCAGCAGAGGAAGAGGTGGAAAGGCATAAACTGTCATTGTTGTCCAAATGAAAGAGAGAGCGTCCACTCTCCAGGCCTGTGGATGAAAGGTCCTTGAGCAGAATTTTGTCAATTGGTGATTTTTATGGGAGGCAAAGAGATCTAGGTCTGGCCTTCCCCATGCTTGAATTATCTCTGTAAAAACTTGAGGATGCAACTTCCATTCGTGTGGATCTGTCATATTTCTGCTTAGGTTGTCTGCCAGTGTGTTTTCCTTGCCTGGCAAGTACTGTGCTTGAAGTTCGATTTGTAATTCCAGAGTCATGTTCCAAAGTGACATGGCCAGCCTGCATAGGGGGTATGAATGGGTTCCTGGGGGTATGAATGGGTTCCTCCCGGTTTGTTTATGTACCACATTACTGTGGTGTTGTCTGTCCTTATCAATAGTTGACCTGGATGCAGAAGGTCTTTGAAAGCTATAATAGCATTTATTACTGCTAGCATTTCCTTTTGATTGATGTGAAGGTGCTTTTCTTTTTGGGACCATTTGCCCTGAATGCACCGATCTGTCATGAGCACCTCCCAGGCGTAGTCCGAGGCGTCTGTTGTGATGACGATTTGCTTGAGGCTTGCAGAATGGGAGACCTGTGTTTGTCTGGCATGCTTGAGCCCACCACAGAAATTCCTTTTGAAGACATGGAATTAGTGGTATTATTGTTTCCAAACTGTGGCTGTGTTGAGACCATAGGTTTTTCAGGTACCATTGAAGTTTCCTCATATGCAACTTTGCACATGGGATTAGTAGGATGCAAGATGCCATGAATCCCAGAGCCTGCAAGATTTTCCTTGCAGTCAGCCTGGTGAAATTTGCTAGTTTTCTGAAGTATTGAGTTAGTTGCCCCTGTTTCTCTGGCGTGAGGTAGGCTATCTGGGTGTTTGTGTCCAAGTTGGCACCCAGGAAAATTATTTTCTGAGAGGGTATTAGCCTTGATTTCTTTTTGTTGACTGTGTATCCCAGAGAATTCAACATTATTACAAAAGCCAGATGTTTCAGAAGTATGTGCTTGCTGTCCGCTTGGATCAGGCAGTCGTCCAAATATGGGTATATTTGTATCCCTTGAAGTCTGCAGTAGGCAATTACTGATGCCAGGCATTTCGTGAATACTCTGGGCGCAGTAGATAAGCCAAAGGGCAATGCAGAGAATTGATAATGGGTTGAACCTGCAAGAAATCTGAGGTATCTTCTGCAATTTTGTCTGATTGGGACATGCAGGTATGCCTCCTTGAGGTCCAATGTTACCAGCCAAGACTCCTTGCCCAGCATGGGAAGAAGCTGCTGTAATGTGAGCATCTTGAATTTTGGCACGAGTAAAAATGTGTTTAGGATGGATAGGTCCAAAATAGGTCTCCAATCTTTTCTCTTCCTTGGTACCAGGAATAAAAACCTTGACCTTGTTCTTGAGTAGGTACCTCTTGAATAGCTTTCATGTCCATGAGATCTGAAATTTGTCTTTGTGCCTCTGCCCTTTGATTGTGTGGCAGGTCTCTCATTTTTGGAAGGGTGTGAAAATGGAATCTGTAGCCTCTGTTTATAATGTCCAGGATCCATTTGTCTTTTGTGACAATATGCCAATTTTTCGAAAATGCCAGTTTTCCGCCTAAGGGTGCTGCCATTTGAGCCTTGCTTGGTATGCAAAGGGGAAAGTCATTGGGTTTGCTTTCTGAATGGCTGCGAACTATCCTCACCACCTCTTTGTGAAGGAGCTTGCCACTGTCTGCCTTTAAACGATCCTTGAGATTGCCCTCTGCCCCTCAGGCGCCCGTATCTACCTCTTTGGGGTCTGTCCGTGGCTGGAAAGGACCAATTTTTGGAAGGCCAATTTCTACTGAAACGTGGAGGTTGCACCTGTAGAAAATCTTTCACTGTTTGCATTGATTTAGCCTTTTCCTCCATTTTCTTTAATACCTCCTCAGCTTTAACACCAAATAATACATCCTTTTGTAGAGGGGCATCTAGTAATTTAGCTTTGACATGATCTGGTAAGGTTTGCTCCTTGAGCCAGGCATGTCTATGCATGACTGATCCTGTAACAGCAGCTCTACATGAAGCCTCTAGAGCATCAAAACCACACTGTAAGGTATGTTTACCCACTTGTTCTGCACTATGCATCAAATCCTGCAACTCCTTCAAGTCTGGTTGTTCAGGTTGTGACATTTTGCTTCTCAACTGTGATAACAGAAACTATTGGTACTTTAACATATGGAACTGGCAGTTTAATGCCCTCATGGTTAAGGTGGCCGAGGTGTATACCTTTTTTCCCCACCTTTCAAAAGATATGGAATCTCTCTCAGAAGGTAATGGATTTTTAGCAGTGGAGGCCTTAATTCCCTTGGGGCCCTGTGAGATAGTTTCTGGGTCAGCCGCATGGCTTTTGTATAAAAATTGGTGTGAGTCAGGAACCCGGTAGTACCAGTCAGGCTTGACTGGGGCTGGAGGTAAAGAGTCTAGGTTAAGGCAGGCCTCCGAATACACATCATCTAGTATGTCTAAGACAGGAGGTATAGCCAGAGGCCTGTGCTGAGGTAGCAAGAGAAAATCCCTAAGCCTTTTCTTGGAGTCGGAGTACTCTTGGCCTTCCCAGTGGAAGTGTTCCCTCAAGGTATGCAAGGTTTCCCCAAATGAGTAATCCTCTGGGGGGGGGGGACAGAGGGAATGGACTCCTCTGCATCAGAATCTTCAAAAGGGGAGTAAGAATGTTCCTGTTCATCAGAGTGCTCTGAAATAATGGAGGCCTGGTCAGAGGAGGGGGATTCTTCCTCCACTCTGGGCCTTTTGTCCGGGGGGGGGTTGAGAACCCCTGATAAGAGTAATTAAATCCTCAGCCATTTTAAGCATCTGTTTTTTAGGCATGGGGCCTGGAGAAGGGCCCTGTGTAGCTTGTCTCTTGGAATGCATGGCTGCTTTAGACTTAGTGAAAGCCTTGATGGAAAAAGAAGAGGAAGGTCTGAAGACACCTTGAGAGGAGGCAGACCTGTCTACATTTTGAGTTTCACCACCAAGAGTGGCTTCGGTGTCTGTAGTTGGGGTGTGGGCCGAGGAGCCTGCGACCTTGGGCACAGCAGACACCGCCAATGAAGTGTCGTCGGTAGGCAGGGGCTGCGTAGGCGCCTCGCTGAGAACCAGACCACCTGTAGTAGGCTTTGGCGTGGTGTCGGTAGAGGCCGCGGACCTCGTGTGTCGGTCCTTATCTTTGCGGTTTTTAGACAAAACTGGTGTCGGAGTATCCGACGACATAATGTAGTTAAATTTTTTGCCAAAATAGTGCTGGGCGAACTCCGCCCGACACTTAATGGTGCGTTTGTTGAATGTAGCACAAAAACGACAGACCGAGACGTTGTGGTCTGGGCCTAAGCAAGGAATGCAGAGGGAATGAAAATCCTTATGCGGTATTTGCTTCCCCACATGAAATACAATTATTAACTTTGTCTGACATCGGTCAGAGGCAAGAAAAGTTTCCCAAACGGGGTACTTAGCATTCAAGAAGACTTCGGTTGCAAAATTTTCGTAATTTCAGGAGCTGGCCGAACGGCACTTGTGAACTGCTTCTGCTTCGGGTACAGCACGGCAAGAAAGACTGAAGAAAATGGCGTCGGATGGTTCTTTTATACCCCTGTCGCACTGACGTCAGGGAAGAAGCGACGACAACCGACGCCGGACCTAGACTTTGGAATTCGGCCGACCGAGGACCTGCCTGACAGCAGGAGAACCCATCTGTTATGACTGCAGCTGTATGCACGATGAACATCTGTACTATGTTCTTCGTGTTTCACTGTTGCAGTCATTACATCTGGGTAGATTCCCAAAGCAATGTTTGGGGAGGATGGATTTATACAGCATTAGGAGCAGCTATAAGGCCCTGCAGTACAGCAGTGGCAAAGCCAGCTCTGGATTTAGAGAAGAGAGGTAAATGGTACTGTTTGTTGAACGTATGAACCGAGCTCCAGGTAGCAGCTTCTAGAATATCTCTGGTAGGAACCCCTCTGAGAAAGGCTGCAGAGGTAGATGCAGCCCTGGTGGAATGTGATCTGATCCCCTTGGGGATAGGTTTACCATGGTGCATATAGCAGAAACTAATACAATGGCTTATCCATTTGGAAATAGTCTCCTTTGAAATAGACTTTCCCTATGCCCCTGCAGCAAATGCCACCGTTCAGATTTTCTTAGAGAGTTTGTCCTGTTTAAGTAGAATCTAAGTTGTCTGTGTACATCCAATGAATGCAGAATCCACTCACCCTTGTTTTGTGGATTGGGAAAGAAAGTTGGCAGATGAATGGTCTGATTAAGGGCCACACTGGATACCACCTTAGGCATGAAAGATGGATTGGTCCTGACAGCCACCGTGTCTGGATGAAAAATAATGAAAGGCTCCACTGCCATAAGAGCCTGTAATTCTGAAATCCTTCTAGCTGAAGTGACTGCTAAAAGGAAAGCTGTTTTCCAGGAGAGAAGTTTTAGGTCTGCAGTAGCAGCTGGCTCAAAAGGATGGAGAGTGAGTTTTTTCTAAAACAAAATTGAGGTCCCATGCAGGAGTTGGTGCTCTCTTGGGAGGTCTTAAATTTTTGGCCCCTCTGAGATACTGCTTTAGCAGAGGATAAGAGAAGAGGGGAGGCTCTGTGCTGTAATGAGCTGAAATGTCAGATGCATGGATTTTTATGGAAACGAAAGATAGGCCCTTGTGAAGCATCTCAGTTAAGTACTGTAGAATCTGAGGAATATTGGGCGCATTGCTGTGCTTATACCTTGTGATTGGTTCCAGGCACAGAATCTTTTCCATTTGTCAGCGTAAGATTTTCTAGTACTAGGCCTTCTAGCCTCCAAATTAACCATCACAGGTTTGCTGAGGGATGCAAAGGGTGAAATTAGTTCATTAGCCACGCTGCAAGATTCAAAGTTTGGAGCAGAGTGTGCAGAATTTGGTAGTTCTGCTGAGACGGTAGGTAAGGTGTCTGAGGCAGGTGCCACGGAGGAAGGTGTGACATTGCGCAGGAGTGGGTCCAGTGTTGGCGAGGCCAGTCTGGAGCAATCAGAATCATTTTTGGTTTGTCTTGTCTCACTTTTAGTAGAACTCTGGAGAGCAGAGGCAGAAGGGGAAAAGCATGACTGATGGGTTTTTCCAGCTGATGATACAGCATCCACTTTCCAAGCTTTTTGTGATGAATTCTTGTGCAGAATTTGTCCAACTGATAGATCTTTTTGCCTCACCCCACAACTATGTCTGGGCTCCCCCATTTGCATGTCAACATGCTGAAAACTTGTGGCTCCAGTTTCCATTCGTGTGGGTCCATAAGATTTCTGTTTAGTTCGTCTGCCAGAGTACTTGGCTTTCCTGGCAGGAATTGAGCTTGAAGTTGTATTTGATAGGTCAAGGCCGTGTTCCACAATGCCATGGCTAGTCTGCAAAGTGGGTAGGAATGTGTACCCTCCTGCTTGTTTATGTACCACATAACTGTGGTGTTGTCAGTCTATCATTATTTGTCCTGGATGAAGGTAGTCCTTGAAGGCTGTCAGTGCATTCTGTACAGCTAGCATCTCTTTCCGATTGATATGTAGGTGCATTTGATTTGGGCTCTATTTGTCCTAAATGCACTTTCCTGCCACATGATTCCACCCCCCCCCCAAGCATAGTCTGATGTGTCTGTAGTTAGGGTTTAGGCGGCAGGGGGTGGAGTGAATGGCAGTCCCTTGTTTTGGTGGCACGCCTCTGCCCACCATAGGAACTCTAGTTGCAGGCAAGGTATAACATAGCAATAACCCACGCCTGGGTGTGGGTAATGCTGGATTTACCCATGGTTGGTGCGGTTTGATCACGAGGGCAAAGCCAGAGTGGCCAAATAAAGACAACCGTGGGTAAATCCAGCATTACCCAATTTCTATTACACAATGACATTAAGAAAAAAAAAAATACTTTTCCTAAATAATGGCATTGTATAATGCCCTCCTTGCTGCCCTTCCGCAGCTGTCTGGTATTCTGCAGCAGTTCTGATGTACTGCGCATGCGTATGCTTACGCAGTACATCAGAGCTGTGGGCAAAAGCAACAGAGAAAGCAAGATCTCGGTTGCTTTTTACAAACTATCTCGCTATGTTAAAGGAGTTTAACATAGCAAGACACCTTTAAAAAAAGCAACGGAGAATCTCTGTTCCTTTTTTTAAAGCTGTCTCGCTATGTTAAACCCATTTAACATAGCAAGACACCTTTAAAAAGAGCAACGGAGATAAAAAGATCTCAGTTAGCTTTAAAAAAAGTATCTCACTATGTTAAACTCGTTTAACATAGCGAGACAGTGTGCAAAAAACAACTGAGATCTTGCGTTCTCCGTTGCTGTAAAAAAAAAAAAAAAAAAAAAAAGTTATACTAATGGAAAAAGTCCAGGTGACCGGACCATTTTCCATTACTATAACTCCGATTTACAAGGGGGACGCTGACCAATCAGCGAGCACATTTTGGAATATTAATGGGGGGTATTTGTATAATAGGAATCATTGTTTCCAGGCTGTGACAATGTTGACTCCATAAAAGCGGCACAGTGGTGCAGCGGTTAACGTTGTTACCTCACAGCAAGAGGTTCTCCGGTTCGATTCTCGGCTGGGGTGCCTTCTGTGTGGAGTTTGCATGGGTTTCCTCCCACATTCCAAAGACATGCATCTGGAGCATTTCTCCCCGGGCCTCCGCTGAAAACAGGCTCTGTGGAACCTAGTCGGACTTTCCCGGTCAAAAAATGTTAAATAAAATAAACTTTTTAAGTACCACTGAGGTTTCCTCATATGCAGTCTTGTATATGGAATTAGAAGAATGCAGGAGGCCATGAAACCAAAGGCTTGCAGAATTTGTCTTGCAAATAGCAGGGTCTTTGTCGCCACCTGTTTGAAGTAAGTCAACAATTGAATTTGCTTTTCTGGCGTAAGGTAAGTCACCTGGGCAGTTGTATTCAAGCTTGCATCCAGGAATGTAATTTTTTGAGAGGGTACCATTTGTGATTTCATTTCGTTTATGGTGTACCCTAGACAAGTAAGAACCCTTTTTACAAACGCCAGATGCTTTAGAAGAATGTCCTTGTTTTCTACCTGAATTAGACAATCGTCAATGTATGGATATATTTGAATAGTTCTTTGCCTGCAAAATGCAATTACTGGTGCCAGGCACTTTGTGAAGACCCTGGGCGCAGTAGATAAGCCAAAGGGCAGTCGAGAGAACTGGTAATGCAAGTAGCCTGCTCTGAAGCGGAGGTATCTTCTGCAAGATTCCCTGATTGGGATATGCAGGTAAGCCTCTTAAGTCTAGAGTTACCAACCAGGCATCTTTGCCTAGCATAGGTAGTAATTGTTGAAGAGTCAGCATCTTGAATTTTGGAATGTCCAGAAATGTGTTTAGAGTGGATAAGTCCAGAATTGGACGCCATGATTTGCCTTTTCTGGGTACCAGGAAAAGTCTTGAATAGAAACATTGTCCTTTTTTACTCTTCTGGTACTAGTTGAATAGCCCCCATGTTCATGGGGGACAGAACTTGTTTCTGGGCCTCTGCCCACTGATTTGGGGGCAGATCTGGTCATCTGTTTGGGATTGGCAACGTGTGGAATTGAAATCCGTACCTCTGGGATACTATATTTAAAACCCATTTGTCCTGGGTAATAAGTTGCCAGTTTCGTGCATGAAGTGCCAGTTTCCCCCCCAAAGGGGTGGCTAAAAGGTAAGTTCTTGGTGACTGTAGAGGGAAGTCATTGAGACTTTTTACGATAGGGAGGTGCCTTGTTTCCAGATTTGGAGGTGGAGGCACCCCATTGTTTTGTTCTAAAAGTTCCTTGTGACTGAAACCTGGAGCCTTTGGAACATCTTGATTTGACTTGAGAGGCTCTCGAGGGGACTGGAAAAGACCAGTTCTTAGTAGGCCAGTGCCTACTAAATCTTGGAGGTTGCACTTGAAAGAAATATGTCACAGTTTGCATAGATTTAGCTTTATCTTCCATCTTTTTTAACACTTCTTCAGCCTCATTACCAAAGAGATGGTCCTGTTGTAAAGGAGCATCCAACAATTTTGCTTTAACATGGTCAGGCAGAGTTTGCTCTTTGAGCCAAGCATGGCTTCTTAGCACAGATCCAGTTACAGCAGCCCTGCAAGAGGCCTCCAAGGAATCAAAACCACACTGCAAAGTATGTTTTCCAACTTGTTCAGCTGAATGTAATAAATCCTGCAAATCTTTAATTTCCACACAGTCCGAGATTAACATAAATTTTCTGTTTCAGTAGTCCCATGATATGCTGCTGATATTTAAGCATATGAAATCAACAGTTTAAAAGCCCTGATTGCCAAGGTTGCAGATGTGTAAACCTTCTTACCCCATCTATCCAGCACCCTGGAATCTCTATCAGAAGGGGTAGGACTTTTAGCAATAGAAGCCTTAATCCCCTTGGGACCCTGAGAAATGGTTTCAGGATCAGCAGTAGGATTTTTGAAAAGGAATTTGTGGGAGTCAGGAACCCTGTAGTATTTGTCTGACTTACTAGGAGCCGGAGGCAGAGAATCAGGAGTCATACTAGATTCTGAAAAAACATAATCAACAATGTCTAGAACAGGAGGAATAGCCAAAGGCCTAAGCTGAGGAAGAAGAAGAAAATCCCTAAGTTTCTTTTTAGATTCAGAAAAAAACCTGACTTTCCTAGTGGAAATGCTCCCTTAAGGTATGTAAAGTTTCTCCAAAAGAGAAATCCTCAGGGGGAGAAGCAGAAGGAATGGAATCTTCTGCGTCAGAGTCCTCATAAGTAGGTATAGACAAATCCTGTTCAGTAGAAGAATCATAAGAAATAGAATCCTGATCAGAAGATTCATAAACAATGTCTTGCCTAGGCCTCTTAGCAGGAGGGGGTTGGCTACCCCTGATCAAGGTAATTAAATCTTCAGTTATTTTTATCATTTGTTGTTTAGGCATAGGGGCCCGCACACATGGCCCAAGCGTCGTTTTTTTTTTAGACATAGAAGTAGATTTTGGCCTTAGTTTTGAAGATGGCGTCTGTTTACTATACAAATCTTTAGGCCTGAAAACACCCTCAGAAGCCGGTGCATCTAAGGTAGAGACATCCACAGGTTCAATACTTAAAGCATCTCGTGGCATACCGGACTCCGAATGGGTCTCAGTAGAGGCCTGCAAATCAAAAGTAGCCGGCATCAGGGGCTGTGAAAGCACCTCACTGAGTACCGGCGAACTAGCGACTGGCTTAGGAGAAGCTTTGTCGTCAGTTTTGGACCTCAACGGCCTGACTATTTTCTTTGTGGTTTTTTTTTTTTTTTTTTTTTTTTTTAGGTATTCCGGTAGTCTGATTGCGAACAGACGTAATTTCTGGATAGTTAAATCATGAGCCAAAATATTTAGAAGCAAAAATGTACCGACATTTAATAGTGCGTTGATTAAATCTAGCACAAAACCGACAACAAGGTACGTTATGATCAGGGCCCTAGACAAGGAATACAGTATAAATGAAAATCCTTAGGAGGTATTTGCTTCCCACAAGTAATGCAATTATTAACTTTTACTGACATCGGTAAGGAGCAAGAAAAATGTTTCACCAATGGGGTACTTGGCTTTTAGTTGAAGACTTCGGTTCTGAAACTCGAAAACGAAAATTTCAGGGGTCGGACGACCGGCACTTGGGAACTGCTTCTGCTTCGAGCACCGCACAGCAAGAAAGACTGATGTAATTGCGTCAGCTGCATGTTTTATACCCCTGACGACCCGAGGTCATGGAAGAAGGGCAACAACCGACGCAGGACCCAAGACTTTGTTAATCAGGCTGACTGAGGGCACCCTGCCAGCAGATTACCCAAATGTAATGACTGCAACAGTGAAACACTAAGAACATCAGCCCTAGCAAACTCTGCTCTGGACCTAGAAATAAAAGTCCACCTTGTAACGTTTGGTAAAGGTGGGCACAGAGGATCAAGTAGCAGCCTCCAAAATGAAATTCATATCTAGACCCTTAAAGCCCCCAAAGAAGACACAGATCTAGTGGAATGGGTTCCGAAAGAAGTAGACAAGGACTTACCATGGAAATCATAGCAAAACACAATGGCCTTAGAACTCAAAGATGAAACAGTTTGTTTAGAAACAGGTAAACCCAGAGCTCTGGGATGAAGGGAAACAAAAAGCTGATACGACTTCCTAATAGATTTTAGTTGGACAAAACTAAAGCAAAGTTGCCTATGCACATCTAGCGTATGCAACATTTTTTCACTACAGGACTGAGAAGGGAAAAAAAGGAAGGCAGTTGGATAGATTAAGAGACAAGTAATTTACCAACTTAGAAGAGTTGGCTCGCAAGGAAACTCTGTCCTTGTGGAAAATCAAGAAAGGGGGAATGTCAAAGCCTGTACCTCAAGTCAAGGCAATCAGGAGCACAGTTTTACAAGCGCAAAACTTCAGAGAAGCAGAACTTGCTGGCTCAAAGAGGGTGCAGAGTTAGCTTTTCTAAGACATAAAGGTCCCAAGGAAGAGGAACTGGTTTCCTTGGAGGCTTAATATGTAGGACGCCTTTAAGGAAAAGTTTAACCTCCAATCTGGAAGCTAAAGGAGGTGATAGTGGCAGACAAGCAGAAAGACCAAAGCAGTGAACTTTCAATGAGGAATATGATAATCCACTTTTAAGTAGTTCAAACAGGTAAGAGAGTACTACTGGAATGTCCACAGAAAGTGGATCTAGACTTTTCTTTAAAGCACCAGATTGAAAATCTTCTCCATTTGGAAATAAGACTTTCTTGCATTGGGTTTCCTGGCCTCCTGCAAAACCCCAAGCACATCCTGAGAGTAAAGGTGCCTGAAAGGTATCAGATCACCCACAGGGTCAGCTGTAATATTGACAGATGTGAATGAAACAGGGATCCCTTGTCCTGTGCAAATAGATCCAACCAGTGAGAACTTGTGGTGATGGCCCTTGGCTATCTGCAGAAGAGGGAACCAATGCTGTCTTGGCCAAAAGGGAGTCACCAACAAGATTTTTTGTTTGCCCTGCTAAATCTTCAGCACAACTTTCTGAATGAGGGGGAAGGGAGAATGCATAAAGAAATACCCCTGTCCATGAGAAAGACGAGGGCGTCCACCTTCAGGCCAAAGGATGTGGAATCCTGGCACAAAAAGAGACGAAGTTGTTCGTTTTGAGGACAGGCAAATAGTTACTGCAGGAAAAGTATCTGGAAAGAAGGTACTTGCAGGAAAGTGTTAAGTGGGAGAAACCTAGAATTGGTCTCCAAGGGCCATCCTTTCTTGGAACCAAGAAACACTGAGTAGAAATCCTTGCCTCTCTGATCCAAAGACACAGTTTGAATGATGCCGTGAGACATCAGTTGTGAAAAAAGTTCTGGAAACAATTGCAACTGACTGGAGGGGGCTGTGGAACTCCCATGAACCAGGTCTAGGAATACATCCCTGTGAAGCATCCATTCACTGGTGTGTGTCATTGACCTGCTTAATGCATCTGCCAGAGTTTTGCACAGAGGGCAGGTAAACAGCATGGAGTGCCCTTGCACTGAATGGCCAATTCCCATGCCTTGCCAGCTAGCCTGTATAGAAGGTAAGATCTGGTGCCCCCCACCACCAGGATCTCTGTTTTCAGGCAGGCAAGAAGCGGAACCATAACATCTAATGGATGAACATGCTGGAACCAGGTATTCTTTAGAATCCATTGAAATTCTCTCATATGCAGTTTTGCAAAGAGTAACATGGGAGTTGTGGAAGCCATGAATCCTAGGTCTTAGGAAATCCCTGGCCAAGATGAAGGAAGAGTCAGAAGGATCTCTATGAAACAAGGGAGAGACAACCTCGTCTGTTGGTACAAACACCATCAAGACTGACCTGAAACTACAGCCCAAAAAAGATGTGATCCTGAGATTGAGTCAAACTGGATTTTTTTTTTTTTAATTTAATTGTGAAACCTAGGCTTGAAGGAGTTGAATGGCCTTCCACGGATTTTTAGACAAGTGATCTGTGGTGTTTACTAGGAAGAGAAGGTCGCCCCGATAAGAATAAACCTTAACACCTTGGGCTCTCAAGAAGGCAATGGCAGGAGTCAGGCACTTTGCGAATATGCTTGGGGCAGTGGAAAGGCCAAAAGGCAAGACAGAAAACTGATATTGCAAAGAAACCAAGAAATGTAAAAATTTCCTGCATTGAGAATGGAAGGGGATATGCAGATAAGCTTCTTTGAGTTCCAAGGAAGCTTTGAAAGACTGAGGTGAAATAAGGGGAAAGTGTCTGCAGGAAAAGTATCTGGAAAGAAGGTACTTGCAGTAAAGTGTTAAGTGGGAGAATCCTAGAATTGGTCTCCAAGGGCCATCCTTTCTTGGAACCAAGAAACACTGAGTAGAAACCCTTGCCTCTCTGATCCAAAGACACAGTTTGAATGGTGCCTTGAGACATCACTTGTGAAAGGAGTTCTGGAAACAATTGCAACTGACTGGAGGGGGGGGGGGGGGCTGTGGAATTCCCATGAAAGGAGGGAGAGTCTTCCAAAACATAAAATAGCCTTTTAGGAAAATGGCTAAGACCCAGGCATCCTGAGTGATCCTTGTCCAGGCTGGAAAAGAAAGAGGTGTATGACCTGGAAGGGAAAGTTGGATGTCACAGAGAACTGAGTCTGGCCTGAAGGGACTGCTGAGAAGGAACTGAAGAGGATGTCTTCAGCTGAGGGAGTCTTCTAGTACACTTCTTAGACGTAGGAGCAGAGGAGGAATGAGGAGGTCTTGACGGGGAAGTTTCTAAGAAATTTAGGGACCAGAAAAACAAACAGGTGTTTGAGGTCTTGAATCTCCTTCCCTTTTTCTTGCAGAGCCTTACACAAGTCTGCAGCTGCAGAGCCAAAAAGGGCAGACTTGTCCAAAGGAGCATCTAGTAACTTTGCCTTAACATCATTTGGTAATGACTGAAATCTCAGCCATGAATTCTTCCTAAGTACAGAGGCATAAGCAGCAGCTCTAGATGATGCCACAAGAGTATCATAGCTGAACTTAATGAAATGTCCAGCTACTTGAGAAGATGCAGATGAAAGTGACAGGATGTGCTTTAATCTCCGAATCTGGCAAAGATGATGAGGCCTGTGAAACTTGAGAAAGCAAAGCTAAGGAGTACCTAGACATGAGAGTCTGGTAGTTAATAGAATAGCTCTGACAGCTGAAGTGGAAGAGGTATATACCTTTTTACCCAGTCTCAAGTATCTTGCTCTCTTTACTGGCTGGAAGAAGCTTGGCAGAAGAAAATAACCAGGAGACTTATCTGAAACTATGGAGACCACAGCAGGATCTGCAAAGGGACACAAACTTGCAGTCATCTGGTACCCAATAAAATGTGTCAGGCCTCTTGGGAGTGGGGACCAGAGAGTCTGCAGCTTTAGAGGAAGAAACAAACATATCTAGGAAACCTGGAAGGACTGCAGGAACTGTACAGGGAGAGGGAACCTCCATCTGAAAGGGGTCATAACATCTCTTCTGTTCTTCAGAAATCTGAGAAGAATCCCATTTGAAAAAGAATGCCCTCATTTTATTAACAGTCTCTCCAAAGGAAATTTCTTATTGAGGGGAATCCCCTCCACTGGATTCCTCTTCAGAGGATGCTTATTCCAGAGTTGAATAATTTGGGTGGAATATGCCAGGGAGTCATCATCAGAGGAAGAGTCTTCAGAAATCAGTCAAGCACCTGACACCCAGCAGTCTGAACCAGTGAAGTGAAAGAAGGCTGAGGAAGAGATTAAGCAGGCTTGAAAGCCATAAAGGCCTTCAATCAGACCCTATGAAAGGGCATCCCAATCAGACTGAGAAAGTAAGTTGGGATGGTTTGTCTTTTGTTTCTTCTTCACGTGTCTTTCTGTGAGAGGTGACAAGGAAGAGGATCCAACATAGCTAAAGAAGGATCCCTAGTCACAGCAGAGGTGTCGCATGAGTCTTCCAACACATCAAGCTGTAGTTCCCCATATAACCTGAAAAGGATGTCTGCATAGCCTCAGACGTGCTGGGATCCACACCCTTGATGGCTTCTGTCAAGGTACTTGCTGAAGAAGTAGACTCAATCTCCAAGAGTACCACCAGGTCTTCACCAACCTCAAGGGGTGCATCCGATGTAGAAGACTCAATGGTAGTGTATTAACATTTCTGCCTGTTCACCTTCCTCTTCAAACTCTGTTCGGCCAAAGGACCCCCAGAACCTTCCATAACATTTTTAGCCAGACAATTAAGCTGCTGATTCTCAAAATACAGATTAAGAGCCAAAAGCTGGCTATGCAAAGTCTTGGGTGCAAAGGTCTGACAGATGGAGCAGGATCAGCATATGCCTGACTAGGCCCTGAACAAGAGAGACGGAGGTCATGGCCATCTTAGTAGAATCCGCCTTCTACACCTACACTTGTCCATCATGGATGACATGAACAAAAACAGATGGCAGTAGCAAGAAAATAAACCCCCAACGGGGAACTTATCTGAAGGTTGGTAGAGACGCACACGAAATCCGAATGCAGACCATATAGAGTTGTCAACCTTCCGAATGGCAGCAGAAAAGTTCTGAGGATGGTACGTGTGGACGTCCGTTTATGGCTGACTGTCAAAACCGACGTGTGACATCCCATGTACTGGCAGTGGCTATAAGCTTTTGCATATTGGCTGGGCGTCCGGTCGTAGGGTGGAATACAACCCATATGTAAAGAATACTGCAACAGTGAATAGAAGGACATCCACATTTTCACTCTGGTTCCTATAGGTCTGCTAAGGTGTAGAAAATTTGATCCCTATGGCCGACAGGGCCTTTCCATCTTTCTTGCTGCTGGACAGGGTCTTTCCATCTTTCTTGCTGCAGTTAAGCACATCCTGCACTGATGTTCAAACAAGGAAGTTCCATTGAATGGGGCATTACTAAAAAGATGTCTTAAAAGGCTCTGCAAAGTCACACAGTTGCATCTAGGCATGTCTCCTTATGGTGATGCTTGAACCAGCTGCTCACGAGGTACCTTCAAGCTGTGAGAGAGATTTACCCATATCAAATGCTTTGAGGTTTAAGAGTGGACAGTTGAGAGGATGTTCTCTGGAATTCCCAGCAGACATGGACAGACTATTTTAAAGTTCCTTAGTCAAATCTCTCTGAAATAAAATGTGCCAGACAGTTAAGTGACCTTAGTGTGAAGGTAGCCAAGGCAAACACTCGCCTTCCAAATCTGTCCAAAACTCTACACTCTGTACTGGGCAGATGGATAGTAGAGCTCTGATCTACTAGTACTTTCTTAGTGGCTGCTGCCGCCACCACTACAGCATCAACTGAGACTCCTTTGCTCCAGGGGGGGGGGGGGGGTGTCTGTCTGATGGTGGTGCCAAAAGTTTGTCAGAGTGCTTGGGAATGAGCTCAACAGTATCCAGCTCATTCCACGCCCCACATAAGTTCATCCGACAGGGGGGGGCTGGGGGTGACCCAAAAAAGATTGAACAGAACCAAATGCCTCCAGGAACACAGATTCTTCAAGAGGAGGAGTTTGAGATGACCAACCACCTTTCTGCTTCAGGATCTCCAGAACATCTCCAAAGGAGATGTCATCCAGTGGTGATTTGGCAGATCCTTATGATTCTTCGTCAAAATCCATGTCTTCTGCGAGAGATTCCAAGGGGGGAGTCAGTGTCTCAGTTTACACGTCCTCTTCCGTGGGATGTCCTGGAGTGGTGTTGGAAGAGAGGGGAGGCTCCTCTACTGGAACTAGCTGCCCCTGTGGAATAGGCCTGACAGACTCAGAGCTCAGAAACAATGGAAGCAAAGGGGTAGGATCTGAATCTGGAGAAGAGACTTTTCTACCACCTCTAAGGCAAAGGGCCAAGGAGAAGTCCTGATCCTCCCTCATGGAGCCAAAACATCCAAAGAAAGTAGATAAAGGCAACCCCCACAGCCAATCCTCGAAGGGAGAATCAGACCTGAATTGTCACGAGCCAAAGTTCCAAGGGGGGAGGGATGGATCCAACAACACTAGAGCTGAACCCATCCCCTTGGATCTGACAGACACTTCAGCTAAGAAACCCTTTCTAATCCAAGAGTACTGGACCATAACCAGTTAAGGAAACCGTCGGAGTGTAGGAGAAAACCTTCCTCGGATAAGATATGAACCGTCTCAGAGATTTCAGATCAGGGGCTCTGAAACCACAGGCTGGATCAGAGAAAGAGAGAATAAATTTGAAATGTATAATCATGGAATCGGTAGAGGACTGAGCTGGCAGGACCCCCATCTGGATCTGAGCCCAGAGAAACTTCTGTATCATCCTATCCACATCTGCTTCTGAAACTTCTGGAGAACAGAATAGTTGCCCAAAATATTTCCATAACCACAGATGTCCTTCTCCTCTATATGTTGCAGTAGTCATAACATGAGGGAGTCTGCTGTCGGCTGACTGATATGTCCAGCCAGTATTAAAGTCTAATGCTACTGTAAGGCGCATGCGACGCCGCACACAGAAAATTTCTACATCAGCCATAAAATGACATCCGGTATAAAACCAGATGTCTGCATATACCAGACCTCAGAATTAAATGCTGCAAAAAAGCACCAGCCTGATTCTAGTTGAGGGAACACACCACCAGTAGCCAGGCAAGCATCGGGAGAAAGGGGGGGGCAATACTGCAACATACAGAAGAGAAGGTAATCTGTGGTTACGATAAGATTTTTACACAACTACTCTATGTCCTTCTAATTTATATACTGCAGTATTCATAACATGAGGGAGAATGCCAAAGTTCATGCAGAAGAACTGGGCAGAGGAGCACAAGCACTAATCACAAACCCCTGCAAAATAGCGCTAGCAAAACCACTTCTGGATCTGGAAACCCCATCTAACTTGGTGTTTCATGAAGGTACGTACAGAAGACCAGGTAGTTGCTTCCAGGATAGAACAAGTGTCTAAGCCCTTAAAAAAAAAAAGGCACCAAAGGAAGACACAGCTCTGGTGGAATGTGCCCCAACTGGTGAGGGGAGGTTCTTCCCATGTGACACATAAAAGGAAATGGTGTTGGAAATTCAAGTAGAGATAGTCTGCTTGGAAACAGGCTTGCCCAGGGCCCTTGGGTGATAGGAGACATAAAGGCAGTCAGATTTCCTAATTGGTTTGGTTTTATCCAACTAATATCCGAGTTGCCTGTGCAAGTCCAAGGTATGAAGGATCCTCTCTCACTAGAAGACTTGAGAAGGGAAAAGGTGGGAAGATTGATGGACTGAGTGACGACTCAAGGGGATAAAGGAGGAGTTAGTGTGTAAAGATACCCTATCCCTGTGGAAAACCACAGCCGGTAATTCAGAAACCCTTCTAGCAGAACTTATGGTCACGAGAAGGTTTTCCAGATGCGTTGTTGCAGAGACGAAGAACTTACTGGCTCAAAAGGGGTCAGGGTAAGTTTGCTAAGACAAAGTTAAGACTCCAAGGAGGAGGAACTGGTTTCCTTGGTGGCCTAATATAAAGGACGATTTTAAGAAAGTTTAACTTCCAACCTGGAAGCTAAAGGGGGAGACATCTGTAGTAGTTTAAAGCTGTTTTAAGTGTATTTTTTTTACTGTTTTTGCCTTATCTTTTCAAAAAAGCAAAAACAAAAAAAATTCTTGTTTTCCGCCTTTCTAAGCTAGTATAGTCCAGTTTTCAGGCTAGTGCTGAATTCAGGGCTGTGATACTAGTTTCTGAGTTGCCCATACATTACTTGGATAGAAGGAAGTTTCTCTGTTCACCTGTGAGACAGGGGAGCTTTGAGCAACCTATCTGTCCCTGAAGGAGTGGTTCCAACCCAGAACTTAGTAGTTTATTGGCCATCTTGGGCTAATTTCTCTCTCTTTCAATTCCCTACTATAAAAACTGAGTTTGCACGGTTTTGCGCACCGGGCAGTGCCAGTTAGCTACGGTTAAATTATTACCAGCTCCACTAAGTCTCCTCTTCAGTTTTCCCCTTGAAACTAGTCTAACTCTCAACCTAAGCACTCAAAAGTATCTTACACCCCAGCACTTGCTCAGACCTAATAGCAAGCACTAATATACCCCAACACTGATTGCCCAGCAGGGCAAGGCTCTTTATTCACCCCTCACCAACCAAGCAACTAAGCAGCTCACCCTACTATTCAGGCATGACCAAAGGACAACTTCAGGTGCACTCTCCAGTCCAGCTGGTGAATCTGGGTATCCTGAGGCAATGTTACAACTGCCTCATGTACACAGACAACCCTCTCCTCCTACCACAAAACACTAACATATGCGAGAGATGCAATTATACAGCCAAACTGGAAGCTAAGCTATCTCCACCCAAGACAGGAACAGACAGTCAAGAGGAGAAGGTTAACACTTGCACCACAACTCCAGCCGTACACAGACCTACTAAAACAGCACTGGCAAAAAATACACAAATACACAAAATCATACTCGGAGGCTCTAAATAAAAACCTGCAAAAGCATCAGAGACCTCCAAAGCAGACACCCAAACAACCTGCACTTCCAGTCACAAACCAGACAACACATAAACCACAATCAGTGTGCCGCACAATCACAGCCCTTAAGGCGAAATAACATACCTAACAAACTAGTAATAGGTGACTCTATAGTCAGGCACACTGACGCCCCACTCACTAGGCTGGACAAGCAGAAGGTTACTGTTAGCTGCCTGTCGAGAGCCAGAATCAGTCACATAACACAAGCACTCACGTCACTCCAGAACAAGTACAAATATAACGGTCATTGTTCATGTTGGTGTGAATGACCAGCGATGTACCTCCCTGGGCTACATGAAGAGAGACATGGAAGAGCTCTCTGATCATGTAGCCCAGGCTGGTATGACCCTGAGTAGCATCCTGCCCTCACCAAGAATGATACCTCAGTATAAAAAAAAATGATCAATTTCAACAATTGGCTAAGCTTCTGGTGTCATTCAAAGGGGATCCAAGGTCTGTCAGCTTGGGATGACATGCTCGACGAGCCGCATTGCTTCGCAAGAGACGGCTTGCACCTGTCACCCCTAGGCTTTCAAATTCTGGCCAAGGCTCTTGCTGCCCCCATAGTGCCTTTTTTAGGAAAGGCTCAAAAGTCAAACCCACCTCCGTAAACAGCACAATAAAAAAAAAAAAACGGAGGGGTAAGCTACTCAACGACAGGAGTTTAAATCTCAAAATGCACGCGCTCGAAGCACTCCTCAGTATGGAGAACGTCGACAAATGTGCAGTAACTGAAACCTGGTTCAAGGCTCCAGAGAGCAACCTAGCACTACCGGGCTACAACTCCTACCACACGTTTCAGCCACAGAACACGGACCGAAACACAAAAGGAGGGGGTGTAGCCATATTCATCAAGGATACCTACACCTCTGTTAGTGGCGCAGCATGATACCCCTGAGATCATCCATGTGCAACTAACATCGGGCAAATCTGCAATGCAAATTGTGGCCTGCTACAGATCACCCTCCATGATCCAAGACCACCACTCCACCTTTCTGGAGACACTGGAAAACATGAAGGTCCTACGGAACACCCTGATATTGGACAATTTCAATTACCCTACCATTCACTGGGAAAACTACTCTAGTACAAATTCCCAGGTCCAGCGCTTCTGGAATTCATCAACTCAAACGCCCTGGATCAGCTGGTAAACTCCCCTACCAGATAAGAAAACATATTGGACCTGGTCATTAACACCATGGGCGACAGGTGTTCCACACCGGAGGTCAACCAGTCACTGGTTAGATCAGACCATAAACTAATCATTCTGGATGTCCACACTCCAACTAAGGAACCACAGTAAAAAAAACTTTTCTAAAGCAAACTTCACCTTACTTAAGCCCCCAAGCTAAAGGATAACGCTGCCCAAGATGCAGAAACCTTTACAAATGCACTCTATGAGCACCTACAAGGATGCATGGACCATGACATCCTTAGCAAAACCAAGACTCGCTCCTCTAATGCCCAAGTGAGTCAAAGGCAAACACAGCATCCATGGGACCTGATGGTCAGTTAGGACAGCTACCTCAGGAGCCATGGAGGATCATAATGGATCTCATAAATAAAGACAAGAATTAGGAGCAGACTCTGGGGATCCAGTTTGGCTTTTTTTGTCAGGGCAGGTCATGCCTTTTAAACTTGGTTGACTTTTTGAAACAGTCACCAAGGCCATTGATGAGGAAAGGCAGTCCATACAGCCTACCGACAGATATCCTTCAGAAGAGGGACCTGGGGACCCAGGTTGACAGCAGTCTGTCATTATGTTGCAAAAATAGTTACCTTATCATGATTCACATCTAGATCAAGATCTATATTCATCACTCATCCGAGTTCCTCACCAAGAGGATTATATGGGTCAAAAAATCTGACCTATGCTGCCAGACTGAAAGAACTCCAACTCTATTCAGTGGCATTATCAAACCCTGACTTGATGTACATGCTTCACCTCAAAAATCTAGATCCATCAGAGCCACAGGCAAAGCACCTCGCTGGCTTTGTTTAAGAAATCTTGACCAATGGATTACCTCAGTGTCACTGATGAACCTATGAACCTATGAACCTAAGAGAAGGAAACAAGTTTGGTGGACCCCTGCAATAAACAAGCTATACAATTGAAAAATTAAACTAGTTCAGAAAAAAAGCAAATCCCAAGAAGGAAAGACATCCCCAATGAGTATCAGTAAGAAACTGAGGTCACTCATGAAATCATCCAAGGCTAACTTCGAAAGAAAAATAGCCAAGGATTCAAAAGATAACCAAAACGCCTTCTTTAGCTATGTTAAGAATTTAAGTGGCAACTCACGGATATGCACTTAACTAGTGCAAAATAGCACAAAATATACAGAACCTACTCATATTGCCAACATCCTGGCAGATAGATTCAGTGCAAACTTCATCCCCCTCTCACCTCCAAAAGGGCCCACAACAATACCGGAAAAGTGTAGTGTCCCAAAAATAACAGACGCACAGGTGAAAACAGCCCTTTCAAAAGCCAAACACACAGCGTGAATGGGACCAGATGGTGTCCCGGGCTGAGTCTTGCACAAACTACAGAATGAACAACCCCCCCACCTAAACACGCTGTTCAACCTCAGCCTCTCCACAGGCTACATGCCCACAGAATGGTGCACAGCAACGGTTATTCCTCTCCACAAAAGAGGGGCCACAACTGACCCTGGTAACTATCACCCCATAAGCCTGAGTAGCCTGGTCTGCACGGCTATGGAGTGCATCATCATGGAACTCATTAAAGACATTGGGAACCTCCAAACACTTCACCCGACCCAGTTCGGCTTTAAGGGCAGATAATACCTACTAAACCTGGTTGACTTCTTCGAGACAATCACCAAGGCCATAGACGACGGAAAGGTGGTTCAGCACAGCCTACCTTGACCTCGCCAAGGCTTTCGACACCATTCCCCACTCGGGTATTACAAAAAAACTCACCAGCCTGAACATAAACCCCCAAGTCATGAGATGGGTTGCCAACTGGCTTACAGACAGAACTCACACGGTAAGAATAGCAGGCTCCAGGTCTAACTCTAAACCAGTCACAAGTGGTGTCCCGCAAGGCTCGGTCCTGGGACCCCTACTGTTCGGCATATACATCTCAGAAGTACAGGCAAATACAGGAGGACTATGGCTAACCAAGTTTGCTGATGACTGCAAACTGGGAGCCATAACTGACTCTACGGCTAACACGGACATCCTCCAAAAAGGCCTTACTGATATGGACATCTGGTGTCGCAAGTCATGGCCTCAAGCTAAATGCCAAAAAATGCATAGTCATCCCATTTGGGAAAAACAAAACGCCCACGAATTACCATAGAGGTGGCAGCCCCCTTAATACAGGAGAGGTAATAAGAGATCTGGGGACCCAGGTAGACAGTAATCTCTCCTTTGACAATCATATTGCCAAAGTAGTTAGGAAATCTTTCTATGTGGCTCATTTAATTACTAAAGGGTTCGCATCTAGAAATAAAGAGGTTATAGTGCCCCTTTACTAGTCACTCATTAAACCCATCATAGAGTACAATGCCCCATTTGGGATGCATCTCACAAGACACTTCCAACAGCTGGAAAGACCACAAAAGTACCTCACCAAGAGGATTACTGGCCTCAAACATACGTCTTATGCAGCCTGATTTTAAAGACCCCAGCTGTACTCAGTGGCATATCACTTACTCAGAGGTGATCTCTGCCTGACTTACAAAGCCATGTCCAACTCAAAATTGATGGACATGCTCCACCTAAAGAAATCCAAGTCACTGCGAGCCACGCGTTCTAGTGAGCTAAACCTCCCCACAACAATAAATAGAACATGCTGGAGGGATAGATTCCTAACACAGAGACTCCGCATGCTTTGGAACAAAATTCCAAATTACATCAGGCAGAGCCCCTCACTAACACTCGAGAGAAATCTTGACGAGTGGATGGGTAACAGAAAATACACCCCTGGGATAACTTCATTGGCTCTGCTTGACAGAGGATCAGTTAATTAATCAAAGGGGCAGCGAAAGCCAACACACTCTGGCTAGGCTTATAAATGCCCTCGGGCAGACAGCCTAGTACCTACCTATGAACACAGGCAGACATGCAGATATAGCAGCATGGTGATCTTTTACTGAAGAGCACTGACAGTCCAGTCTCACAAGTAGGACAGAACCACTGAAACATCCACCAGCAGTGGTTGTAAACCTTATGACACCAAAAGGAAAATCTTTTCCATATGAAATCGTAAGATTCCATAGTACTCTCTGTTTTCTGGCCTCCTGCAGAACTTGTAGCATGTCCTCAGACAGGAGATGTCTGAAGGGAATCAGAACCCTATCAACCACAGGGTCAGTTGCAGAGTTGATATGTGGATGTATTAGAGCTTCCTTGCCCTGTGTGAGTACATCCAATCTTTGGGGTAACTTGTGGTGACTGCCCTTGGTCAAATGCAGAAGAAGGTGGAACTAGTGCTTAGTTAAAAGGGAGTCACCAGCAAGATTTTTGGTTGCTCCTGTTGGATCTTGAACAGAACCTTTTGGAGAAGTGGGAAGGGGAAGAATGAATATAGAAACATCTCCCTCCAAGAGAAAGACATGGCGTCCACCTTCCATGCCAGGGGATCTGGGACCCTGGTACAAAACTTGGGAAGTCGTCTGTTCAGGGGGGAGGTAAAGAGACCTACCAGAGGTGTACCCCATTGATGGACCATGTCCAGAAACACATCCCTGTGCAACATCCATTTGTGGGACTTGGTCATGGACCTGCTCAGTGGGTCTGCCACAGCATTTTGGGTCAAGGGTATGTAAACGGGCCTGGAGACAGAGTTGGCTCTAACTCCCAGGCCTGTAGAGCCAGTCTGCACAGGAGATAGGAACTTGTCGCCGTTTGTTGACATACCAGAGGACTGTGGAATTGTCTGTAAACCATCTTAAGAACCCCTGGTAAAAGAAGAGTTTTGAAGATTTGTAGAGCAAAAATCAAGGCTCTCATCTCCTTTATATTGATTTGCTCCCTCTCCTGAGCAGGTGACCACATATCTCTGACGATCCATGAGGCTAAGGTTGCTCCCGGTCCCAGGACTGAAACATCCGTGTACAGCTCCTGAGTGGGAAAAGGTGGTTGCAAAGGGAAAGTCATTGGGTTTGTTTCCTGTATTGTTGTGCACTGTCTTCGCCACCTCTTGGTGCTGGAGTTTGCCATTGTCTGCCTCTATATGACCCTTGAGATTGTCCTCTGCCCCTTGTGCGCCTGTATCTACCTCTTTGGGGCTTGTCCGTGGCTGGAAAGGACCAGTTTTTTGAAGGCCAATTTCTGCTAAAACGTTGTGGTTGAACCTGTAGAAAAGCTTTGACAGTTTGCATAGATTTAGCTTTTTCTTCCATTTTCCGTAGTATCTCCTCAGCATTAGTACCAAATAATACATCCTTTTGTAAAGGAGCATCTAGTAGTTTAGCTTTAACATGATCAGGCAAGGTTTGTTCCCTAAGCCAGGCATGTCTACGAATGACTGATCCTTAACAGCAGCTCTACTTGAGGCCTCTAGAGCATCATAGCCACATTGTAAGGTGTGTTTACCCACTTGTTCTGCACTATGCATCATATCCTGCAACTCCTTCAAATCTGGTTGTTCAGGTTGTGACATTTTATTCCTTAATTGTGATAACAGAAACTGCTGATATTTAAGCATATGGAACTGACAATTTAAGGCCCTCATGGCTAGGGTGGCCGAGGTATATACCTTTATTCCCCACCTTTCTAAGGATCTAGACTCTCTTTCGGAAGGTAGTGGATTCTTAGCAGTAGAGGCCTTCATTCCCTTGGGGCCTTGAGAAATGGTTTCAGGGTCAGCATTACGGCTTTTGTAAAGAAATTGGTGAGAGTTAGGAACTCTGTAGTACCTATCAGGCTTGACTGGGGCAGGAGGCAGGGAATCCGGATTAAGGCAAGCCTCAGAGTAAACATCATCAAGTATGTCCAAGACAGGAGGTATCGCCAGAGGTCTGTGCTGAGGTAGCAAAAGAAATTCCCTAAGTCTTTTCTTGGAATCAAAAAAGTCTTGGCCTTCCCAATGGAAGTGTTCCCTCAAGGTATGCAAGGTTTCCCCAAAAGAAAAATCCTCTGGTGGAGATACAGAAGGAATGGACTGCTCTGCATCAGAATCTTCAAAAGGGAGTGAGTGTTCCTCTTCATCAGAATGTTCTGAAATAATGGAGCCCTGGTCAGAAGAGGCAGAATCTTCCTCCACTCTGGGTCTCTTGTCCGGAGGGGGCTGGGAACCCCTGATAAGAGTAATTAAATCCTCAGCCATTTTAGCATCTGCTTTTTAGGCATGGGGCCTGGAGATGGGCCCTGTGCAACAGGCCTCTTGGGATGCATGGCTGATTTGGACTTAGTAAAGGCCTTTATGGAAAAGGAAGATGAGGGTCTAAAGACACCATGGGTGGAAGTGGACCTGTCCACATTAGGAGGCTCAACACTCACAGTGGCTTCGGTAGCTGTAGTCTGGGTATGGGCCGAGGCACCTGCGGTCTCGGTTACAGAAGACACCGCCAGAGAAGTGTCGTCGGTAGTCAGGGGCTGCGTAGGTGCCTCGCTGAGAACCGGACCACGTGTAGCCGGTTTTGGCGTGGTGTCGGTGGAGACCGCGGACCTCACGTGTCGGTCTTTGTCCTTGTGTTTTTTGGACAAAACGGTAGTCGGAGTCTCAGATGACATTTTATAATCAAAAGCTTTACCAAAAAAGTGCTGGGCGAACTCCGCCCGACACTTAATAGTGCGTTTATTGAAAGTAGTGCAAAAGCGACAGCCCGAGACGTCGTGGTCTGGGCCTAAACAAGGTATACAGAGGGAATGGAAATCCTTATGCGGTATTTGCTTCCCACAAGAAATACAATTGTTAACTTTGTCTGACATCGGTCTGAGGCAAGAAAAGTTTCCCCAATGGGGTACTTAGCTTTAAGAAGACTTCGGTTTCCAAATTTTCGTAATTTCAGGAGCTGGCCGACCGGCACTTGCGAACTGCTTCTGCTTCGGGCACCGTGCGGCAAAAAAGACTGGGGAAAATGGCGTCGGCTGTGTCTTGTATACCCCTGTCACACTGACGTCAGGAAAGAAAGCGACGACAACCAACGCCAGACCTAGACTTTGGAATTCGGCCGACCGAGGACCCGCCTGACGGCAGGAGAACCCATCTGTTATGACTGCAGCTGTATGCACGATGAACATCCTGCTGTTTCCACCAGTCTAACTCCTTTTTCAGGAAGTGTAGAAGGGGAATAAACTCCAGAGGATAGAAGTGTTGCACCCAAACTGTTCTCAGGAACCACTGGAATTTCCTCACATGTAACTTGTCTAATGGAAGCATGGGAAGAGTGGATGCCACGAACCACAGGAGGTGAAGCTCTCTACACCAAAGACTGGACTAGACAGTCAAGAGGAGAAGGTAAACACTTGCACCGCACCACACTCATCACATAGTCCCTCAAAACCTACGCCACCAAAACACACACACACAAGCACAAAACACACACCTACATTAGCGGAGGCTCTCAGTAAAAATCTGCCCAAACAACAGAGACCTCCAAAGCAGAAATGCAAGCAACCTCCACCCCCCAACAAAACCCAAATGACATAGCCCAAATACTCAGTGTGCCACTCAACTACAGCCCATAAGGCATAACTTACTCAACACTCTAGTCATAGGGGACTCTATAGTCAGGCACACTGATGTTCCACTCACCAGGCTAAACAAGGAAAAAGTTACTGTCAGCTGCCGGTCAGGTGCCAGGATCCACCACATAATGCACGCACTCAGGTCACTCCACAACAAGTACAAATATGACTCTGTCATTGTGTTGGTGTGATTACCCGAGACGTACCTCCCTGGACTACATGAAGAGAGACATGGAGGAGCTCTCCGATCTTATAGCCCAGGCAGGTATGACCCTAGCCCAGAGTAGCATCCTGCCACCACCCAGAATGATACCACAGTACAAGGACAAAATGACTGACTAACAATTGGCTAAGATTCTGGTGTCATTCTAAGGGAATCCAGTATCTGTCTGCCTGGGATGACATGATCGACAGACCACACTGCTTTGCCAGAGATGGCCTGCACCTGTTGCCCTTGGGATTCCGGATACTGGCAAAGGCTCTTGCCACCCCTATAGTGCCTTTTTTAGGCAAGGTTCAAATGACAAATTCACCACCGTAACAGGAACAAGCAAGCAAAATCTGAGGGTAATGCTACTCAATGCTAGAAGTCTAAACCTCAAAATGCACTCACTCGAGGCACTCCTTAAAATGGAGAAAACTAACATCTGTGCAGTGACAGAGACCTGGTTCAAAGCTCCAGACAGCACCCCTGCATTACCAAGCTATAATTCATACCACACGTTTCGGCCACCAAACCAGGACCGAAACACTAAATGTGAAGGCGTGTCCATATTCATTAAGGATATCCACACCTCCAAGCTAGTTGCTCAGCATAATGCATCAGAGATTATCCAAGTTCAACTAGCTCTGGGCAGAACCGCAATCCAGATTGTAGCTTGCTACAGATCCCCACCATGCCCCAGGATTCCCACTCCTCTTTTCTTGATACACTGGAAAATATTAAGGTACAACCCAACACTAATAATGGGTGACTTCAACTACCCTACCATTAACTGGGAAAACTACTCATGTACCAACTCTTTTGCTCAACATTTTCTGGAAATCATCAATTCCAACACCTTGGATCAACTTATCCACACCCCCACCAGGGGCAGCAATATCCTAGACCTGGTCATCACCAACATGGGTGACCGGTGTTCCACACCAGAGGTCAGCTCCTCGTTGGTCAGATCCGACCATAAGCTAATCGCCCTAGATATCCACATCCCGCTCTCACCCCCCATTAGGAAAACAACCGTAAAAAATTTCTCCAAAGCCAACTTCGCACTTCTTAAGACAGAAGTGGCAAACTTCACAAAACCCATGCAGATGGACAATAGAGGTACGACTGCTGAATCACACACAAATGCACTTTATAAGCACTTGCACGAGTGCATGGATTGTGCTATCCCTAACAGAACCAAGATGCTATCCTCCAAAAAAAAGGAAGCCAATCTGGTGGTCTTCTGCCATAAACAAACTCTACAACAGAAGAAAGAAACTGTTGCAAAAAAGTGTAAAATCTCACGATTGGAGGAACTCCCTGGTTAGCTTCAGTAAGAAGCTGAGATCCCACATAAAATCCTCCAAAGCTAGTTATGAAAACAATCGCCACTAATTCTAAAGACAACCACAAAGCATTCTATAGCTATGTCAAGAATCTCAATGCCAACACTCAGATCTGCTCTGAGTTACCGCACAATGACACTAAATATACAGAACCAACTGATATTGCCAACATCCTGGCAAACAGGTTCAGTGCTAACTTTAACCCCACCCCCACCCCCTAAAGGGCCCATCTTTATACCGGAAGAATGCAAAGTTCCTGTAATCACAGCTGCACAGGTAAAAACCTCACTCTCCAAAGCCAAGAACACAGCATCCATGGGACCTGACAACATCCCAGGCTGCCTTCTACACGAACTACAGAATGAACTGGCACCCCACCTAAGTACCAAGTTCAATCATAACCTAACCTCAGGCTTTGTGCCCACTGAACGGCGCACCGCAACGGTTATCCCACTCCACAAAGGGGAGGCCACAACAGACCCCAGGAACTACCGCCCCCATTAGCCTGACGAGCCTGGTCTGCAAGGGCATGGAACGCATCATCATGGAACTCCTAAACAAAGACATTGGAGACCTCCAAACTCTGGACCACACACAGTTCGGGTTTGTAAAAGGCAGATCATGTCTCCTAAACTGGATAGACTTCTTTGAAGTAGTCACCAAAGCCATAGATGAGGGTGAGGTGGTTCACACAGCCTATCTAGATCTCGCCAAGGCGTTTGACACCATCCCCCACTCTGGAATTATAGATAAACTTACTAAACTAGCTATAAATCCCTATGTGACAACATGGGTTGCCAACTGGCTTACTGACAGAACCCATACTGTGAAAGTAGCAGACTCCAAATCAGACTTCAGACCAGTGACAAGTGGAGTACCACAGGGTTCAGTCCTGGGTCCTCTCCTGTTTGGTATCTACTTTTCTGAAGTACAGGCCAACACAGGTGGTCTTTGGCTAACTAAATTTGCAGATGACTGCAAACTAGGAGCCATAAATCGAAACTCCTAACGATGTGGACATCCTACAAAAGGGCCTCACTGAGACAAGTGCCTGGTGTCAAAGCCATGGTCTCAAGCTCAATGCCAAAAAGTGCAGTGTCATCCCCTTTGGTAAAAACTCTGTACCCATGAACTACCACACAGGCGGTAGTCTACTTAACACCAAAAGTGTGAGAAGAGACCTTGGGACACAGGTGGACAGTAGTCTCTCCTTTGATAATCACATCGCCACAGTGGTCAGGAAATCCTTCTACGTGGCACACCTCATCACAAAAGGTTTCTCATCCAGAAAAAAAAAAAAAAGAGAGGTCATTGTTCCCCTCTACTCATCACTGATTAGACCCATTATAGAGTACAATGCCCTTTTTTGGTATGTACCTCACAAGACATCTATAATAACTGGAAAGGCCGCAAAAATACCACAAAGAGGATTACTGGCCTCAAACAGATGCCTTACGCAGACAGTCTCAAAAAACTCCAGCTTTACTCCGTCGCATATCGCCTACTCAGAGGCGATCTCTGCCTAACATACAAAGCTATGTCAAACCCAGAGATGTCGGACATGTTCCACTTAAAAAAAAAATCCCAATCTCTCCGAGCTACAAGCTCTAGGGACCTAAACCTTGTCACCACAATAAACAGAACATGCTGGAGGGACAGATTCCTGTCCCAGAGACTTCCCATACTCTGGAACAGACTACCCCATGTCAGAGCTCCTCATTAGCACTTTTCAAGAAAAATCTTGATGATTGGATGGGTAATTGGAAATTCACCCAGAGGATCACTTCTGTGGTTCTGCTTGATAGGGGCACATGAAAATAATTTTCTTGGGCTGCGAAAGCCAGGGTACCTTCTTGGCTAGGCTTGTATAGGCCCTAGGGCCAATAGCCTAGTACCTACCTATGAAGAAACTTCCTGGCAGTCAAGGATTGCAGGTGCAAGAGGACCTATAAGTAGCACGAGCGACAGGACCTTTTCAGAGAGGATGACAATGGCATATTTGGCCATATGAGTCTGGCAATTAATGTCTCAAAGCCAAGGTAGCAAATGCATAAATTTTCTTACCTAGTCTTTGCATAACTTTACTGTCCTTATCAGAGGGGAGAAGGGAAGTGGAAGGTAGCATCTTGGAGACCTTGTCAGCAGACACTGAAATGGTTGTAGGGTCTGCAGAGGGACATTTGAACAGAAATTTGGACTCTGACACTTTATAAAAACCTCAAATACAACAATATTCCGAAAAACACGAACCCAGTCTCAGGAAAGAAACAGGAAAAGTTTCTTTCCTGAGACTGGGTTTGTTTGTTTTTTTTCGGAATACTGTTGTATTTGGGGTTTCAGTGACTGGACTGTTTTTCTTTATAAAAACCTACCTGGCCTTTTGGCGGCAGGAAGTTAAGAGTCCAGGTACTTTGAAGCTGCAACAAAAGCATCCAAGAAGGCTGGCATAACAGAAGGTATGGCAGACGGAGTCCATCTGCAACAGGTCATAGCACCTTTTTTGGATATCCGACACCTGAGACCAATCCCATTTGAAAAACTCACTCATTTTAAGAATGGTTTCCCCACAGGAGATATCCTCTCCGGAGAAAAATCAATGCCATTTGAGTCTTCTCCTTTGTTATATGCTTCCACAGAAGAAGAAATTTGGGCTAAATAAGCCAAAAGATTTGACCCCAGAAGAATCCTCTTCATCTGAAAAAAGTTCCTCCAAAGTCCTCTTTTGTGGTGTAGAGGAAGGAGAAGAGAGGGAGAGAGCTGAGGATTGCCTCAGGGTCATAAAGGTATTGAAAAGCCCTGCCAATCCGCTGGTTGTTCCTGAGGAGCAGGGGAAATGTGTCCGGTTATAATTTTTTTTTCGTTTTAGTAACATCTATATGGTAGAAGGTGGATTGGCCTGATGCCTGCCTGCACTCAACAATACTGGTAGGGACATCTCGTACAATGATCTGTGGAATGCCTCAAGGGCCGTCACAATGAGCTTAAGTTCTCCCACCCTACGTCAGAGACGGACACCTGCATATCCCCCAAGGACGTGCTGGTAGGGTCCTTCATGGCCTCTACATCAGTACCCGAAGGAGTGCCTACAGACTCCGAATGGTCTCCAAGCCAACATCCTTGGGAAGAGATGCCCAGACCACAAGGAGCAGCGGGTAAATCAGGCCAAGATTTCTTGGCCTTGTTCGGGCTCTTCAAGTGAGCTGCAACCTAAGTACCTTCAATATCGATCACAAGACATTTAAGGTGCTGGTTTTCTAAGTATATATTCAGAGAAGCTAACTAGCTATCCAGAGTCTTGGGGACAAAGGCCTTGCACATAAAGCGAGTAGTATGGTTGTGGTCAGAGCCTAGGCAAAACAGACAAAGGTCATTAAAAGTCCTTATGCGGAATCTGCCTTTCACTCTGACACTTGCCCTTCCTAGCTGACATGTAACCACAAAAAAAGCACAGTAACAAAAAAAAAGTAATGAAAAAACCCCACTGGGGCATTTATCTGAACAGAATTCACAACTTGTCTGACAAGTGACGACCGAAGAAGACTATCTGACTGGCGGCAGAAAAGTTCTGAAGTCTACTATGTGCCATCTGCTTTATACCAAGCATTTTAGGACTGATGTAGGATTGTTCTCTGTGGGATGCTGCACATACTTTACAATAGCATTAAACTTTTGTATAGTGGCCGGACATACGAGTCAGCTGGTGACAGACTCCTTCATATTATGAATATTGCAACATATGGACTAGGAGGATATCTAGAAAACTCTGTGGAAGGGAGCCTGGTATGTTTCTTCGGAGTCTGAAACAGTTGCACAGGCAAGGGGATGAATTGGATTCACCATGTACTCAGGAGTACGGCTCAGATGAGATATATATGGCTTGAGATCCACAGACTTATGATCCAGTGTGGATGTCATTGGTGGAGGATATAAAACTATAGGAGCAGACACCTTAAGATCCGATGACTGTTTCAGATCAGAGGGTACACCAACAGACTCTGGATCTGAAGATGTCTGATCCATTATCTTTCTTTTCCCTACGCTCCGATGAAGACCGTGGGGACTTCGAAGGAGACCCTTTCTTGTACTCCAATGAAGCTACCTTGCTGGTTTTTGTGGGGGTTCAGTCCTGGAAGATGAAGTAGCAGGAAGTAACCCTTAATAAAAGTTTATTGCGCCTACCAGCCAAAGTTCTAGTATTAAAAGCAGAGCAGACTATACAGGATGTCCTTAAATGGTCAGAACCAAGGCAATAAATGTACTCCTTGTGGGCATCAGTTTGGAATTTTATGCCAAGAAGTGCATTTTTTAAAACCCGTAGGTTTATCACGCATTGTAAATGGGGAAAAAACTTGTTCTGTCTAACTGCATCAACCAAGATAAACAAAAAAAAAAGTTACAAAGTTTCCAATTATGGTAATAAAGCCGAATTACTTTACAAAAGTTATGTAAGAAAATGATCAAACAATGGTACAAAAGACTACTGAAAATTTAGTAGGGAAAAAGTAGCTGAAAGGATCAAAATAACCCCAATGCCAGCAAAAGCTCAGAGCGAGGTAGTAAGGAGAAAAGGTTTTAATATTTATAGGATTTTTAAAAGAAAAACATACATTAAACTTGCTTACAAATGCTCGAGAGGGGTTCCTACTAGCCATGATGGCGGCAAACAAGATTTGAGGTAATGGGGGTGGAGTAGGACATTGTGGGTAGAGGAAGGAGCTCAAGAGTTTATTTGAAGTCTGTAGCACGCAGCAGAGTCGGGTCAGAGACCTATAAGGGAGGATGAATGAAAAGGGAATCAGATTTACTTATTTTTCTTCCTACAATATGTGTTCTCTATTTTCCTTCCTGGAAAGCACAAGCCATACTCCAATACAGCAGTAACAAAACCAAAAAGTAAAAATGTCACACAAAGCAATTAGTAAAAACTGCAAGAAAAATCTAGCCACGCTACAGTTTTCATTGTTTGATACCTTAAAGGAAAACTCCAGGCTCCAACACATTTAAACTCAAATGCTAGTCGTCTTTTATTCTCATAAAATCAGCCTAGCCATCTGCTGTTACAGGAATGCACTAAAAAATTTCAGTCCTACATTTCTCCTCTTTCTAAGTGTAGGGTGGGAAGACCCATCCCCCCCCTTCTTTTGTATCACATACTTTCAGATGAATTTGTCACCACCTTCATGATGTACCTTCGACAGTCAAATCACTAGTTCCCCTGTCCTAATGTTCCACCCACACTGTTTCGACCCCAAAACTTGGACCGAACCACAAAAGGAGGGGGAGTATCGATATTCATCAAAGATACCCACACCTCCAGGTTGGTGGCAAAGCACGAAGCATCAGAGACTATCCATGTGCAACTAACAGTGGGTAAAACTGCCTTCCAGTTTATAGCCTGCTACAGACCACCCTCCCAAACCCAGGAACCCCACTCGGCCTTCCTGAGAACACTGGAAAATATGAAGGTCTCTCCAAACACCATTATATTGGGCGACTTCAACTACCCAAACATACACTGGGAGCATTACTCTAGCTCCAACACCCTAGCCCAAAGGTTCCTAGAATTTATAAACTCAAATGCTATGGAACAACTTGTTACCACTCCCACAAGAGGCGAAAACATACTGGACCTGATCATCACCAACATGGGGACTCTATGCTCCAGACCAGAAGTGTATCCCTCACTGGTAAGATCAGACCATAAACTAATCTCACTGGATATTCACATCCTGACCCCACCCCCTGCCCAGAAAACCACAGTGAAAAACTTCTCTAAAGCAAATTTTACACTCCTCAAAACTGAGGTGGAATCCTTCAAAGCCGCCGGGCCTGTGGAAAATACGGCCCAGACCGCAGAATCCTTTATAAACGCATTCTATGAACACCTTCAGGAATGCATGGATCATGCGATCCCAAATAAAACCAAGACCCAATCCTCCAAAGGCAGACATCCTGTCTGGTGGACCCCAGCCATAAACAAACAAACTATACAATAGAAGGAGGAAGCTACTAAATGATAAAGCAAAATCCCAAAAAGGGAAGGCATCACTGATCAGTATTAGCAAAAAACTACGGGCACACATAAAATTGTCTAAGGCCAGCTTGGAGAGAAAAATTGCACAGGACACTAAGGATAATCACAAGGCTTTCTTTAGTTATGTTAGGAACCTGGGTGGTAATTCCCAGATATGCTCAGAATTAGTCCAAAATGACAAAAAAATACACCGAACCCACAGACACTGCCAACATCCTAGCTGACAGGTTCAGCGCAAACTTCTCCCCACCAAAAGGGCAAATATCTATCCCAGCAGAGTGCTGCCCCCTGACATCTCAGATGCTCAGGTAAGAGCCACCCTCTCCAAAGCAAAAAACACAGCATCAATGGGACCAGATGGTGTCCCGGGCTGCGTCCTACACGAACTCAAAGAAGAGCTAAACCCACACATAAAACTACTGTTCAATCTCAGCCTTACTACAGGATATGTGCCCAAAGAGTGGCGTACAGCAACAGTGGTCCCTCTCCATAAAGGTGGTGCCTCAACGGATCCTGGAAACTATCGCCCCATAAACCTGACTAGCTTGGTCTGCAAAGCTATGGAAAGGATCATCATGGACCTCATAAATAAAGATATTGGAGACCTACAAACACTGGATCCTACCCAGTTCGGCTTTGTTAAGGGCAGATCCTGCCTCTTAAACCTGGTTGATTTCTTTGAAACAGTCACCAAGGCCATTGACGAGGGGAAGGTGGTCCACACAGCCTACCTGGACCTCGCAAAAGCCTTCGATACAATACCCCACTCGGCATTATAGATAAGCTCACCAGCTTAAATATAAACCCCTATGTCACTAGATGGATTGCAAACTGGCTCAAGGACAGAACCCACATGGTTAGAATTGCTGGAGCCATGTCAGACTCCAAACCAGTTACAAGTGGTGTCCCACAAGGCTCAGTCCTGGGACCTCTCTTGTTCGGTATATATTTCTCGGAGGTACAGGCCAACACGGAAGGACTGTGGCTGACCAAGTTCGCAGATGACTGCAAACTGGGCGCCATAATCGACTCTCCAGCCGACACAAGCATCCTCCAAAAGGGCCTCATAGAAACAGACAACTGGTGCCAGAGCCATGGCCTCAAGCTAAATGCCAAAAAGTGTAAACAAAGTGCCCACAAATTACCACATAGGTGGAAATCCATTAAGTACAGAAGAAGTAATTAGGGACCCAAGTTGATAGTAATCTCTCATTTGACAACCACGTGGCCAAAGTGGTTAGAAAAACATTTTATACAGCCCACCTAATCATGAAGGGATTCACCATCTAGATCAGGGGAGGTCATCGTGCCTCTTTACTCATCTCTCATCAGGCCCATAATTGAGTACAATGCCCCTTTTGGGATGTACCTTACCAGACACCTGCAGCAACTGGAAAGACCCCAAAAGTACCTCACCAAGAGGATCAAAGGGCTCAAACAGATGCCATATGCTGCCCGGTTAAAGAAACTCCAGCTCTACTCAGTGGCATACCGCCTGTTCAGAGGCGATCTGTGCCTGATGTATAAAGCCATGTCCAACCCGGAATTAATGGACATGCTGCACCTCAGAAAATCCAAATCCCATCGAGCTACGTGCTCGAGAGACTTGAACCTCAGCACTGAAATAAATAGGACATGCTGGAGGGACAGATTCATAACCCAGAGGCTCCCTTCACTCTGGAATAAAATCCCAGTCCAGGTTAGGCAGAGTCCCTCATTGACTCTCTTCAAGAGGAATCTTGATGAGTGGATGGGAGATCGTAGGTTTACCCCGGGTATCACTTCTGTGTCACTGTTAGACAGAGGCACAGTATACTAACCTCGAAAAAGGGCATAGCAAAATAAATTTAAAATGGGTGGCGAAAGCCAAACACATTCTGGCTAGGCTTATAAATGCCCTAGGGCATATAGCCTAGTATGAACCTATGAACCTATGTTGTGGAACTGCATTACAGTCACGGTTTCCTTCAGGACTTAAAAAGTACAGTTTTGTACCTACCATAAATGTAGATGTTCGAGGATTCCCTTGCTGCAGTCCTGACAATTGGGTATAGTCCGCGTCCCAGTCGGCCCGAATACCAGAGTATAAGGCTGACGTCGGTCATGGCGCCTTAGACTGACGTCAGTACGTCAGGGTACTAATGCGCATGACCGACGTCATTTCCTCAGTCTTTTCTTGCCCCAGATGTCAGAAGACCCAAAAAGACAAGTCCCAAAAACAACCTGCACCAAAAAACATGTACAATATATACAGTAATATATACAAAAATATAAGCATGTAAACTCACCTACACAACCACCCTGTAACACAGAGGGTAAGGAGGGAGGGTAAATTGGACTGCAGCAAGGGAATCCTCGAACATCTACATTTATGGTAGGTACAAAACTGTACTATGTTCTTCGTCTTCCCTTGCTGCAGTCCTGACAATTGGGTAGAATCCCAAAGCAGAGGTAAGGGAGGCTGGCAAATTATAAAGTAGCAGGAGCTGACAACATGCCTTGTAAAACAGCTGTGGCAAAACCAGCTCTAGTCTTAGAGTATATAGGCAGGTGATAATGCCTAGAGAAAGTATGCACTGAACTCCAAGTAGCTGCTTCCAGAATATCCTTAGTTGCCACACCCCTTAGAAATGCTGTTGAAGTGGCAGTAGCCCTAGTGGAATGAGGCCTAATCCCAGCTGGAACCTCTTTGCCATGATGGGAATAACAAAATGCAATGCAAAAGCCAATCCACCTAGAAATAGTTTGCTTTGACACAGGCTTGCCCTGTGAACTTAAAGCAAAGAAACAAGTAACTGTTGAGACTGCCTAAAATCTTTAGTCCTGCTCAAATAATAACGCAATTGCCTGTGTACATCTAAAGTGTGCAAAATCTTTTCCCCTTTATTTTGAGGATCTGCAAAAACGTAGGCAAATGAATAGTTTGGTTTAAAGCCACACTAGAAACCACCTTAGGCATAAAGGAAGGATTAGTGCGTAATGATACCCTGTCCTTATGGAAAATCAAAGGGCTCTACTGCCATAAGGGCCTGCAACTCAGACACCCTTCTTGCAGAAGTAATAGCCAACAGAAAAGCAGTCTTCCATGACAAATATTTCAATTCAGCAGTAGCTGCAGGCACAAAAGGTTGTAGAGTAAGTTTTCCAACACAAAATTGAGATCCCAAGCAGGAGTAGGAGCTCTCATTGGGGGTCTTATATTCTTTGCCCTCTAAGAAACTGCTTGAACAAAGGATCACGAAAACAAAGGTGGGTCACAATCATAGTGAGCTGAAATTGCTGCAGCATGAATCTTTATGGAAGAGAAAGACAAACCTTTGTCCAATAATTCAGTAAGATATTGAAGAGCCACACTCAAATTAGGCTCTGAAATCTCCAAATTCTTTGCTGTACTCCAAAATAAAAATCTCTTCCATTTTTCAAGTACACTCTCCTAGTACTAGGCCTTCTAGCTTCCATAATCACATTTAAAACTTGTTGAGGAAGCTGAGACCTACCATGCTTCAACACAGAATATGCCAAGCTGTGAGATGAAGAGATTGAAGCTTGACATTGAGCAGATGACCGTCCTTCTGAGATAACAGATGAGGAATCAGAGGTAAAGGCCATGGAGGCTTCTTTACAAGACTCCTTAGAAGTGGGTACCAGTGTTGCCGAGGCCAATCTGGAGCTATCAAAATCATCCTTGGCCTGTCCTGTCTGACCTTTAGTAATACCTTTGGAAGAAGAGGTAGAGGTGGAAAGGCATAGACATGAAGGTTTTTCCAACTGAAAGACAGAGCATCCACTTTCCAAGCTGTGTGATGAAACCTTTGTGCAATACTTTGGCAGCTGGTGGTTTAGTGGAGAAGCGAACAGATCTATGTCTGGAGTTCCCCATGACACTGTCAATTTCTGAAATACATGAAGATCCAGTTTCCACTGTGGGGATCCATGATTTGTCTGCTTAATACATCTGCTAGGAGTTCTGTGCTCCTGGCAGAAACCTTGCCTGAAGAGTCAGTTGCAGGCTTAACGCAGTCTCCCATAAAATCATTGCTTGCCTGCATAGAGGATAAGAATGTGTTCCCCTTGCTTGTTGATGTACCACATGACAGTTGTGTTGTCTGTCAGAATCAACACCTGCCCTGGAAGAAGTAACTCCTTGAACGCCATCAATGCAAACTGGACTGCTAACATCTCCTTCATGTTGATATGTAGATGCTGTAGTCTGGCAGGCCACTTGTCTTGTATCCACTTTCCATTTAGATGAGCTCCCAAGCAGTGTCCGAGGCATCTGTCGTTAAAATCTGACTCGCCTCTGGCCGGGTCACAGAGAGTCCCTTGTTTAGGTGACATTCCTGAGCCCACCACAAGAATTCCTTTTGAAGGCAAGGTATTATTTGAATGACAGTGTCCAAATCTTGGCAGTGCTGTGTCCATACATTTTGAGATACCATTGCAGCTTCCTCATATGCAGTTTGGCATTGGGAAGCACCAGAATACAAGATGCCATGAACCCTAATGCTTGAAGGACTGTCCTTGCAGTCAGCACGGACTGATGAGATAGTTGATGGAAGTAAAGTGACAGACTCTTTTGTTTGTCCGGGGTTAAAAAGGCCATCTGGGCTGCTGTATTCAGTCTCACACCCAGAAAGCACATGTCTTGAGAGGGTACTAGACTGGACTTTATTTCGCTCACAGAATACCCTAGGCATCTTAGCACTCCTATGACATATTCCAGATGCTGTAGAAGGTGTTCCTTTTCTTGAGCCAGAATCAGGCAGACGCCCAAGTAAGGATAAATTTGAATGCATTGAAGCCTGAAGTAAGCTATCACTGAGCCAGAACCTTTGTGAATACTCTGGGCGCAATAGATAAGCCAAAGGGCAATGCAGAGAACTGATAATGAAAATCTCCAGTTCGAAACCGCAGATACTTTCTGCAAGTTAGCCTTATGGGCACATGAAGGTAAGCTTCCTTGAGATCCAAAGTTACCATCCAGTGATCTTTGCCCAGCAGAGGTAACAGTTGCTGTAACGTCAACATCTTGAACTTGGGAATGTCCAGATAAGTGTTGAGGATAGATAAATCCAAAATTGGTCTCCACGTGTTCCCCTTCTTTGGTACTAGGAACAGGCGAGAATAAAATCCAAGCCCCTTTCTGACACAGGGACTGGCTGAATAGCCCTATCTGGAGTAACTGAGAAACTTGCTTGTGAGCCTCTTTTCTTTGTGGAGGAGGAACATCTGGCATGCCTTTGAAAGGGGCATTGTGTGGAAATAAAATCTGTACCCGTGATGAATGATATCCAGCACCCATCTGTCTTGAGTGATTAAATCCCAATTTTCTTTGAAAAGAGACAATCTTCCTCCCAAAGGAGCTGCCAGACGAGAGTCCACTGGCAGCTGAAAAGGCAGGTCATTGGTTCTGCTTACGAAAGGACTGACCCCTGCCCTCACCAGAAGTCTGAGCAGGTGAACTGTCTGATCTAGGCCTAAACGAACCTTGAGCCCTGCCCCTACCACGCCTAGACCTACCCTAGACTGGGAACCATAAGCAGGATATGTCCACCCCTTAGCAGGCCAATTTCTACTAAACTGGAGGCTGCACCTGCAGAAAATCTTTAACAGTCTGCATAGACTTAGCTTTGTCCTCCATTTTCTTTAAAACTGCTTCCACAGGCGGTCCAAACAACACATCAGACTGTAAAGGAGCATCCAAAATCCTGGTCTTAACATGCTCAGCTAAATTCTGATCCTTCAACCATGCATGTCTGCGAAGAACAGAACTAGTAGCAGCCACCCTCGAGGAGGCCTGAACAGCAGCAAAACCACACTGCAAAGAATGCTTACCCACTTGTTCAGACACATGAACCAAATCCAGCAATTCTTTACACTCAATACCTTCCGCCAAAGCATCCACCTTAGATTTCAATTGTGAAAGGAGATAATTCTGATATTTCAGCATATGAAATTGACAATTCAACGCCCTCATGGCTAGAGTGGAAGAAGTATATACTTTCTTACCCCACCTATCCAAAGCCCTTGCCTCTTTATCAGAGGGTACAGGATTTTAACCACAGAAGCTTTAACACCTTTAGGCCCCTGGCAAACACTTTCTGGCTCCGCCCTGGGACCTTTAAACAAATACTTATGAGCTTGGGCACCCTATAATACCTATCAGGCTTAACAGGAGCAGGAGGCAAGGAATCAGGGTTCAGAGAAGCCTCTGCAAAACATCCTCCACCACATTCAACACAGGAGGAATAGCTAAGGGCCTATGCTGGGGCAAAACAAGAATTCCCTAAGCCTTTTCTGGAGTCAGAGTAATCTTGGCCTTCCCATTTAAAGTGCTCCCTCATGGAGTGAAGAGTCTCTGAAAATGAAAAATCCTCAGGAGGAGAAGCTGAAGGAGTGGAATCATCCACATCAGAATCAGAATAAGTAGGAAACTCTGGCAAGTCTTCCACAGAAGACTCTGAAGCCTGTGAACACTGTTCAAAACTATCAAACTCCTGTTCCACCCTAGGCCTCTTATCAGGTGGGGCATAGAACCTCTAATCAGAGTAATCAAATCTTCTGCCATTTTAAGCATATGTTTCTTAGGCACAGAGCCCAAATGCTAGGAGAAGCCCCTACAGAAGCTGAACTTGGCCTTCCTCTAAAAGAAGCTTTGGCAACAGAAGGAGAGGCCCTAACTACCTTGGGAAGAGAGGGAAGAACAGTTACCTGAGAAGCCCCTCAGCCTGGCCTACCTCCTGAGAGGGCACATCCTGTAACAGTAAAGTATCTGCCTGAGACTCCATAGAGACTCCTGGCAAAACCTCTGGCTCCCCTGAGCCTTCTAAAGGACCGGCGTCCAGGACTGCCGGTACCTCACCCCTAGTCTTCTCTGTCTTTGCCCTGCGCTTCTTAGATGAAGCAGGCGCCGGAGCATCCGACGGCATAGTATAATTGCAACGCTTCCCAAACACTAACCTAGCACAATCAAGCCTCCTCTTAATAGTGCGCTTGTTAAATCTAGCACAAGAGCTTCAACCAACAAAGACGTGCTCAGGCCCTAAACAAGGTATACACAATGTATGATAATCCCTATGCGGTATCTGCTTCCCACAAGAAATACAGTTATTCACTTTTTCTGACATCCGGTTAAATACTGAGGCAAGAAAAACAAAATGTTCCCAACGGGTTACTTAGCCAACTCTGTATTCGGTCTGAAACTCCGGTTTCGGAAAATCTCAGAACGCCAACCTGCACTCGCAAAATTGCTTCTGCATCGGACCATGCGGCAAAAAAGACTGAGGAAATGACGTCGGTCATGCGCATTAGTACCCTGACGTACTGACGTCAGTCTAAGGCGCCATGACCGACGTCAGCCTTATACTCTGGTATTCGGGCCGACTGGGACGCGGACTATACCCAATTGTCAGGACTGCAGCAAGGGAAGACGAAGAACATCATTACCGGAGTGAATATATCCTTTACTGCAACTGCAGCCGAAGTGCTTGAAAACTCGCTTCATGTACATTAACTTTTGGGTAAAGTTGATGTATCTGTTTACCTCATACCAATCTGTCCCTGCAGTTATACTGCAAGTGTATCAGCATTTTTTTTGGTAAAGGATTACTACAATCGGTCATACCTCTCAACCTCTCGGAGCAAAAAATCTAGACAAAGGGTCAAAATAGGGGCATTGTTGAAATGTTGCTCTTACAAACTTACCAAGGGCAAATTT